>NW_008335444.1:7525253-7578261 GCF_000622305.1 Nannospalax galili | reverse complement strand
TAGTGAGTTCCAGGCCAGCTGGGGCTACAGGGAGACCCTGCTTCAAAAGACAAAAAAAAAAAAAAAAAAAAAAAAAAAAAGGAGAAAGAAAACGTAGTGGAAGAATGAATGGGCCTGGGCCAATCAAGGAGAGGGAGAAGGGGTTTGGTTACATTTTTTCCTCTGGCAGTCTTTAGTTGGATTATCAGACATGGGACAGCAAAAGCTGTTGGCTAGAAATGTGCTCTCAGTTGAAGCAGAGGCTGATCATGGATCGTGTGAACTCTGCTCTCTGCCTTGGAATTGCTTTTGGCTGTTCTGGTCCCTCTGCCCCCACATCTGATATGCTCACTTGGGTGGGTAGGTGGGGACAGTGGGGCAGCCATGCTAGAATCAGCAGAATGAGCATTGGAAGCCTCATGGTTTTCTGGGCTCTGGGCTCTCCTGCCCCTTCCCTCTGGGCCGGAGAGCCTCTGTGGCCTGTTTTTTTTTTACCCAGCATTTTGCACATTGTGGGTACTGACTGAACATTTGGAGATGTGACTAAGTTGGCAGAGGCAGGAGGGAGCTTTATCCATTCTGACTTTTTAGGTCATGTTCCTCATCCGTGGCTCTAGAAAAAGATGGACCTGCTCTAAAGGGACAGAGGAGCTGGGTATACACTGAGGCCCCTCTGGTCTGCACAAGCTCAAGGGCACAATTGGAACTGGGCTCCATTTCAGTCGGCAGACAGGGCCATGCAACTGGAGCTCCGGAGAAAGTTGACTGCTGACATGAGTGCTCAGAGCCTGCCTCAAAACCACTCAGGGAAAATTAAGTGGGTCCAGTCCAGGGGTATCCTAACTGCCCACACTGGACCCCTAGGGTGCTGGACATGGTGAGGAGAGGGATCACTGTGGGTAAAGGGTTCATGTATTTGTGCCAGCCCAGCTGCATTTGGCCTTGATCCTTGGCATGGCCCTTACTATTTCTTTTCATACTTGTTCTCCAATCCTTGTTCACTGAAGTCCTTGTAGGATTAAGTGACCACAGGGACAGCCAGCACAGAGTTCCGCTGGATGGTTTCCTCTTGGGTTTGACCACAGGCTATTCAACAATCACCAAAAAGAACTCTCTGGAGGTTCGGGTTTCTAAAGGTCCTTGTCCTCTAGGTCAAAGCAAATCCCTTGTCAAATGGGACTTTGACACTGGGCCTCCCAGTGGACAGAGGTCTGGATGCTTCTGAACATGAAGTGTTCATGTGGTATCCACTGGCTCTGTCAAGCTAGAGACGTTATCATGTATGAGTCCTTTAGTAGGGTGACCAAGTCATCCCAGTTTGTACAGGACTTTCCTGATGAAAGCCCTACAGTGGGAAACCCCTTAAATCCCAGGAAAATGGAGACAGTTAGTCAGCTATCAAAGGATTCTCCCTCGGCCAGTCTCAAGTCAGTTAGTTTGCATTTCTGTGCTGCTGATGTGGAGGAAAGCATGTCTGCTAACCACTCATTTTCTGTCTTCCATGGACTAGGACCCCAGAGATCTGAACCCAGATAGTAAACGGGTATCACCTGCCCATGGTGCTTAAGACAGGCCTTTCCTGACTCTCCAGAGCTCTAAGGCATCCCTTGGGTTAGCTGAAACATAGCATGGAGCTGGTTCCTGCTTATCTGTGAATGAGTACCCATCAAATTGTGTATGTCTACATCTCCTCTCTTCTGGATGATACCAAGTTATCCAGTCTCCAGTCTCCTTTCTCCAACACAGTCCCTGCACCAAAGGTGATGACCCATACAGGTAATGCAGTACCCCCTCCCCCTCCCCTCCTTTCCCCTTTCTCCTCCAGATTTTTATTGCCTGGGTAGGCTTCTAACTCATTATATAGCTGAGGATGATGACCTTGAACTTGACCCTCTTGCCTCCATCTCCCAAGTGATGTGATTACAGCTGTGTGCCACCATGTCTGGCTACAATGACCTTTTAAAAACAGAGAAACTAGAGCTGCACTCTATGGAAAGGCTAGCAAACTGCTGGCTTCTGGTCATGTGAAAACACCAGGATCAGACTCTACTATCCAGTTCAGTACCTTTAGGTACAAAGCATTTGACTTTGTGCTTTTCCTCCACTCCAAATCATTTTTTAATATTTTTTTTTACCTCTCTCAGAATTCTCTCTCTCTCTTTCTTTCTTTCTCTCTCTTTCTTTTCTTTTCTTTCTTTTTTTGAGACAGGGTCTCCCTGTAGCCCCAGCTGACCTGAACTCACTATGTAGACCAGGTTGGCCTTGAACTCACAGAGATCTACCTGCCTCTGCCTCCCAAGTGCTGGGATTAAAGGCATGTGCCACCACACCCAGCAAGATAATTTTTTTGAGACAGGGTCTCTCTGTAGCCCCAGACTGCCTGGAACTCATTATGTAGACCAAGCTAACCTTAAACTCACAGAGATATGCCTGCTTCTGCCTCCTGAGTGCTGGAATTAAAGGTGTGGACCTGGCTATTCGCAGAGATTGCTTTTTTCAGTGTTGGGAATGGAACCCAGGGCTTCCACCACTGAGCCATACTCCAGCCTGTTTGACTCTTTATTTGTCTATGTGATTTTCTTATCTCAGTGACTCCTGCCTCACTGATAGAGCCAAAGAGTTGCCAGAGCTGGAGTTTCCTGTTGTCCACCCCACCCTTCCCCTCCCATCCCATAAAGGGATTATTCATGCAGACCCCTTGCTTCATCCTATTTATAAAATCTTTTCAGCATGCCTTTGTCCCTAGTAGCAAACAGTATCCTACCCTCTTCAATCCTGCCCATTACCTTAGTCTTTGCAATCCTGTAAATATTCGTCTTCTGACCTTCAAGCCCTATATAGCCCTGAATCTTTCCCAGTCTCTTGGCCATCACAGCCAGGAAGAACTGCCCTGTGTGGGATAGGTCCTCAGGTAGAGTACAGGCCTTTGGATATGGGACCTGAAGGAGGCTCATGGGGTGGCTGGATTCATATTAGACTATCACGGGGTTGGAAGTGGGGGCCAGGGGGCACCCCACAGAGCAGGAGTGTGCACCAGACAGGGAAGGTTTCCTGAAAGAGATGGTTTAGATTTAAAATAGGAAAATGTTGTATGACCCAGGATACTCCATAAGATGGACTGGCACATGAAAATTCCTGAGAGCAGATCTTTTCTAGTGCATTGGAGTGGGAGTGGCCTAAGAAAGGAGCAAAAGGAGTTACACAGGCAGAACCACAGTTGGGTTCTGAGGGAGGAAGATACTTGCTGGGGGTGTGGGACGGATGCTGAGGAACATGTTTTGAGGAGTGTGCTGTGGCTACTGGGAAGAGCCCCCAGGATGCCGTGGTCTGCTCTCATCAACAGAAAATGCTCAGTTAGCTGGGCGTGGTAGCATACACCTTTAATCCCAGCACTCAGGAGGCAGAGGCTGGTGGAGATAGAGGCCAGCCTGGTCTACCTAACAAGTTCCAGGCCAGTTGGGGCTACAGGGAGACCCTTTCTCAAAAAGACAAAAAAAAAAAAAAAAAAGCTCAGTGGTTGACAGCTGTGAACAGTATGATTGTGGTGGAACCACCCACTGAGTAGCCTCTGCCACACACACTGATGGCACTAAGTGTCAAAGACTGGGTGGCAGTCTGATGTACCATTCCCCAGACTTCCTGATGTAGGGAAGGAGCTGGCCTGGCTCATGTGAGCTCTGGGAACTCCCTTGCAATGGACAGGAAGGGGGAGAGAATTCCTGGGAAGATGTGTGGCCTTAGAGCCTTAGGGTTAGTAGATCTTCATTCCTCTTTTTAAGCAAGTTTTGGGCACACAGAAGTGATCTTGGATGTTGGATTAAATGATGCAGCATGAGGCTAAGGGTGAGAGATAGCCAGGCAGGCCTGAGGTCCTGTGTAAGCTTGGCTGCCTGCTGTGTGACTTTGAGTAACTTTCCTAACTTCTCTGGCATCACTTTT
Source organism: Nannospalax galili (assembly GCF_000622305.1). Taxonomy (NCBI): domain Eukaryota; kingdom Metazoa; phylum Chordata; class Mammalia; order Rodentia; family Spalacidae; genus Nannospalax; species Nannospalax galili. The sequence goes on along the minus strand of NW_008335444.1, from coordinate 7,574,343 downwards.
TTAAACCTATAAAGTCACCAGGTTATTACCAGCACTCGGGAGGCAGAGGCAGATCTCTGTGAGTTCAAGGCCAATCTGGTCTACATAGGCCAGCTGGGGCTACAGGAAGACCCTGTCTCACACACACACACACACACACACACATACACACACACAATCTATAAAGTCAAAGTAGTAAAAGCTTGCCAAAGAATGAATCTGAGGGGGCTGGAGAGATGGCTCAGTGGTTAAGAACACTGGCTGTTCTTGCAGAAGACCTGGGTTCAAATCTCAGCACCCACATGGCAGCTAACAACTGTCCATAACTCCAGTTCCAGGGGATCTGACAGCCTCTTCTGTCCCCTGCAGGCATTGCACGACACAGGTGCACTTATCTACATGCAGGCAATACACACATTCACATAAAAAATAACAATAAATAAAATATTAAAAAGAAAAAGAATGAATCTGAGGATTAATTGACAGAACGAGAACAGTGTCTACAAAAGTGTGGAGGAGGTGCCCAGGGGGTGGGGTCCCTCATGTTTTTAGTTTCTTTCTGCCTTCTTCAGCTTTCTGCCAAAGGGGAGGCTGCCAGCAGGCCCTTTGGAGCCTACTGCCTGACCTAGTACCTGAGCCTGACTGATGGATGGGGTCTGCCATGCCCACATTTCCCTAGCACAGGCAGCACAAACTTCAAGCTCCCCTTCTCCTGCATCGTGGGGCACAAAGCAGACGTCTGTTGGACTTTGGATGAGTGAAAGATGTGGTTGAGGTCCTTATCTTCTAATGTTTTCAGTCTAGCAGAGGCTTGTAAACAAAGAATTAGGAAAATAAGATGAGATACAGAGGGCCTTCTGCAGATACAGGGGACTGCTGGAGGGATGCTGGAGGGGCTGTGACACAGGAGAGGCTGGGCCTGGGGAAGCTGTGCAATTCAGAAGTCATAGCAGACAGAGATGCAAGGGAGTCTGGGAGCTGGCCTTGGGTCTGCAGGGGCTGAGGGGCGGAGCACACTGTAGGGGCTGTATAGGGAGGGAGTGGCATGCTGGCATCTGGTAAGAGCCTTGACTGCCCACTCAGGAGACTGGATTTCATCTAACGGTTGTTAAGCATGCATGAGGCACAGTCATCTTTTTTCCTCTCCCCTCATGGTTCTGTCCTTGTGGCCACAGGATCAGAGAGGCTTGGAGTATGCCTAAGCACACACAGCATTATTTACTATAGGGGAAAAATGAGAATTCGGAATCTTTGGCATCTTTTACTGGGGCTTCATGTAGATGCCTGTCAATATTACTTGAATCCTTCTGTCCTTATGGGCAGTCGTGGATTCTGGCTAGCCTCATTCTGCCCTCTGGTTGGCAAAAACACCTTTGCCCATTTAAGGAGCCTGGTGTGATGGAGCCTGGCCCTCCCTCTGTAACCCTCAGTTCTTCGGCACACAGGAGAAATCACGAGATGTGTTGGAGTAGGTTCCATCTTCGTTTCTAGGTGCCTGGCTGCCTGGCATGTGCCAGGCTTGTCTGAGGCAGGATGCAGAGGGTTGGTGAAGTTTGGAAAAGGCTCCCTTCCCACGCTCCCCTCCATCCTCCGCCCTCCTACACAGTGCGCTCAGGACTGGTCCCACGTGCCTTGTGGAAGGTGATATGTGTTGGAGCAGGGACTGTTTGCACTGAGGGTCACAAGGATCTGACTCAGATGGTCTATAAAGGGGGTAGCACAGAAGGACCTCACAGGGGTTCAGTATCATAGGGTGTCAGGAAGTCTCCCTGTCTCCTCACTCAAGAGGGAAGCCAGGCTAAGAAGTCAGGATTTCTAGTTGCTTTTTATAAACACAGCAGCCTCTGAGCTTGCTGGGACCTCGTCTACAGGAGCTTCCTCCAGCCCCAGCCTCTGTGGTGGTACAGCCTGTTTGTAGTGGGTCAGGTGGTAGAGTGCAGCACCTTATCTGAGAAGCAGCCCCCGAAACTCACCCTCAACCCGGGCGTCTAAGGGAGACTCTCAGGCCACTCTGTTCTTGCATCAGTCCCATCATGCAAAGAAGCCCTGAGCAGCTGTTTCCACTGGTCTGTTAGGACAACAGAGGCCATGTCCCTCCCTCACTGCACCATGTGAGGCTGTGGCTAAGAAGGCTGGGGCTGGAGGAGGCCCAGCTCCTGTAGGAGAGGCCTTAGCTGGCTGAGGTTGCTTTATTCAGAAGAAATAACTAGAAATCCTAAAAGCCTGGCTTTCCGCCTGATTGAGGAGACAGAGTCAGGTTGAATGACAGTTACCTCCTGGCTCCACTCACGGCCCTGCATTGCCTTTTTCGTCCTTCTCCCTGTACCCACCTCTCCTCCTTCTTTAAACTTCCTTGCATTCCCAAACATATTGAGAGACAGTCACATGCCAGGTACCAAGTATGCAGGGATGGGAGACAGAGCCAGCTAGAGGTACTCAGGTGCTCTGCTAGAGAGGACATACAGATAGTCGGTACACAGGGGGATGAGCGCCACTCAGGAATTTCCCCGGCAACAATGACAGAAAATTCAGAGGATAGAAGAACCACACATCCCTTGTTTCTCAGGTGGGGAATGGGAGATTCGTAGGGGAGCAGATGGGGCTCTCTCACTTATATCTCACAGTTGGTGACAATAAGCAAGTCCCTTCACTTCTCTTTATGTATTTTTATGTGTATGAGTGCATTGCCTGCATGTATGTGAGTGCACCTGTGTCATGCAGTGCTGGCGGAGGTCAGAAGAGGGTGTCAGATCCCCTGGAACTGGATTTAGTGAGAGTTCTTAGCCACCATGTGGGTGCTGGGAACCGAACCTGGGTCCTCTGCCAGAGCAGCCAGTGCTCTTAACCACTGAGCCACCTCTCTAGCCCCCAAAGCTCTTCTCTTTTACCCATAACACTATGTGTTTAAAAAGTCACAGATAAGCCAGGTATGGTGGTGCACACCTTTAATCCCAGCACTCGGGAGGCAGAGGCAGGCAGATTTCTGTGAGTTCAAGGCCAGCCTGGTCTACATAGTGAGTTCCAGGACAGCTGGGGCTACAGGGAGACCCTTTCTAAAAAAAACCAAAAAAAAAAAAAAAAAAAAAGTCACAGATAGAGGTAGGCATGGTGGTGCACACCTCTCAGTGCTCAGGTGGCAGAGGCAGGTGGATCTCCATGAGATCGAGGTCTGCTGATGTGTGAGACAGTATCACTGAACAGAAGCCATTTCTGCATTGGGTCATAGGCACTGTGGGACCCACAAGTGGCCTCCAGACATGCTCCCAGCTTAGCTGATTGTGCTGATAAAGGAGATCCTAACTGTAGAGCACTGCCAGCAGCATGCACAGAACCCTGTGCTGTTCAAGTCTATTGCCATCAGCATCACCCTCCAGCATACAGTATTCTCCCATCTCTTCACTGTCTTCCGGAATGACCACTTGATCTTCTCGTGCCACAGTCTCTATGTTGTGGTGTCCAGAGTACTCCCACATCTCTACTCCTCCTGCCCTCGCCACCGCCTCTGATGAAAGGATAATTTCCTATATTTTGTCTGCATCTGTGTCTGGGTTGGAGGTTCTCTGTGGCTGCTCAGGGCATGTCCATGGAATGGATGGCTGAGGCACGGCCATCATTTCACCATGGACTTCTGGGGGCCAAGGTACAAAGACAGACTTCCTCAAAGAAGTAGTATTTGAGCTCAGCCAGAAGCACTGTCCATCACCTCTGCCTAAGAGATTTGGAGCCAACCTATGTCTGGGATGAAGTCAAGGGACCGTTTTCTAGAAAAGTTCCTCTGATTACAAGATAACGTGTCTAGGACCTGCCACCTTAAAGGACAACTGTCTCTACTGACTGAGGCGTGCCCTAGCCCATGGGAAAGGAAAGAGGACCTTGGAAGGCAGAGGCATGAGAACAACAGGGCCTTTGGGGAAAACTTCAAGATGTCCAGTTCAGTTCAGCTGTGCTCACACACAGAGCATTTTAAAGATGAGCAAGCAGCTGGCTGTGGTGGTGCAAACCCATTATCACAGCAGGAGGCAGAGGTGGGTAAACTCAAGACTGGCCTCACCTACAGAGTGAGATTCTGCCCCCTCCCCCAACAAGCAAACAAACAAAAATGGTAAATGGGGACAAAGTGGCCTGAGATGCCAAACTGAGGAGTTTGGCATTTACATAGGAGGCAGGAAAAGAGGGAACTGAGAATTTCTGAGCCAGACAGTAACATGATGAAAACAGGCATTAAACCCACCATCCCAGAGGAAAATTAGCTTTAATTTTAATGCTCAAGAGCAGTGTCCTAAACTTCCCCCTTATGAGCCATTTCAAGTACTTCTTAGTATCTACCTGCTGCCATTAAAGTCCATTTATTCCATGGTTGGAAACAGCTGGACAGGGCTCAGTGATTAAAAAGAAGTTATTCTTCCTGTGCTAGATAGCTTTAATTGTCAACGTGACACACTTGGGTAGAGGGAGCCTCAATTGGAGAATTGCCTTCACTGGACTGGCCTGTGGTCATGTCTGTGGGGGTATTTTTTTGATTGTTGAGTGATGGGGAGGGCCCAGCCCGCTATGTTTTGTATTGTATAAGAAAGCAGACTGAGCATGGGACAGGGGAGCGAGCCAGTAAAGCAGCGTTCCTCCATGACCTGTGCTCCAGCTCCTGCCTCCAGGTTCCTGCTCTAAGTTCCTACCTTGGGCTCCCTCATGAATTGTGACCTGGGAGATGTAAGCCAAATAAACCCTTTCCTCCCCAAGTTGGTGTTGGTCAGAGTATTTTGTCACAGCAATGAAGAAACAAACTAGAACACTCCCCTTTCTGCCAGAAAGAATTCACATATGGTAGAATCAAAATGTGTGCCAGGGTTCTGGGCCAAGCTGGCAAAGCTCACTCAGGGTATATGAGGGCAAGGAGTCCTGCACTGATAACTCTAGGGGTATGGGCTTGGGGTAACTGGAGCCTGCAGAATTGGAAACCTTGGACATGTCCTAGAGGCGCTGCTTCTCCCTTTCCCCAGTTCAGGCCTGTGTACTGTCTCTTTGAAAACCCCGCAGGTGTCAACACAGGCATCTCTGCCTCTCTTGCTCCATTGTAGGGCAGGAGATAGATAGGTAAAGGCCTCTGAGTGGGGAGATAAGGCACAACATAGAAAGACGAGATATGACTCAGATGCGCACTAGGGGAAGAGGGATTCGCTGTGTCTCACCCCACCTGCGGGATCTGCCTTGGGCAGCCCACAGCAGCAGAGACAGGTATCTGTTCCCTTCCAGAGGGACAGCCTAGGCTGTCCCCAGGCTAGGGGTAATCTTGTTCTTCAGAGTCCTCCAGTGTTATTGCTCATGGACCAACCCCCTCCCTTATCCTGTGCACAAGTGTTAGAATTCGGGAAACCTCGGGCTCCAAAAAAGAATGCTCCTTTTAACAGAGAATCTCTGCCCCCAGTTCCCAGGGCAAATGAACATTCCATTTAAAGAGTGAAGCAGGATCAGGTGGAGCTGCACTAAGGCTCCAGAGGTCTCAAAGGTCTCAGTGAGCAGGAGGGGAGAACTTCTGCCCATCCTTGCCGGCTCATCATCCAGCTTCCTGTGTCCTCACCCCAGGAAGCCAGAGTGGCCAGACAGGACTCTGAGGCATCTAGAGAGGCTAAGTAAGGGAACATCCTCTAAGACTGTCCTAGGGCACTTCACCTGCCTGCCCACTAGGGCTGCTGCTCCCACAGTTCTAGGAGCCCTGTGGATCTGTGGGAATTGCACCAATTGCATCCATGGGGTGTCAAGCCTGTGACAACAGATAGTGGGAGGACAGCACAGGACACTTTTCTGCAGTCTAGGCAAACAAGAGGGACCTTTCCAGGAAGCTGGGGGAAGGAGGTGCCGGTAAGAGGATCCTGGGTAACTTAGCTGCAGCTAGGTTTCTGCATTTGCTGCTGATTGCTTAGACACCCACAGATTCTCCCTGCTAATGACCAGGCTCTCAAAAGATGACAGATAAAATGAGGGTAGTGCAGCTGAGGGCTCTAGGACAGCCACCTGAGAGTGAGGGCCATGCAGGCAGAGCATCGACCATTTCTGTGGCCCATGCAGGCTGCAGAACCTGGTGATGTTTAAGGGAGGAGGGGAAAAACAGGAGGTGCAGGTCCCATTTCTGCCTCCAGTAGTAACTTCCTGTGTCTACTCCAAAAATCAGGCTTAAGTCTTTTCTCTTGAGAAACTTACAGGGAATGCCAGTGTTTGCAGAGTCCCTGAGCCAGGTAAGCCCAGTAATGAGCTGGGTCCGAAGGGTGATGGGCAACTGTTTCTCAGCTCCTGGCAAAGTAGTGTAGAGGGAAAGTCTGGTGGGAACTGTGGTTCCTTGAGGTCCAGAGCTCCAGCTGGCCAGACAGTCAGGAGCCATCCTGGAGTTGAAGCTGAGTTTGGAAAGTGGGCTAAGGGCTCTACTTGCAGATGTTTTGGAGCTGCTCAGAGGGCATGCTAGAAGCTGACACTGGTGACTTGCTAATACTGGGGAAATAGCTGCTCTTCACTTTGCACTTCTTCCCTGCCTGCTCAAACACTCTCCAGCCCACTGCCAGGACTGGATGGTTGGCATTGCGGGCAGAATCTTCTCAACCATGCTCCCTATCCTCCTGGCTGAGCCAGCCAAATATTTACCAAAAATCAGGACTGCACAAAAAAGGGGCCAGAACCCAGGTAAATGTTGTTTTTCCTGCCCAAGCAAAGCCATGCCTCACGGGCCCCTGAGTACTGCAGCCTGCTGTGAACTCTGGAGGCCCTGCAAAGGCAGGCTGGAGGGCTAGGTGCCATGTGTGAGCCAGGAAGAGGCCAGGCTGCCCTTGGGTATCTGTGATGATGGCATCTCATCCTGGGTCTGGATGGTTTTTAGTGTTTTCCCCACCTCAAGAAGGAATGGATTCCTCCAGGAATGGATTCCTGGTGAGAGCCTGTGGGCTAATTTGTGATGTTCCTTTCTTCCATGGTTGTGAACCCCATTGAAAAGAAGAGAGAGGGAGGGGGCGGGAAGGAGGGAGGAAAGAAAGAAGGAAGACAATCAATTCCCTTTATAGCATAGTCCAGGTAGGAAGCAGGAGAAAGAGCAATATTCAATAGATGTTTGTGTGGTTGCTATGTGTGGTTTATATGTGCACATGTGCTCACCCACATGGGTGTGTGTGAGGCCAGAGGTCATTGTCCAGAGTCGTCTTCAGTTATTTCTATATATACATTTTTTTTGAGACAGGGCTTTTCAGTGAACCTAGGACTTACCATCTTGGTTCCTGGTATCCACCAGTTCCTACCATGCCAGCACTGGGGTTACAACTCATGACACCAATGCCCAGCTTTTTATATGGGTGCTGGGGATCCAAACTCAGGTCCTCATCCTTGTGCAGCAAGTACTTTACACACAGAGCCATTGCCATCACCCAACAATAAACATTAGATTTTTTTATTTCTATTTTAAAATTGTATTATTACAGTGTGTGTGCATGTGCATGCCAGAGCATGCATGTGGAGGTTAGAGAACAACTGTCAGGAGTCAGGTCTCTCCTTTCTCTATGGGATCCGGGGATAGAACTCAGGTCCTCAGGCTTGGCAACAAGTACCTTTCTCCAATAGGCCTTCTACTTGGCCCTCAATAAACACCTTTGAGAAAAGGTGTTCTCAGTTTCCAAGAGTCAGTTATTCTTTTTTTGAAACCCTTTGAATGCCTTGGAAAGAATATTTGAAAACTCTTAATATATTTGGCAGTTTTTGTTAGCTTTTTGTTACACACTTAGGAAATCTTACTGTTTAGTTCCAGCACTAGAAACAATGGGTAGAAACAAAAAAGCTTTCTGACTCCACTGTCTAGTAATGGACCAGGTTGCTTTCCAGTTATAAGCTGCTGTCCTTGCACCTAGCACAGGTTGGGCAGGTAGATGGTCATCTCTCAGCTGTTCTGTCTTAGGATTTTGGGATTACCCAAATTCTCCCACTCTCCAGAAATCCTCACCTATAAAGCACTAGAGAATGGAGCATAGCCCTTTTTTTTCAACTCTTATCATCTTTCCTGTCCCTAAAATGTTTTTTCAACGATCTTTCTTTCCCAAAAGTGTTGACTTTTGTGTGATTTTGTCTATGTATCTCAAAACCAGTTTCTCTCCTAAGTGAATCTTTTTATTAAAAATATTTATTTTGTGTGCACACACACATGTCCCACGTCATGTGTCAGGCTCGGAAGACAGCTTCTGGAGCCAGTTCTCTCTTTCCACCATGTGGGTTCCAGAGATGGAACCAAGCCATGAGGCTTGGGGAAAGAGCCTTTACCCACTGAGCTGCCTCACCAGCCCCTCCTAAGTGGATTTTTGCCTTGTATTCTCTTAACAGGTTGGGAGATTGCAACAAGCAACTTTGCATTCTTACTAGATACAAGTGTAGGAACCCAGAGGGGCAAGGACTTGCAAAAGAAGCCCAGTCGGTCTAGCTCAAAATTGAGCCATAGGAGGAGATATTTTGTTCCCCCCCCCCCCCCCCCCCCAGGTAGCCCAGACTGGTTTCAAACTCACTATGTAGCTCAGGATGACCCCTAAGTTCTGATGCACCTGCCTTCATTTCCTCAATGCTAGGATTACCAGTGCGCTCTACTACACCCAGCTTATGCAGTGCTGGGTGTCGAACCCAGGGCTTCATGCATACTAGGCAAGTAATTACCAATTTTGCTACATCTGCAGCCCTTCAATCTCACTTTTTGAAATTAGCTTCACACAGGTAAGAAAGTTTGCTGAGGGATGCCAGGTGTGGTCATGTGCATTTTTAATCCCAGCACTAGGGAGATGGAGACAGGCAGATCCCTGGGGCTCCTGAACTGGCCAGTCAGCCTAACCTAATGGGTGAACTTCAGGACAATGAGAGTCCCTGTCTCAAAAAGTAAGGTGGATGGCTCCTGAAGGACAATACTGTGGCCTCTGTGTGTACATGTGCATGGGTACCCACTCACACATACCTGCATGAACACACAAACCTACATACATTCACATAGATAAGTCCACTCAGGGTGTTGAGGCTGCGTGAGAATGACCACTTCGATAACAGCAGTGAGAGTGCAGGGACCAATAGATGGCCAGTGTGGGCTGAGAAGCATTGGTGAACTGGGTCTTGCACCTGATTACTGTTGAGGTGAGAGGCTAGAAAGGCAGAAAGTAAAAGCTGAACTGTCAGTTCTAAGTCCATTTGACTACAAGACTTACTACTGACATGGATGGAAGGGAGAGAACAGGATAGGGAGGCCACTAATGATTGCTTCTAGCATGCATGGATTACAGTGCTCAAATGGCTCAGAAAAGTATTCCATGAAAGTCTCCTTCCTGCCTGTCTTGAATCTGCCCAGTCTCCTTCTTGGAGGCAGCCACTATCAACCAGTGCCCACTGTGTCCTTCCTAAGATGCTCTGAGTTAGGAGGGCCAGCCAAGTATGGCTGTAGGCCAAGTGCAGCCCACTACCTAATTTTGCATCACCGCAAGCTCGAATGGTGGTTTTTGTTTTGTTTTGTTTTGTTTTTTTTGGTCTTTTTGAGACAGGGTCTCCCTGTAGCTCCAGCTGGCTTGGAACTCACTATGTAGACCAGGTTGGCCTTGAACTCACAGAGATCCACCTGCCTCTGTCTCCTGAGTGCTGGGATTAAAGGCACGATGGCTAAGAATGGTGTTTCTATTTTAAATACCTGGAATAAAAACATCTAAAAGAGACTTGTTTTGTGTAGATAAAAACTAAAAACTAGATAAAATTCAAATCTTACTGTTTACAAGGAAAGTTTTTTGTTTTGTTTTTCTTTTTTCTTTTAATTTTTATTTTACATGTATGAATGTATTGCCTGCACGTATGTAAGTGCAGTGCCTACAGAGGTCAGAAGAGGGTGTCAGTTCCTCTGGAACTGGAATTCTGGACAGTTTTTAGATACCATGTAGGTGCTGGGAACTGAACCGGGGTTCTTTGCAAGAGCAGCCAGTGCTTTTAAGTAAGCACTGAGCCATCTTTCCAGGCCCCCCCCCTTTTTTTTTGAAACAGGGTCTTACTATGTAGCTCTAGCTGGCCTGGAACTTGCCAAGCTTTCCTCAAACTCATAGAGATCTGCCTGCCTCTGCCTCCTGAGTGCTGGAATTAAAGGTGTGTACCACCATGCCTGGCTTATAAGGAAAGATTTACCGACAGTCACACTGGCCCATTTCTGTTCATCTGCCGCTCTTAACATGACACTGGGGGATCTAAATAGTTGTAGGAGAGACTTTATGGTCCCAGAGCTGGAAACATCTGCCTTTTAACCCTTTAACTAAAATATTTATTGACTTCAGCTCTAGTCAAATGCAATCATAATTGCTAGTTATTATTTAGTTAGTTTTTGAGATAGAGTCTCCTTTTATTTCCCTGTAGCCCCAGCTGGCCTGGAACTTGTGATGTACACCAGGCTGGCCTCATTCTCACAGAGATCTGCCTGTCTCTGCCTCCCCATAAACTATTTTTTATTTATTATTTTTATTTATGTGTATTTATTTCTTATTTATGTGTATAAGCATATTGCCTGCATGTATGTAAGTGTACCTGTGTTGTGCAATGCCCAAGGAAGTCAGAAGAAGGTGTTGGATCTCCTGGAACTGGAGTTAGGACAGATGTTAGCCATCATGTGGGTGTTGGGACTCAAACCCAAGTCCTCTGAAAGAGCAGTCAGTGCTCTTAAACCCTGAGCCAACTCTCCAGCCCCCATAAACTATTTTTAACCCAGTACTAGGGATGAAGCTTAGTGACAGGGCACTTGCCTGGTTTTACGAGTCCCTGCATTCAAGCCCCATTATCCCCCAACACCAATTATTTTAACCGAAATGGTAGGATACTAAATTAATTCCACCTTCACTCATCATATATTGGAGACAATTCCATACCAACCCTGTAAATATTGTCAGTCAGAGGGCAGTCAAACTTAATTTGGCTTAAGAAATGCTGAGTTTAGGGTGAAGGCTGGCTTTCCTCTTGCAAATGCTCAGTAGGAAGTTGGACTTATGGACACCAGGCTTGGAGCCTGGAGATGGAGGTATGAGGGACAGCTGCAAGGAGGTTTGCAATGTAGATCTGTGACTTCGGCCTGCAAATTAAGGATTTCCCCAGACAGAAATGAAGCATCACATTGTGAGCACTGTACAAGGGACACACTGGAGGTTAGCAGTCAGATTAGCAGAAAGATTATGGAGAAACATGAAACCAACCCTTGAAGGAGCAGTAAATACTTAAGGCAATTGACTTGTCTCTTCTTGAGCCAAGGAAATCTGAAGTCCTGAAGGGGAGAGGCAGTGAGTGTTACTGAGTGCCTACTGTGCCCCTACTGCCTGAGGCACGTTCCCTTACTGAACTATTACTCTGAGGTGGCATCATTGACCTCATTTTACATATGAAATTCAGGCTCAGAGAGCTCAAGAGACCACCTCCATAGTCAGTGATTGAGTATCTGGCTTAAAAGCCTCTTCTTTGCATTCTACCAGCCAGGATGCCAAGTTGAGGCAGGAGGCCCTCTCCATCTTTGCCAAGGCATTTCATTTCTGGCTTCCACTTTTGTCGCCATGGCTGCCACAGCCTTTTGCTGTTCTCACCTGGCCTCTTCTGTTATAGGTGGAAGCATAAGGGAAGGGGGTGGCCCTACAAGAGTGCTATGCAGAAAATTGGAAGAAGAGAAAGAGGTGGGTTTAGCAGTTTGTGTATGTCAGACTCTTACTTGATATGAAGGAAGCATCTCCAGTTCTCTGCTTCTAAGCTGGAACTTGCCCAGCATCTCATGGCTGTGACCCTGAGTGGCACTTAGGCACCTGGACTTGAGTTGCTGGCTGGGATTCAGGTTGGGAATGTGGCAGACAGCGCCTGAAGGGCTCTCTTTCCCTGTGTCTCCTTGTTCATTTTGCTGGGCTTGCTTTCAGAAGCTACTGCAGCTAGGGGGCTGTCTGATACCCAGGAGCAAGCGTGAGGCTAAGAAAGGCAGGCAGTAGGCGCCCGCTGAGGAGCAGGGGTGTGTGTTTATGTAGGACCCAGCCAACCTGCAGCTTCAGATTTCACACACAGCTTTATCGGAGACTTTCCCTTGGTTTTCAGTCAGCCTTTTTCAATCAGCGCTGGAGCAGGAAAGAGCTGGTTGCTAGAGTCTTGCAGCAAGACTGGGGAAATTCTTGATTCTAGAGTTCTCTCCTTTTCTCATGGGAGCTGCTTTTCTCCGACCAAGAGTGTTGCTTCTTTCCTTCCCAGTCTGTGCTTGGCAGCTCCCGGCTTGGTTCTGACTGTCAACATGAAAGGTAAAATCAGGGATCTTGGTGGTCATAACTAAAAAAGATCAGGGCTACCCAAACCTTTTAGGGAGACCCAGAGAGGAAGGGGCATGCATGTGGCATAGAAGACTATGCCACAATATTGGGGGAGGGTAGGAAGAATGCAAGTTTCATTTTACCCCTCTCCCTTTTCTGTTGTCCCCTCTTTCTCTCCTAACAAATAAAATCTTATGACCATCGCTTTTCCTTGGGGATCTCCCAGTGGAGATTTCTCATTTCAGAATGGAATTCGAGTCCCTTTCACAGAGGGAACTTAGAGAGGTTGGTCCATACTTAGAGCTGTGTTCAGAGGACTTGTGCCTGTAGGCTGAGCCCTGGTTTGATGGGTACCTGGTGCTCCTCTGATGCACCTAACTAATCAGTATGGCTTCCAGGATGGTCTCTGTGTGCAGTTAGCTTGAACCAGCCAGAGGGGTCAAAGCTGTGAGAGGCAAATGCCTGAAGCAGTTTCTTCTCAGAGCCTCAGTACAGGGCAGGAGGCAGACCAATGCCTTGGGTGGGTGGAGCTGGCATTCTGCCTGGATGCAGACATTTGTATGGCGAGATAACTGGTGGCAGAGGGGGCTAAGTGCTGCTCTGGGCTTCTGTGTTATCAGCTGCAAGGAACAGAGATCAGTGAACAAACTAGTACAGGCGTTGGTGGGCAGGCAGCCTTGATTCTCTGCCAAGACCCATTTGAGCAGTGGCTGGTCTTGTAGGCAACACATGCTGTGACGTGGGATTCAGCAGGGATCCTGCTGAGCTGGTGGGTGGGCCAGGATGAATGGGACTCAGCAAGAGGCTAGAGGTGGCTTTTGAAAAGCAAATTGGGGTGACGAGATATGCATTGGAAGAGGACAGTCCTAGAGAGAAAGCGCTAACCTGGGCAGATTGGAAAAGAAGGGGAGAGGCCTCTGGGGAACCCCAAACTCTGATGTTCTAAAGTTGCAACCAACCAGGAGATCTCAGCTCCCTGTGGCAATGTACTCAGGAATGGATGAGAAAACCAGGTTTGCCTGCTGCCTTCTGAATGTGAGGAGATGTGGGACAGGCAATGTGGATCCAGCAAAACATTCTGAACACAAGAAATCAGTGCCATTGAACTGGCAACCAAACTGCTCTGTGTTAACAGTATAATTTGCAGTTTGTATAGTATGTGTGGTTATTTTTGAAACCATGAGTAATTAAAGAAAATGTTTCTTATTTATGTCTCCAGTTTCTTCCAAATAGAATTTCTAGCTTATTGCCTGTTTGATAGATGCTACTGGGCATGATTCTGGCCCAGAGAGCAGTAACAATCTTTCGTTTGGTTGCGTCAACTCTCCAGCTCAGACCCACTACATTCTTGATTTATTGTTTTGTTTTTTGAGACAAGATCTCACTCTGTAGTCCTGGCTAGCCTGCAACTTGTTATATAGATCAGGCTGTCCTTGAATTTACAGAGATTCACTTGTCTCTGCTGAGATTAAAGGCATACATGACCACACCTGGTATCCACTGCACTGTTGTATCCACAGTTCCTAGTCCAGTGTGGGGCATGCTTTCCCAGTCTTCTCCCTCTGGGCACTACATCGACTACAGGCAAGTAGAAGTGTAAGAAGGTAAGTCGAACCCTGCCAGGGCTGCCTGAGCTACCTATGAGAAGGCAGGGAGAGAATGCTGTTATCTCAGGACAGCTGAGGAAACCAGCTGAAAGATACTGCTTGCCAGTCAGAGGGAAGGCACGGTAGACTGAAGATCTGGCTCCTAACTAGCATGTCACAGATGTCACAGTGCTGGTGTGCAGCCTCCACTCAGGGCTCAGCTCACTTGCTTGCAGTTTCTACCCCCTCCGCTGTGTTTGGTGCATAGGGAGGTCTAAATCTCCAGAGTTAAGGGTCTTTCTCTTAACTTTTAGGGTCAAGTGTAAATGGACATAGAAAGATCATCTGCCCCTTGATTCCCAAAATTTGTCTGTGACAGTCTGAGAGATGAAATGAAAAGTAAAGGGCTTGTGCTAATTTTTTTTCCCAGAAAGCAAAATGTGTGCAGTGTAAAAGACTTCTTTTGGGGATGGCAGATATGCTAAAATATTCTGAGGTTACAGCTTTCTGTCTTTTCATGAGCTGATGGTGAGAATAGATGGTAGTTAGGCTTTAAAATTTCCTTATTTGGCAAAAATAAAAAGTTGGCAACCTTATATCTGTTCTTCAAATTTCAGTTTTTGAAGTTCTACTGGCCCATGAAATCCAAAAATTTTGCCTCCAGGATTTTCTCCAAATAGACCCTCTGATAAGGCCTCTTGCATCAGACTCCTAAAAGCTCGACGTCTGATCTTATTCCAGTCCGCTTTCCCTGTGGGTCTTCGGAGCTTGATGAACTCAAACTAAGTTTTGACTCTCCCATTCCGAAACTGTGAGAGGTCTCCCCTTCAGAATGAGAACACTGGCAAAGGAACACCTCTTTTTGAGGCAGAATCTCCCTATAGCCCTAGCTGGCCTGGAACTTACTATATAGACTAGGCTGGCCTTGATCTCTCAGAGATCCACCTGCCTCTGCCTCCCAGGTGCTGGGACCAAAGGTGGGCACCACCACGCCTGGCTGGAACACCTCTTTTTAAAAAGTTTTAAAATTTATGTATTTTTATGGGTATGAGTATTTTGCCTACATATATGTAAGTTCACTACATGCATGCAATGCCCACAGAGACCAGAAGAGGGCGTCGGATTTCCTAGAACTGGCGTTATGCCATGTGAGTACTGGGAACTGAACCAGGGTCCTCTGTAAGAACACTCAGTACTCTTAATCATCTCTTACTTCCTTTTCCCATGTCCTGAATGACACTGATGGGTCCTTTCCTGACTGTTATGGGGCTGGGTGTCATAGTTTCTATTTTGAGTCATCTTTTGGAAATTATGGAAGTCATCTATCCTTGGAAATGACAGAGGGGATTTGTGGATTATACTTGGGAAGCAGCATGAAGTATGCTTTATATCTGGGGTCTTGATGTCCAGTGTTAATCTTTAGAAGCATCTCTTTAGGTGGTCAGGGGACAACGGTATTTTAAAAAAATCTCAGTATCTGATATTGAAATGTCAGGTGTTCTTAATCTCTCAAGACTACAGGTGGAAACTTTTCTAAATTCGGAGGTTCCTGGAGGCATTAGAATGTCTGAGTCATCTGCGTTCTGAAGATTCAGACCTGGAATTGTAACAAGTAGGTGGGGTTCTCCAGGCAGATCCCCAGCTGCCAGAGCCTCAGACTTGTGGTTGCTGTGCACATGTGTGTAGACTTGGAGCTGAAGCTCTGAGGGGATATTTTGTTTGGAATCACTCTGGAAATTGAACTAGGTCTGTTTATTGAGGTTCATCCTTAGGCCCTTTTTCTGAAGCATATGCCCAGGAGCATCTTTGTAGGAGAGAATTTTCTAATTACTCCATTTTCAGGTTCAGAAACAAGAACCCAACTAGTCCAGGAAAGCAGCTGAGATTCCTCAATTAGGCACGTTAAACTGAGGGAATGAGTGGTAGACCGTAAGATTTTCTGGGTCAGAGAGAAATAAGGTGAGCTTGCCTGAGGAACACAGGGTTTGATCCTGGAGGCCAAACCCAGGTGACAGAGAGTCCCCATTCTATAAGGTTTCTAAAGTGGTGATGTGGCAAAACCCAAACCTGGGGCTTCTGACAGATACTGTGGACCTGTTCAGACTAGCTCAGGGGGAAACAAAGTGAGATGGAATCCAAGAACTGCACATTAAAGGCCTTTGCAACTTGGGACTGCACAACAGAGCCCTCCAGGGTCCATGTGATGGTTCACTGAAATTCGGGACAGCCAGTCATGTTGACTGCCACTGGTCCTCTTAGCCCATCTCTGGTTATCTCTGTTGGTGACTTTCCTCAAAAAGTCTTTGGTAAGGATTTTGTCCTCGCACTCCCTGCTAGGATTAGGCCCAGGGCCTTGCTCATGCTAAGGCAAGTGCTCTACCACAGAGCCGTAACCCCAGCTCCTTTTTTAAAAATTAATTTTTCTTTTGAAACAGGGTCTTACAAAGTTACTCCAGCTATCCTTGAACTCAATACGTAGTCCAAGTAGGCCTTGAACTTGTAACCTGCCTGCTTCAGCCTCCTGTGATTGTAGGAATGTACCACCAAGCTTGGCTGATGAGAATTTTGTCCAAACTTTGAATAGGTCTGGGATTCAGAGTCAGAGTTCAGCCAGATTCCTGCAGATTAGAATTTCTTCTGAGATGTTCTTTTCTTTTTTTTTTTTTAGTATTTTATTTATTGTTTTTTATTTTATGTGTATGAGTGTATTGCCTGCATGTATATGAGTGCATCCATGTCATGCAGTGCTGTGGAGGTCAGAAGAGGACATCGGATATCGGATTCCCCTGGAACTGGAGTTAAGGACAGTTTGTAGCTGCCATGTGGGTACTGGGAATTGAACCCCGGGTCTCTGCAAGAGGAGTCAGAGCTCTTACCTGCTGAGCCATCTCTCTAGCCCCACATGACTTCTTTTGAATGCAAAGGTCAGCGAGGACCTTCTATAAGCTTCTAAGCTTGCCATAGTGTCTGAGGTTCCAGGCCTAGCTTTGTCTCTAACTCATGTATGGTCTTGGGCAGCTCAGTCTTTTGCTTTTGGCCTCAGATGCTTTTTCTGTACAACAAAGGAACTGAATTCAATTGTCACCATCCCATTGTTAACTAAGTTCTCCACTTGACAGTGGGCCCTCCCCATGAACTTCAAGAAGACCCTTTTTTTTTTTAAATTTTTTTTTTTTTTTTTTGGTTTTTTTGAGACAGAGTCTCCCTGTAGCCCCAGCTGGACTAGAACTTGCTATGCAGACCAGGCTTACCTTGAACTCACAGAGATCTGCCCGCCTCTGCCTCCCAAGTGCTGGGATCAAAGACGTGCACCACCCACGCCTAGCCGAGACCCTAGCATTCTAAGAGAAGGAGAGTATACACTGCAATCATCTAATAATTAATTATGTGTGTATGGATCAAGGTAGCAGGATTTAGCTAGGTATTTGGGCAGATGCAGGATTAGACCTGAGAAGCCCACTCAGATGACTGGGTCTCTGAGAAGGTTGAGTGTATACTCAAGAGCAAGTCCCTAAAATGCATGACTAGAACCAAAAGATTTCAGCAGAGGATTACCCAATATTGCTTGCTGTTCTTGACTAGGGCTGGCTTCCCATTTTAGGAGCCTCCTGGGGCCATGAGATGGAATCAGGAGAAATGTGCCAAGCCTGTTTGACAGGATGTTGATGTGCTTATGCCTTCCCACCTGCAGAGCACCTCCTTATGCTAAGAATCCTTTTCTTCTATTGGTCCAAGTACCCATAAGTTCAGATCTCCTTCTGTTTGGGTGGTTCCCATATTTGGGCCATTTATCCCCCTGGGGATTGCCCACAGGGTACAACAGTGCAGATGAGGCCATGGGAAGGTGGGAAGGTGGGAAGGTGGGAAGGTAGAGAGAAGGCTGGACACCCAGTGAGGTGGGGAGCTGGAGGCATGTCTGGAATCTTCAGGCAGGTCTATACCTGAGGTTCAACCAAATAACAGCATCACATGGCCTCTTCCAGTTCTGTTCAGGGTAGACAAGCAGCAGGTTTTATAAAGGGCTAGTCTTTGAATCCTCTTCCTAACCCCATGCCAACTTGCATTCCAGAGAGCTAGCTCCAGGTCCCAGGAACCCAGAGACCCTCTCCAGGTTGGTGATAAGGCAATGGCTATCAGCATCTTTAGCTTAAATAACTCTGATGATGGTCCTGAAATCCCTGTCTTGGGGGGCTAGAGAAAGGGTTACATAGCTCCCTGCTTCATTATATGAAATTTGCAGGGCCTGTGGATTTTCCAGTAATAACATGGTATATGCTGTGTATTACTTAAAACTTTCAGCAGGGTCTGGAGCAACTCTCCAGTCATTTTAATATTGCCATAGAAAGTCTGATCTCAAGAGCCACAGAAGTGAGATAAATAGGGACTGTACAGAGACTCAGGTCAGGTCAGGTTATGTTTTGCTGCCAAATAGGTGCAAGTTTGGTTGGGGTTTGCTGCCAGTTGAATTAAGAAAAAGCTTTGTCTCCGGTCTTTGTGGATTTGGAATACCATGAAAGCATTGTGGTTCTGTATTACCTTGTATAATCTTCTTAGGTTGGAACTAATCTTCCCATTTCACAGATGAGAAAGATAGGACTCAGAGAGGCTTAGGACACTACATAGTATCATTTGGTTGGTAAGCATCTGAGTTATAATTCCAGTCCAGTTTCATCTGTCTGCAGAGCTGGGTCTTTTCCTCTGAGAAGAGGAATTCCATATGGAATCTTATCTCTCTGAGCATGAGTGGAAGAGAATTGCATCCCTAGTTTGGCACCTTCCCTTATTGGGAAGATACTTTCTGCTAGGCATCATTTGTTGGCTTGTTCTAATTTATACATTGACTTCTGGGATCCCAGTAGGCTAAAAGCTCAGAAGAGAGGAAGCTAAAGTTCAGTTCACTTTGTAGTTTATAAGAAGAATCCAACTAGCTTTGTGGGGGTTGTGAGAGCTAGGAACAAGTGTGGTCATGTATACTGAGAGAACCATCTACAGTGGGACAGCCTTGTGTACAACTAATGGAGTGCTTGCGTTTCCTGCTACCTCACCCATGCCCTGTCTGGAGAAGTCTTGCATGGAGTAGAGCCGTCTGCAGAGGAGTTTTCAAGGATCATGATTCCCAGATAAGCACGAGAGTAATATACAGCTTGATATGGGGGAAATTCAATTTGAGAGTCTCACTGGTCTACGTTAGTTATGTGGAAAAACAGTAAAGGAAGTGCTAATTCAACTTTCTGAAGACACACTATGCTTTCAACACTTCACTGAGAAGATGGACATTGCTGTGTTGTTTGGCGTAACCTCCTTCACCTACTTTCTCAGTGCTGTCAGATGGGGACCGCCATCTCCAGATCAATCCAGGTCAGGCAAGATTTGGACTTTGAATATGTTGGTGCCTGTGTTCATAGTGTTCTCTGTGGCAAACGGCCTGCTGTCTGTGAAGTTTAAGTAGTGTAAGGGCCAGCTGGTCTGGAGAGGGTATGGCCTGGTTTGTACCTCTTACTGGGAAGATGCCCTGCTAGTAGGAAAGGTAGTAGGTTAGTTGCCATAGGAACTGGAACACCTGCTCCAGCCAACTGCAGAACAGATTGGGGGTAGAGTAGGAATCTTCTTATAGGGACTGTTGGATCATGGACTTGGTAACAGGGAAGGAGCCTTTTCTAAAGAAGACTGGAGGGGCAGATTGGATGTGTTGGCTTGGGAGAATTGTGACCTGTAGATAGCAGAGGACCCACATGCTTTGGCAAGTACATGAGAAAGGATACAAGAATTATTTCCTTCTCAATACTGTTGTCCTCTGAGATTGTCTCAGAGTTGTGCCACTTACTGGCAACCAGCTCAGAGTCGTTTGGGCAGCAGTACCTACTTTCCTTAGGGAGTTCAGCTCACCTTCATAGCTGTACCCGTTTCTCCTGTTGCCAGCTTTCTGTTGAGCATCCCAGGAATTTTTCTGCACTATAGAAGTCAACCCACCTGTTTTCTCTGACCTTTGCCTTCTTTGTCCTTTCAGGTGGCCTCATCTGTGAGCCAGCTAAAGTCTGCTAGTACGCCTTCTCTTTCCCAAATGCCTTCCATTCCTTCCTTCTGTCAGCCATGTATACAAAGTCTAGCTGAGATCCTTGGTGCGCCCTCTACTCTGCAACCCCTGTACCAGTTGGGACTTCTGGGCACAAGTTACTCAAAACAGCTTATATCTTGAAGGAGATTTAATTGTAGGGTCCTGGAGTGCTTCTCAGATCCCAAGATTAGAGAAATGACTGGACCCTAGGAATCAACTAGAATCAGGAAGCCAACTGCCTCAGGCATGGTTCTTGTCCACTCCTGCATCTCACTGCAGGGAACCATTTTAGCTTGTGGTCAGTTTCTAGAAAGGGGATTGGACTCCAAGCCTGTAGGGGTTTGGCTTGGGGAATTTTCTTGCCCCTAAGCACTCTTGCATGACATTTTTTAAAACTTTTCATGTGTGTACATAATCGATCACCTTTGTTACCTTTTCTTGACACCCTCCCACCCCTTTGGATCCCTTTCTCCTTTCTAACTTGCCCTTCTTCTATGAATTGGGTTGCTTACGTGAGCATGGGTGAGGGGTTATTTGTAGGAGCATAGGTACCTTACAGAGGTTATACCACTGAAAAAGATGACTCTCTGTCCACCGTCAACTGTTAACTATATATAAATTCTCAGGGAGGGGTGGGACTACAGGAACCCCTCCCCTTTCCATGACAGGGAGCTGACAAGCCCAATCTTGTGTAGGTAATCACAGCTGCTGTGAGTTCAATAGTGCAACAGCCATGATATGCCTAGAAGTCATCATTCTACACTGCTCTCCTCCCACTTCCTCCAGGTCTTACACTTTTTCTGCCCCTTCTTCCACCATGTTCAGTGAGCCTTGGAAGGGGTGATATAAATGTCCCATTTATAGCTGGGCATTCAACAGCCATTTATTTTCAGTACTTTGACAGTTAAAAGTCTCTGCAGACACAGCTGACCATTACAAAAAGAAGTTTCTCTGACCAAAGTTGACAGCTTGTTTGGAATTTTCCTGGCTGACCCACAAGGTCTAGCAGGTAGCATAGCAATGTGATGGAAGGAGCCCAAGCATGACCATTCCCCGTGGCTGGAAAGCACATGGAACCCAGACCTTCAAGGCCATGCTGACCCCAACCTGCCCACAGTAAAGCTGTATCCTTTCTGTAAAGACCTTCATAACAGATTGTATTGTTCCATCAGACACCAGGGAGTCAACATCTCAAAGCTCATCACTTGTTAAATGTGGCCTTTCATAGTATAACTGAATCCACCCATTGCCCCCAGCTCCGTCTCAGAGCTTGAGGAAGATGAAGGTTCCTTGTCTTGCTTAGGTTAGGATCCATCTAGTTGGTGATTGTGGAATTACTTCTGCATGGAAGATGGTATTTGGGCCTGGGAATTCGGAGTCATTTATCACTGGTGGAAGCCTGTCATTTGAAGAAACCCCAAAGAGGACAAAGCGACAGTGTTTGGCTATATGCAGAAGAGGAAGTGCACTCTTCAAGATTTCTCTTTCCTGACTACAAGTGCCATGAAAGCACCATATGAAGGTTCAGGCAAGCCAAGAGAGGAGTATGAGGGTTAGGATACCATCAAAGGGTCCCAGGCACAGTGTCATTTTTTCTCTCTTCACTACATTAGGACACTTTGGGATGGGAAGATAATAGACAAGTCCTTTTTAATCTTTGACAGTTGCAGTGAACAATGCAGAGGGGCTGAATTTCATTTCCTGCATTTCTGGAGGAGCCAGCTGAGAGCCCAAGATAGTGGGCTCTATCTGTACGGTTCTCACTGTTGAAAGCATTTCATGTGCATTAAGTCATTGTATGTATCACCTTCATACTGCAGAAGAAGAAACAGAGGCATTGAGAGAGTGACTAACTTGTTCCTAGCCCTGTACTCCAATAGTTGGCTCTCAGCATCCCTCTTCTTCACTCCATCTGATGGGGGAACCAAGCTGTTCTCTCCCAGGTAAGCAAGAAGTTCTCTGTTCTGTGAGCCCTTCCAGAGCTGACCTGGGTCTTTCCAGTTGTGTGCTAAGCTCTAAGCTTAGTTATAGTGGGGGTTCTTGGTGCAAAGTGGGGAACAGAAAGGGCAAAAGAATGAGTCTTTGCTCTGAGAATTTCCGGTGAGAGAAAAACAGTTCGTATTTAGATAAGCCATGTTTTTCCTACCAGAGGGTAGTGTTTACAGGGTTAAATGGTGTGTCCCAGGAAAATGCCATTACAGCAGGAGACTTTGAGGAAGGATGTGTTAGTCAGTCCATGATACTCTCCATGTGAATCTGTCTTTATCTCTACCCTGTATTCTTTTTCTTTCTCTTTTGGCTGGGAGAGGAATCTGGAGGCTCCTCCATGGGTGGTAATAGCCATGTACTTACCCTGACCTCCCTCTCCTGGGATCACACTAGAGAAGCGTCCAGGGTACTGTGCTTCCCTTGCTGAGTACTCTCCCTTCAGCTCCTGAACCCCTCACCCTGTCTACTATGTGTGCGATCCCTATCCACCATGTGTGCAGTCCCCGTCCACCCTGTGTGAGGTCTCCACACATGATGTATGTGAACTATATCAGTCAGGAGGAGGCAGGCCCACCAGGCTCTGCGCCCTACAGGCTATGTGGGAGGGTGCTGCAGAAGGGTACCCTTCCCTCCCATCCTGTTTGACTCTCCAGGAGCCAGTGTGTGTGTGTGTGTGTGTGTAGTGGTGTCTGAGTAGAACAGAAGAGGGTCTGGAGGGGGCCCAGGAGCTGGGCTATTTCTGTAAAATAGAACATATCTGCAGCCAGCCACAGAGGAGGTCAAACTCTGGGTGTAGGACTGGAATGCAAGGGGCTGGGCAGTGGGTGGAGCTGTGGTTTTACCCTTCCTGGCAGCTTGGAGGGCTTTGCAGTGCCCTTTGGTGAAGGTGGGGCTGCTCAAAGCCAAGTGTGTGGAGTGGGGAGAATGGGGAGGGACTCCACCCTGGAGGGTGCTGGAGCAGCACACTGGAGAAGGGAGGGAGGCATGCAGCAGAGCAGATGTACAGAAGTTGATCAATGGTGTGGGGTTCTCATCCATGCTCTTTGTCATTAGAAAATATCAGATTAGACAAAGCCCTATGTGAGAGGAAAGAGAAATAGTGCAGAGCCAGAGGGAGGCATGCAGCAGAGCAGATGTACAGAAGTTGATCAATGGTGTGGGGATTCTCATCCATGCTCTTTGTCATTAGAAAAAATCAGATTAGACAAAGCCCTATGTGAGAGGAAAGAGAAATAGTGCAGAGCCGGGGACAAGGAGACACAGAAACACAAGCATGTGAGCATGTGCCAGCAGTCAGAAACAGGCACCGTGAACTGATGGAGCCTAGCATTGGGCCCTCACTCCCAAAGCCCCATCTAACACATACATTTTTATTTGTAGTCTTTTCTTAATGATGAGTCCCAAACTCTATGAGCTTCAGGCCTCATAAAACCTGATCTGCCCCTGCAACCCATGTGTAGGAAGCAACACATATGTCCACCCCTTCCCTCCTGGCCCTCCACACCCCTCAGTTCACCAGGGAACAGTTGCACTTTGCCTTCATCTTCACATGTACAAGTGTGGTTTGGGGCTTCTTGAGTGGCTGTTTATGGCTAGAAAATTGCCTGTTTTAGCTCTGTCACAGAAGGACCATCTGGGCTAAATCTGATTGCTGTGTGACCCTGCCCTTGCCCTTCTTCAGACTTGTCAACACATAGCATTCACTCTTCTTCTCTTGCTGTGGGTCCTCCCCAGCTCAATCTGAGTCTCTTAAGTTGGAGAAAAGGTTTCAGATGTGAAGTTAGCCTTTGAGAGGATTTCCTGAAGCACCTAAAATGCCCAGGCCTTGGTGGCCTCTTTGCCCTCTCATTCACTCTAGGGGCAGTGTGAGTATCCAGTGCCTCCCAAGGGAATAAGAACTTGCCCACACTACATAGCTAGATAGATATTGTGAAAACACTGGAACTCAGAACTTCGTAGTTAACTCTTCTGCCCAGTCATGCTGTTCCTAGAGTTATATGCTTTTCAACTTCCAAGTGAGATACGACACACAGAAAAAGTCCACCTCCCAGTTCAAAGGGTGCTGGGAACAGACTTCCTTCCCACTTGAGAGTCTCAGGTATTAGTTATTCTGGGTCCTAGGGACAAGGAAGAAGATACTGTCTCTGATGATCCTTTGGTCTGAGATGGTGGCTAAATTAAAGGCATTACAAGGTGGATTTAGGAATCTCTGGGTGCTCTTCTATCCCCCCCCCCTTTCTTTACTATACCCAAGACTAACCAAACTTTCTATGTAACGTCAAGGCTAGTCTTGAAGCTGTAGCGATCCTCTTGCCTCAGCCTCCTGACTGTAGGCATGTGTATGGCTCTGGGGCCCCTCTTGATGGGTGACTTCTTTCTGAGCAATTCTTAAGCCCACATTTACGTGACAAAGTGCTGAAGGAGTTTATAGTTCATGGGTTTTTGTAGTTAGAACAGTTAAGGCAGATGCCGACAGACAGGAACAGTTACTGGCTGGCATTCATTGAAAGTTTATTCAGTGCTGGCAACTGTCTTAAGTTCTTCCACTGGTGTAATCTCACTTAATCTGTGGCAAACCCAGGCGGTAGGTCCTGATATTATCCTCTTTTTACAGCTGAGGGAATGAAGTACAGAGAGGTGAAGTCACTCTCCTAAGTCCTGTAGGTAATAACTGGCGGAGCTGGGATTGGAACTGGGCAGTCTGACTTCAGAGCCCAAACCTTGAGACCAATGTAGACTCAATGCAGTGAAAATAAAGGGAAGGATTAGCTTGTAGATGACGCATAGGAAAGGAATTTCACATTGCACAACTGACACGATGCTGGAAGAGTACAGCTTTGGACTCAGCCCTCAGTCCAGTGCTCTTACTTCCCAATCAGACCCCATCTTAGGAGCAGCTCAGCTGTGCCTGTTCTGGGGTGAGGACGGAGCATTTGTGGGTGCTGTGACTCAGGAGGATGTTCATTTCCTCTTTTTTATGCCAGGAGGAGCAGGAGACTGACTTGGGAATTCAAGTTTAATTCTTGCTTCAAGGGGAAAATGTCCAGCCAGCCTTTCTATTCCCTGTCATGCCATTTCCTACTGTCCCCTCCTAGGAATGCAAGCTGGAGGAGGAGGTTTGTTAATGCAGCTGTCAGCTGTGACTCCTTCTTCTCCTTCTCCCTCCTCCTCCTCCCGGATGAGGTTAAGTGAAGGGAGCAGCTGCTACCCCGCCCTTCATTTTGGAATGCTTATCACAGGCACATACTTTACTATAAGGTGATCCTACATCCTCCTCCTTTTAAAACAAGGATATTCTTTTGCATAACCACAGTCCAATGAGAAAATGCTGGAAACTTAACATTGATACAATTCTAGTATCTAATGTGCAGTTCCTGTTTTGCCTCACCACTGTCCTAATAACAGCATTGAGACTGTTCCAGGATCGTGTCTCCTCGCTTCCTTTTCTCTGGAAGAACACCCCAGCCTTTCTTTGTTGCTCATGTTCTGACAGGCTCCTCTTTGGGTCTTTCTGGTCGTGTCCAGTCTTTTCTATCTCCCTTCCTTCCCCTACCTCATCCTTGAGCTGGGCTGCCTAGAATTAGGGAATTGAGGCATCTTCCTTAGGCACAAAATTTAAGGGGGGTGGGCTCAAAACTCACTAATCAAGATGAATAGTATTTTAATGTAACATTAAAAAATAAAAATAGTGCCAGACATATTGGCGTATGCCTTTAATCCCAGCCCTTAGGATGCAGAGGCAGGCAGATCTCTGCAAGACTGAGGCCAGCCTGGTCCACATAGTAACTTCCAGACAGGTTGGGACTAGGGAGACCCTGTCAAGAAAAATAAATAAATAAAACGGGGCGGGGGGAGATGACTCAGTGGTTAAGAGCACAGGCTACTCTTGCAGATGACACGATTTCAACTCCTAGCACCCACATGGCAGCTAACAACCATCTGTAGCTCCAGTTCCAGGGCATTGACATTCTCTTCTGACCTCCATGGACATTGCACAACACAGGTGCACTTACATACATGTAGACAAAACACTCATACACATAAAATAAAAATAATGAAAACACTCAGGAAGAGTCAAGGTTTTAAATCAAGGCAGGATCCACAGCAGTGGCCACTGGAGCCCGAGGCAAAAGGAAAAGGCACCAAACACTGCACTGTCTTTATTTGAAATGTCAGTGTGCATTCAGCAGTTTTTGCATTAAATTTTACTTTTAAAAAATATTGTAGTCAGAGCTGTGTGTGGTGGCACATGCCTTTAATCCCAGGCAGAGGCAGAGGCAGAGGCAGAGGTAGAGGCAGATGGATCTCTGTGAGATCAAGGCCAGCCTGGTCTACATAGTGAGTTCCAGGCTAGCTGGGGCTACAGGGAGACTCTGTCTCAGAAAGATCAAAAATAAATAAATGTCAGTCCTGGTGGAGTATGGCTCAGTACAGAGCACTTGCCAAGCCTGTGTGAGGCCCTGAGTTCCATTCCTAGTAATATAAAAGCCACTACCACAGAACTGTGCCCTCTTGGTTGCTGAGACTGGGGTATCTCATACTTCGTGCCCCTGTGCCCTGTAATGTGGGTTTCTCCCCTCCTAGGCATCTCATTCTCAGAACAAGGGAGAGAAAGGTGTGGCTCCTAGCCAGCTGCTGTTATTTGCCTGACCAGTCTGGAGAGAGGGTGGAGATGGATAGAGGAGGGAGCGGAAGGGTACCGAGGACTCTGGCTGGGAGCCTCCAGTCTAACAGCTTCCAGCTGCTTCCACACCCACTAGACTTCCGCCTGGGGAGTGGTGTTTGGTTGGCCTTTTCCCCTCTTCACATCAAATGTGTGATCTAATTAGATCCTTGACTCCCCAGTTTCCACCAGTCTTCCTGGTCTTGACCTTACCATGTTCCCTCTAGTTGATCCTGCTTTCCTTTAGATAGGTCTGCTGTGGTTTGCACCTAGTTACTGGGGTGCTGTCCCTTCCCTGGCTGCTTCTGGAGCATCTGCCCAGGGCTGGGTGGGCATAAGATTCGGATCTGCATTCCCCAACTTCTGAAAGCCAGGGTGAAGGGCACATCCTTGCTGAGGATAGAGCCTGTGGCTAGGAGAAAAGCACTACAGACTACAGTCAAAGACCCCAAGGTATGTTATTTTAACTAAGACCCTCAATCTCTTTAGAGCTTTAGAGTCATGTTTATTTATTTTCAACTTTTATTTACTAATTATTTACTATTTTATTTACTATTATTGAGTATGTGTATGATATGTGAGTGTGGGATTGTGTATGGAGGTCAGGGGACAACTTTGTGTAGTTGGTTCTCTCTTTCCACCTTTACCTGGGTTTCGGGGTTCAAACCCGGGTCCTTAAGCTTGCACAGCAAAAGCAAGCCCCTTTACCCACAGAGATATCTTATAGATCCCTTGTTTTTATGTTTGTTTATTTAGATTAGGGTGATAATACTTTTCTGCCAACCTCATAAGACCATAAAACAATCAAATAAAAGAGTGGTGAACGTTTGCTGAATCATAAAAGTTTTATTTGACATTCTTTTGTCATAAACAAATAATTATCTTTTTTTGAGATAGGGTCTCCCTGTAGCCCCAGCTGGCCTGGAACTTGCTATGTTGACTTCGAACTCTCAAACTCACAGAGATCCTCCTGCCTCTGCCTCCCAAGTGCTGGGATTAAAGGCATACACCACCATGCCCGGCATAACTATTTTTATATGTATCACATTCAGGTCTATCTGAATTACCTGAAAGCAACCCAGGTGGTAAGGACCCCTGCTCAACCCTGCTTTGGGGCCTGTTTCTGTCTGATAGAAGAAGCCACTAGGAAGGACAGGCTGCACCTTGCCTGTCCCTGTCCTGTCCCTTCTTCTATCACTACCTAAAATGTCAGTGGTATGCTAGGAAGAAGAAATTTTATTTAAAGACTCCTCAACTGAAGGCTTTTCTTTTTTATACTTTTATAGTGTTATAGTTAACATGTGATAGATAACTGTCATGTATTTCGAAGCTAAAACAATGTATTTTGTGAGATTCTCCTTTTTTTGCTTTATTTATTTTATTTTTGTGACAAAGTCCTACTGTGTAACCCAGGTTGGCCCCAAATTCACAATCTTCCTGCCATAATTAATATATTAAAGGGTTTGGGATGGATATAACTCAGTGGAAGAGTGATTGCTTAGCATGTATAAGGCCTTAGGTTCTATCTCCAGTTCTGCCAAAGAAGGAAATCTCCATCACCCCCCAAATTTCTTCCTGCCTCCTCTGTAATCCTTGCTCCACCTGTCCCCAGGCAACACTGGTTCCCCCTCACTGTAGATTAGTTTGCAGCTCTTAAAGTATTATTTAATAGAATCATACAGTGTACACTTTTGGAAAATCTGGGATCTTTCATTCAGCATAATTATTTTGAGATTCATCTAATTCACTGCATTGCATACATTAGTAATTAATTTTCTTGCTGAGCAGCATTCTGTCATGTGGAATTACATTGTATTCACAGGTTCATGGACAGTTGTATGCACTTTCTCCAGTATACAGGTGCTGTGAGCATTGGTGTACATGTCTTTATGTAGATATAGGTGGTAATTTCTTTCCAGTGAATATGTAGGAATGGAATCTCTGGGTTATATAGCAAATGTATCATTTTTAATTATTATTTTTAGTTTATGTGTATGAGTGTATTGCCTGCTTGTGTGTAAGTACACCTGTGCACCCATGTCATACAATGCCCACGGAAGTAGAAGAGAGGCTGCGTTCCCTGGAACTAGAGTCGTGGAGGGTTGTTAGCCAGGTGGGTGCTGAGAACCCAGGTTCTCTGCAAGAGCAGCCAGTGCTCTTAACTGCTGAGCCATCTCTCCAGCCGCACCTGCTTCCTCCCTGCCCAAATGTATCTTTAATCTGTTAGGAAGCTGCCTACTTTCCCCCAAGTGAGTGCACCGTTCATATCCTCACCAGTCCCTGTGGAAGTTCCAGTGCGTCCACCTGCCTGACAGCACTGTGTACTTATAAAACCACACCACTACACACTAGGTGTGTGTATGGTGTCTCATGGATGTTTCAATTTTCACTTTTCTAATGATCTTCCCATGTGTTCTTTGGTGATGGTTGTTGTCTGTGTGAGTTCAGAGAGTTCCTTACATGTTCTAGTTGAAAGTCTCATGTTAGGTCTGTTTGGGGAATTTTTTTATGGCCTTTTATTTATTTGTTAATTTATCCTTTTAAAACTTATTTTTATTTTTATGTGTATGAGAGTTTTGCCTACATGTATGTAAGTGGACCTATGTCATTCAATGCCTGTGGAGGCCAGAAGAGGGGTGTCAGATCCCCTGGATCTAGAGAATTACAGACAGTTGTTAGCTGCCATGTAGGTGCTAGGAACAAAACTTGGGTCCTCTGTGGGAGTCAGTGCTCTTAACTGCTGAGCTGTCTCTCCAGCTCCCTGGCCTTTCGTTTTTGTAGCTTTTTTTGTTTGTTTTTGAGACAGGGTCTCCCTGTAACCCCAGCTGACTTAGAACTCCCTTTGTAGACCAGGCTGGCCTTAATCTCACAAAGATATGCCTGCCTCTGCCTCCCAAGTGCTGGGATTAAATGTGTGTGCCACCACACCCAGATATTTTTTGACAGTCTTTTTTAAAATTAATTAATTATTATTTTATGTGTATGAATAAAATTGCCTGCATGTAAGGGTATCTGTGTTATAAATCCCCACAGAGGCCAGAAGAGGGCATTAGAGCCCCTGGAACTGGAGTTACAGATGTTGTTCCAGCTATGTGAGTCCTGGGAACCAAACCCAGGTTCTCTGCAAAAGCAGCCAGTGCTTTCAACCCCTGAGCCATCTCTCCAGCCCCTGTAACAGTTTTTTTAAGAGCAAAGTCTTTTATTTGTTGAAGTTTATTTTATTGAATTTTCTCCATAGCATCATCTTTGACAAACTCAAGTCACTATGATTTTTCTCTCATGTTTTCTTCTAAAAATGTCATTTTGCTCCTGCTCTTAGGCCTATGGATCCTTTGTAATGGTTGCATGGGAGTTTTCCTTTGGTTGTTGCTTGTTTGGAATGTGGATCTTCAGTTTCTCCTGTTTTGAACACACCTTCATATCTTGGCCAAAACCAATTGATCACAAATGTATGGGTTTATTTCTGGACACAGTTCTTTATTGCTTATCTATATGTGTGTTTTTCGGCAATACTACATAGTCTTGATTCTGAGGCTTTATTATAAATAGTCTAAGTTTTCCCATTAACTCCCTCCCCCCCCCCCCCCCCCCCCCCCCCCTCCCCCCTCCTCCTCCTCCTGCTCCTCCAGATTCAGCCCAGGGCCTTTCCGTGCTAGGCTGGTACTCTACCATGGAGCTATATCCTCAGCTCTGTCTCCTCCTTCTTTCTCCATCTGCTCCCACCTTTTCTCTAGAACTCTTTCTTTTCTTTTTCTTTATTTTAAGACAGGGACTCATGGCTTCAGACTCACTATGTAGCCCAAAATGACCTTGAACTCCTAATCTTCCTGCCTGTACCTGTGGAGTGCTGGAATTATAGGCATGTGCCACCATACCCATTCTATGCAGAGGTGGGGATCAAATCCAGGGCTTTGTACAAGCATGCTAGGCACAACTAAGCTACATTCGCAGCCCCAGATTTTGGTTTTATGAGATAGGGTCTGACTATGTGATCCAGGCTGACCCCCAACTTGCAATCTTCCTTCCTCAGCCTCTGCCTCCTGAGTGCTAGGATCTATTCTTTTGAAAGGTTTTTTGATTAGAGCACTCTATGTCCCCTTGGATTTCCATGTGAATTTTTTAGATCAGCTTTTGTCTTGATTGATTGATTGATTGATTGATTGACTGATTGATTGATTGATTTGGTCTTTTTGAGACAGGTTCTCCCTGTGGCCCCAGCTGACCTGGAACTCACTATGTAGACCATATTGGCCTTGAACTCACAGAAATCTGCCTGCCTCTGCCTCCCAAGTGCTGGGATAGAAGGCATGTGCTAAGAGGCCCAACCTTGTTTTATTTATTTATTTATTTATTTGTATTTTATGTGTATGAGTGTATTGCCTGTGTGTGTAAGTGCACCCATGTTGTGCAATACCTGTGGAGGTCAAAAGAGGACATCAAATCCCCTGGAACTAGAGTTACAGATGGTTGTTAACCACCATCTGGGTGCTGGGAATCTAACCTGGGTCCTCTGCAAGAGCAGTCAATGAGTCAGTATACTTAACCACTGAGCCATCTCTCCAGCCCCCTTGTTTTATTTTTTATAAAGAACTTGGGCTTTTGATTGGGGTCGTGTTGAATATATAGAAAAACATGGGGTCTTAAAAATATTGTCTTCTGCCCATGAAAACAATCTCTCCTTTATTTAGATTTTAATTTCTCTCAGCAGTACTTTATATTTTATGCATATGAGTGTATTGCCTGCATGTATGTAAGCACACCTATGTTGTGCAATACCCACAGAGGTCAGAAGAGGGTTTTGGCTCCCCTGGAACTGAAGTTACTGACAGTTGTTGGCTGTCGTGTGGGTGCTGAGAATCAAACCTTCGTCTTCTCCAAGAACAGCCAGTTCTCTTCAACACTAAGCCATCTCTCCAGCCCCTGCAACTGATATTTGTGTGTTAACTTTGTGTCTTGAGCTTCTCCCTCCACCACTTCAATCTTTTGTTCAACTGAGTACTGAGGTGCTGCAAGTTTGCCTGACACCCTAAGCTCTTAAACTGTCAACTTCTTGCTCCGTTTTAGGCAGTAGGTCTTTTCAGGAGCTGCCCTGAGGCAACCACAATGGTAAAGGGCTGGGAGGAGAGGTGGTATAGAATATTCTAGCCTTGTGCAGGGCATTCAGAGCACATTCTTAAGGTCCAATGGGGCAGATGGGAAAGTAATGTAGCCCTTTAAGAAATCAGGGCCAGTCAGCCACTAGGCCAGTGGGAAGGCAGTCCCAGAGATAAGATAAGGCCCCCCTGGCTGGTTTGAACTAGGGTCCTGAGCCACAGTGGCTGGCTTACTGATAGGCAAACAGGAACCAGGGTGATAAGGAAAAGGTGCCAGCTACTAAAGCCAGATTGGCAGAGGCTCAACAGCCAAATCTTGCATCTGGGGTTTGTAAAGAAGATGGAAGTTAATTATGTTTGTGTAGAGAGGGCACTTGTATTCTCCCTCCTATCCTGTCATATGATCACAGCAAAAAACTTCAAGCAAGCTATACTCTGCTCCATATGTAGTAAAGACTCAATAAGTGCATGCCTTTTGCATTTGTTATCTCTAGTGGGATGCTCTGATTTCCTGCTTTGGCCTCTGAGGCTGTATTAGAGACTACCCACTTTCTTTCTCAAATTAGGAGCATCCTGGCAAGGACTTACTGTGACAAGCCCAGAGTTGCTCATTTTCACATATCTCCACAGATTTGCACGCGTCTTACATGCAGACACTTTTATGCTGAATTTAGATTTCCTCAAATCAGTTGCCTTTTTTTTTTTTTCCCATCTTTTTGAGACAGGGTCTCCCTATACCCCAGCTGGCCTGGAACTCACTAGGTAGACCAGGCTGGCCTTGAACTCACAGAGATCCACCTGCCCCTGCCTCCCACGCCCGGCTAGTTGTCTATTTTTAAAAGGAAAAGAGGATTTTTGTCTCAACTCAAACCTGCCTACTTGTCATCTGCATCTTCCAAAGATGCAAAAAAAAGAATTTTGCAACTTCAGACCATAAAGAATACTTGTGGTTGCCCAGTTCTTTGCCTGTCTGTGTGTTTCCTCCCTTAGTGTTTCCCAGTTCTACTCTCCAATCCTGAGTGGGGCAGGGAAATGAAGAGGAGGGGAAGGGGTGGGAGAAGAGAAGTAATCCTCAAGCTCAGCGGGCAGGTGATCTAACTGCTTAGGAGCCTCCCAGGATTCTGTGCCTGGACGGATCAGTTCAAAGCGGTCCTGGGATCTGAGATGGACTTCCTTTCCACTGCTTTGGTCCCAAGGCTCTGGATGTTATGACTACCTTTGTCTATACCCTCCTCCAGGACTAAATAAAAATATCATCCCTCCCCCAGATCCTGGCTTCTCTACTGGCCTGCCTGGCAAATATTTCATAATATGGGCTCATCCAATTGGGCATTATGCCAGAGCCAAGCGCCTCAGGTTGTAGGCGTGCTCCAATCAGGTGTGGCGGCCTGGGTGGGACTAAGAGCTCTCTGGGAAGCAGCAGCATTATGAAGGTGGACAGCAGCAAGGTAGGAGTTACCACTTGCTCAGGGCTGGGCAAAGGGGACAGGGCAGTCCACCAGTCAGCATGTGGCAACACAGCACTGAAGGAGTTAAGGCCAATAGACATATATGGCTGTTAATGATTGCTCCCTGCAGGGACCTGCTGAGTGTTAAAGGGAAACCTTTCCCTATTCCTGAGTGTGAAAGAGACAGGCCTAGAGGCAGCAGAGGGGACTCTGCAGAGAAGATCTGGTGAGTAAGTGACTATCAGTTTGATGAATGTTTGTCTATGAGGCTCTGGAGCAGGAGAGGAAGCACTACCTATATCTGTTCATCTATGAGAAGGGGCTTTTGTCACAACCAGATACAGATTCTCAGCTGGGTCAGACTTCAGGATCACCCCCATTTCTGAGAAGGAAGTCTTTAGAATTGTTCTCATCCATGGAGGAGCTCTTTAGCCTTGGAGCCAGAGATGCACTGGTATTGTCTGTCCTGTAGCCAAGACAATGGTTTCCTGTGGCCACTCTGTGCACAAAGCCGAGCAGCAGTTCCCCTCTCTGAGCCATTGTCTCCAGAGAGGGGCTGGGAGCTCTTGGCAGAGCAGCTACAACCTCTCTCTGAAGGCTGATTTCCAGGGACACAGTCACAGCAGATGGGGACAGTGTACTTGCAAAGGCTCTAGTCAACTGTGAACGGGTCTGTGGGACAGGCTGGAGGCAGAGCTGGAGACGAGCTCTTCACTTATTAAGAAAGCAAAGTTGTCATTTGAGATCAAAACTGAAATCTCAAAGAGAGAGAGAGAGAGAGAGAGAGAGAGAGAGAGAGAGAGAGAGAATCAATCTTTTGCTTTTAGATTTTTGTCCCCTACTCTCAGCTTACCCTTGGGTCCCCTGTCTCCCAACCCTCTACAACTCTTGTTCTTTTTGACTGAGACACCTTCTCATAACATGTCTGGGAGTATGAATAAGAGCTCTTGGCTTTGTGGGAGGCAGTGAGTGCAGTCTGTTCAACTGGAGTGTGTGTGTGTGTGTGTGTGTGTGTGTGTGCACATGTGTGTTGTATTCATAGGATTAAAAAAAAAATGTTACCAAAATAGAAATGTTGATTCTCCCACCCCCTTGCTGGGAGCCCTTTTGTTCCCCTGCATCTCTCTTGGGAAGAAAATGATTGGATGACATAATGGTTATGTTAGGCTTGATCTGCACAGGCTCCAACCCTGGAGGAGTAAGAAACAGGGTGCTCACCATCTCAGTCGTAAAGACAGATTTGGGAGACAGGGTTAATGAAGTCCTTGGTAGCTTTTACTGCAGTGCTTCCTCTGATGGGGTTTCTAGGAGGTAAACAGAACTCAGGACAATAAGGGGGAGGTGCCAGCCAGAAGACCCAGGAGGCCAAGAGCAGAAGGAGTAAAGTTTCTAGGCAGTTGAGGTTAAGAAAGAGGGGAGAAGTAAACTCTAGGAAAAGAAGGAGCACACTTGTTCTGTGTGTCATACTCAGATTGCTAGTCACAAATGCAGCCAGTCAGCCTTTATCTGACACTGCCGAGGGAATTCTAGAGGAAACGCTATCCCCAGTAGGATGAATGTCACCTGTGCAGTTAGATACACATGCTCAGGACACTTGCTTGGTTTCTGAAATTCTTAAGTTCTGAACAAGAGTGCCATGTTTTTATTTTGCACTAGGCTCGGCAGCCAGAAACACAGCAGTGGAAGAGTTGCTCCGACAGATGTGGGTAGATGCACCTGTTACTCAGGTGTCACTGGCCAAGACTGGCTTCTGTCCTGGATAGGACAGCAACCGACTCCCTTTCCTCCTCTCTGCTCCCCTTCCAGGTGTTCTCGTCTTCCTGCTGTAGCTTCCCTGCCTTGGTTTCTTCAAGGCTGCTGCCTCCAGGCCTTGTGTCCCTCACCAGGAAAGTAGCCTGAGATGCTAGGCCCAGGAGCCCTCTTCCCCCTCCGAGACCACCTTCCTCCTCTGTCAGCCATTTGTCCATGGCACCTGCCTCTTATGCTGATGGCTTACAAATTGGCTGTAGGAGGTTGCATCCCTGTGATTCCCCACAGGACCCAGGTCTGCATGGGTTCACGGGTGGGGACAAGTTGGTGCAAGGAAGGAAGGAGGACTCCTATATCGATTGGGTGGTGGCTCCTCTATCTGACCCCTTCTGGGTACCCCCTTTCCCTCTAAACCAAAGGCCCTTCAAGAAGCTTCTTTGCTTTTCTCCCTTCAGCATTAGTTAAGGGCTGGCTGGTCCCAGCAGGAGAAAGGAGGTTGGAGTGAGGACTAATCCTCTCTGTTTCCAGATACCCTGACTCTTCCCTGAGCCCATCTTGCCTGTCCTCATTGCCTTCAATTATTAGAATCTTTTCTAAGTGTCTCCTTCTGCTCCTATGCCAGAAAAGCGTTCTTGGTGACACTAATTTCAAACTGTGGAGGCTCTTAGGGTGTAGGATTTAAAAGCTAATTGACCATTCAAGTTACTTTTGACTGGATTTTGGAATGTGTCACTTGAGTTTTGTTTTGCTTTTAGACAGGGTCTCTGTCTCCTAAGTGCTGAGATTAAAGGTGTGCACCACTATGCCTAGTCTTGATTTTTAATGTTTAACTTTTTGTTGTAGGTGATGGTAAATCTGTTTTTGTTGGTATAGCTTAGACTACAAGGGATCTTGCATTTCCTGAAGGATACTGAGTCCATATCCATTGCTAGAAGGATGAGCTAGCTTAGAGTTGTCTCATAGAATCCAAAGATGTTACAGCTGGAAAGTGGCTTAGAGAAGTGGACCGGTGCTCTCTAGTGTTCTAGAGTGATGGAAAGTCTATGACTGTTCAGTCCAGAATGGTGGTCACTAACTTCCATTGCTACTGAGCCTCAATGAAATGTGGTGAGTCTGACGAAGGTACTGAAATTTTAATGTTTTTATAGCTTAACCAAAATTTGAGTATGACAGTGGCGATTACATTGGATGGTACAGATGTGGGGTATTGCTTACTTTATTCATGATTGTCATTACAGACCCCCTACCAAGCAGCTGTGTTGTGCAAGCATTCTCCCAGGCCCTTTAAATGTGTGGTATTATTTAATCCTCCCAGCAGCCCTGGTATTATTCCATGTTAAAAACTGGGAAACTGAAACCCAGAAGGCAAAGTGAGTTAGTCCTGATTGAGACCACTGGTCCTACCCTTTACCTTAAGGAGAATTCACATACTGGGGACAGCTTCCTTCACAAGTTCTCCAAATCCTCTTTTAGATCTTTCTGGACATGGGGGTGCTCATGAAGTATTGTTCAGCCCACAGAGGAGACCAGCACCGGCCCTCCTGGACCCAGGCACTGTGGCTGGTTCCAGGCATGGCCCTTGTTCCAGGCTCTCATTGGAGCCTCCCCATATTAGTGAGCCAGGGAGATGCCTCTGCCCTTGGTAAGCTCCCTATGGGCACAGGAAGTTCCAGACCCCTCTTTCCTTCCATAAAGAGGCATTCAGACCTTCTTATCACCCATCTATGCTCCAGCTTGCCCCATTACTCCCAATCTCAGATTGAAGACCTGCTAAGTCTTCACAGGGGCTCACAGACTGGGCTCTCTGACAGGTGAGGAGCAATGCCAACTACAGCTTCATTCCACCTGCTTTAGCACCAAGTCCCGATGTACCCCCCAGATGGGAGGTTCCTCCAGGAGCAGCTGTCCAGGCTCCTGCTTGCTGACTCTAGGAGATTTATGGCTGTCATCTTCCCCCAGACAAAGCCTTGGCTTTGTGACTGGTCAGAGTCTGCTAGCCAGTGGAAGGGACACAAAGGTGGAGGAAGGCTGACCTCTTCTGCCATCATTCAGCATCCCAGCCAGACCAGCATGGGTCTCTGCTCCCACCAACTGTACTAAACAGCAGTTCAGCTCTGTGCAGGAGATACAGATCAGGAACAGCCTTAAAGACCTAAGCCATGGGTAGTTAGTAGGCAACTACTCTAACTTACCCCTGCACCCAGGCACCAGTCGCCAGACTACATTTACAAGAACCCCACATCATGTATAGTCTCTGGACCCGTAGCTGGTAGCTGGCAGATGTTAGCAGCGAACGAGTGTGGCTTTTGTTGCTGTGTTCTTGGAGACTGATTCTCCCACTGAACCATGGAGGTTCTCCTGCTGTCCTAGAAATGAAGAATACAGACAGGTTGATAGTAGGGCCTAGGGATCCCGGGGAGATGGAGTCTTTGCCCATTACTGGGCCAGGAAAATAAACTGACTGTGCCCTGGGCCTTCTCTGCCTCACTCCAGGGTAAGGACCAGAGAACCAGTTTTATTTTCCTTTGTTCTACACCCCTTCATAGTGTGGCACAACCTATTTCTCCTCTGCTGTTTGATCTGGAGGGAAGTTTATATTGCCTATTGAACAAGCATCACTTAGTACCATTGTTTTATTGTAAAAATGGAGAAGCAGGCATTGAACAGCTTGATAGCCTCAAACTGCTGGGTGGAAAACAAGAAGACATGGGTTGCTTTTGAGGATTTAGAAGCAGAATTCTCAGCCCTGCTGGTTACTGTCTAAATAGTGTAAGATTCCTTCCCATGGGGTGGGGTGGGTGGGGTTGCTGATCTCTGTGGGACACCAGAACAGGATATGCTGAGTTAAGAATGAAGAGATGGTTTTGGTGACCTCTGGCAGACTCAGAAGCAGAAGCACACAGCTGTCCTCAGCCTCCAAAGGGCTGGAGTTTGGGATTCAACCCAGAGCTGGGAGAGGAAACCTAATTAATTATTGCTCTGCCCTGTCACCCCTGGCAATCCTGCTGATTGTCAGGAGAAGGCACCCTGGAGGCCAACAGAAAAGATAGGGAGACCCAAAGATAGGAAGGGCAAAGGAGAGGAGATGAAGGGGGAGACCTGAACCTGGTTTCCTCCACCGCTGTCTGGCTTGGCTCCTCAGGAAGGCAGGGGAAGGAAAATTCGGAGTTGGGGCTGCTTGCAGATAGCACCCTCTCCTCTCCTTTATTCTTCTTGTCCCCTTAATAAGAATAAGCAAGCACACCCAGCACAGTGTGGGGATGCTGGAAGCCAGCTGTGGCCCTACTTCTCCAGGCTGGGTTGGGTGACAGGGACATGCTCCATTCTGTACACAGCAGCTCCTGGGTCTTAGGACAGTAGTTCTCTACAATTTGGCAGGACATCACCTTTGAGCAGTTGAAGTCAGGCATTTCTACCCCTGCAACAGTGCTCAATCACTTGTCAGCCAGAAGGGATGGCGGCTGGCCTGACGTTCTGGCAGGGCCTTAGGCTCTGTGTTACAGAGAGGCTAGTGTGACACTAAAGAGGCATGGTAGGCAGCTCTTCGCCTCCCAAGGGAGGAGTTATGATCACCATCTACCCAGGTTATTGCCATTTTTCAAAAGATAGCTAGCATTTCATAAAGTAAAACAACCAATTTAAAGACAAGTAATTTGAGGTAGAATAGGAGATCTGCATGAATTGCCCTATATGAGCTCTCTCTTCCCTAACTGAAGAGTCATCCTGTCTTGTGCCCTGAGCTATCCTCTCTCCTATGGTGGGAATACATTGACCATGCCACAAGTCAGGATAATAGCTACTTGGTCTAGAAGGGAGTATACCTAGGACCTAAATTGTGCCAACCCCCAATGCCCACCTTGTCACTGAGTCAGCTGTCTTTTCTAGCTAAGGTAGGTACTGAGCTCAGTGAATTCCCCTGACATCCCAACTCTGGCCACAGCAGGTGAGGAAGGTATAAGTGACCCCTCGGGTTGGAGTGGGGCTATAAGGCTAGACAGAAATGAGTAGGAGGGGGCATCAGGTTCTATCTTCTGGTCACTCACCCTAGGGGCCTCACATATATAGGGCTCCAGGTTTGCTCGGGAGGGCATTCTAGTCTTACCATTTTGGAATTAGCAGTAGCATCAAAGGTGGGGTGGGGCAAGGGCAGAGAAGAAAGGAGACAGCAAGCACCAGTCTCGGGGAGAGCTGCTGGAAGCTGGTCTTAGTGCTTTGGAACTTGTATTTTACTCTGAGGGTAGCATCAGAAGGAGAGACAGTGTTGTGAAGAGAGGGCCATTTCTACCTGCACGCCCTAGAGGTGCTGCCTGGACCCTGATCCCCTTTGGCCTTTTCTTCATGCAGCAGCTATAGGTAGAATAGGGGAGCTGTTGGATAGGAAAGTGTTTTCTTCCAGAACAGCTAGGGAGCTTCAGGCATCAGGCAGTCCAGAGAGTTGGAAATGTAAACTGAGCTGGTTTTTAATTGGTTTTAATGCTGGGGCAGATAAGACTCTTCCACAATAATGATGAGACTCAGACAGAGAAGCAGGGCAAGAGCCAAGCTTCCCTTGTCAGCTGCAGAACCTTCCCTGCCATCAGTCCCTGCTGGAATCTGCTGGCTGGGAGAAAGAAGGAATTGGAAGGGCTGACCCCTTGCACCCCCTTCCCAGCTGTATTCCCCACCTAATGGACTGCAGTGCTGGCGCCGGGCGGCTTCAGCGTGGGGAAGCCTGGCCAGAGCTGATTCTGTCAGCAGGTCTCAGGAGCTATGGAAATGAAGCTGCTGGGTACAGCGGGTAGAAGGAGTGGCATGTATTCCCTGGGTATTCAGTATTTATCACAGGGGGAACCCTGGATGTCTACCCCAGGGGGATGGTGTCCATGCCTGCTGGGGTAATGAAGGCTTGGCTTTAGCTCTACGGTACCAGGTACACATAGAGGCTAAGGATGTCAAGCTACAGAAGCACCCTAATGAGGTGGAGGGAATGTATGGGTCTTAGTGCTTGCGTAATGCCATCCTTGCTCATGTAAAGTGCTGTTCTCTAGTCTGGTTTTAGTTTCTTCACTCTTGGATCTGTATATTTCTTGATTTGTTTTTCAAGCAGTGTGAGTAAAGCCATTATGTCTTGTGGAGAAAATATTTCCCGTTTTGAAAGTTTGCAGTGATTATGTCATAGAATTGGAAGGTGTCCCATTTGCACATGAGCAAACTAAGGGCCAAACAAGCGAGACCACACAGCAAACTCAGGCCATGTCTTGCAGTGAAGCCTGTCCATCTCTTTCCGCTGACAGGCCATATCGTAGGTCCATTGGAGAAGTGACCACTTACTGGGCGACTCTGGAAGCTAGCAGTGTCCCTTCCTCTGCCACTAAGTCCTTATTGCCCAAGAATCTCTTCTCTTGGGTGGAATTTGAAAGGTCCACTTGTGTCTGTATTCCTAACCATTTGCCCTCGATGCTTTTTGACATCCCCAAAGTAAATAAAGAAGAGCAAGAAAACTGTTTCCTTTTACAATGTTCTGTACCTGGTAAAATTTTCTTGCTGTCTGACCTAAAATAAGAATCTGCCATTCTGTGCAGGCCAGTGGTGAAAGAAAAGAAAAGAGCACCAGCCAGGCCTCTGCACCAACCTAACCCTGAGGATTTGGGGGCTCTCGGTGCGCAGGAGTCTTTGCGCCCTCCGTCCCCACTCACTTGCACTGTCTTCACTAGGCATGAGAGAAGTAATTTAACCAAGGCTGTGGGAGGCCCCTGAGCTCAGCTTGAAGAAACAGGGATATTTTTGCCTCCTAGAGGAAGAAAACTCATTTCCCAATGCACCCTACCCCTTCCTCCTCCTGTTCGGATGAGCTTAATTTTCTTCTCTTCTTAATGAAGATGGATCAAAGCCAAGCTATATATTCAGGGGAGAGCCAGTCAAGGAAGCTGAGTGAGGGGGCGAAGGAACAGAAACAGAACTTTCCTCCTGGAGAGGAAGTAATTATTGTAAGAGAGAGCTAAGGTAGGGAAACCCTTGGTAATAGAATGTCAAAGTTCAAATGCAAATAGCTAAAAATGACACCAGAGCATGAATCGTTCCTTTTTTATCTGTTCATTTGAGCACTCAGTAAATCTTTATTGAGCACTTACTGTAGGAAGACAGGGACCTCAAGCAGGTATCAGGAGAGGGGCTGGCTTCAGTAGCTAGGGACAGGTTCCAGGACTCATGTCACCAGGGTAAATCATTTACCAAAGTCCCACTAAATGTCTGAATATGTTGACCTTTCTGATTTAGGATTAGCTATTTAAATATCAACAGCTGTGACCCCAATTATACCTAGCCAGTTTGTCTCTTTATGGGTTAAATAATATTGTCCATTTGTTTTTCTGTTCATTAATTGTGCTGTTCCCTGACCTCAGTCCAAACAATTAGATTAACCCCGCCCTTTCAGTGTCTGTTGTGAGATCACAGAATTGCCATCGCAACAGACTATGATGTCAACAGAATGCCTGGTTCTGCTAAAAAGAACCACCTTGGTCAGAAATGAATCTGTCCTATGAAGACAAAGCGGAGGCATATAGAAGGCAGAGGAGCTGAAATCTGGCATCAGAAAGTGCATCGTGGCAGTGTAAGATGACGTTGGGCCTGGGGCCTCCTTTGCTGGAGCCCTTAATGAACTCCCAAGCTCTTTCGGGGATTGAGAAGAGGGTAAGCTTGTCTGGAGGCAGGGGGAATAAAGAGGTGACCTTCAGAAGGTCTTGCAGCCCAAGGATCTAAAGCATGGGGAGGACATTAAGAAAGGGGAGATTTGACTAGCCGTGGCTTGTGGAAAATTCAGGGGAATTAACATCCATGTAAACCTCCTTGTGCCTGAACAGATCTGACAGTAACCAGCTGGAATTTATCATCTTGCATCTGGGGTGATTTGCAGCAATAGATACATAGACCCCTCTCTCAAGCCTCATTCCCTGCCCCCTTCCTCACCAGCTTTGAGAGGAAGATTTCCTTTAATTTTGCCTGAGTAAAAGAAACTGATCTTTGCCAGAAACTGGGGTTCCGTAAACATCCCACCCACCCTGCTCAGGCTGTATGTGTCCGGCTCCTTGGCAGCTGGACCAGCACACATGAAGGGCAAGCAAGCCGTGCTGCTGGATAGGGGAGTGTGTCTGGTTGATTGCAGAGATTTTCAGGCATGATGCTTCTGTCTGTACCAATGAAGCCTGGGCAGGCTGAGAGAGGAGAGAAGAGACTTTTTCAATTCTTTTTAGCTTCTCAGCAGTGGCAGCAATAACAGCCAATCAATCCAGAGCTTCCTTTAACCCTTGGAAGGGCTTGGAAGGATTTGGAAGGGTCTCTGAGAAACAAGTTGGTTTGCAGCCCCAGAGCCCGGGTCTGGATTGGGAGCTAGAGGGGCAGGAGCACCCTCTTCCTGCAGGTCGGGCTGGCATGAGTTTCTGCCGTGCAGATGGGAATGCAGCCTGTGCTCCTCCACCCACCCAGCTGCTCAGTGTCCTTAGCTCAGTGAGGTCGGACTACCTGGAAGCTGTACACCTGCTCCATGCGTGCCTTTCTCCATTTCTGCATTTCCTTCTTGGGAACCTGAGCCGAAAGGATGCCCTCTTCATTTATTCTGCTTCAAGTCCTCTGACTATAGCGTTGTGGCTGAATGCTAGGAAGTCACAGGTCCCCTAGGGCACCTGGGAGATTCCTGCTATCATCCAGAGGGAACCCCCTTCCTGTTCTCCACTACCAGAGCCAGGAAAAAGGGGCAACTCGTGGACTCTGCCACAGCTCGGCCTGCGTCTCTGCCATAGCATTAAGAGTTGGACCCAAGGACTTACTTCTCAGAGGGATGGTAGCAGCAGGGTGGCTGGTGGCTCCTCTGAGGTTGCTGAGCTGGGGACTGAGCTTCCAAAACGATGTTGAAGTTTCGGGCTGATCGACGGGTCAGGTAGGAATTTCCTCCATGGACCGTGAGCCTAGTAAAATTGGAGCAGGCCAAGTTGGCACTCATCCTGTTTGAATCTAGGGGCTTGGTGGTGAAGGGTCTTGCTGGAGAGGACCATGACCTGGGAGGAGAATAGATAGGTCAGTGGCTGCTGCATTGCAGTGCCTGTGAAGGGGAAGCTATTTTGAAATTGTTAGCAGTGGATGGAGAGAGTACATTGTTTGTAGGGGTTGCTGGGTAGGAAGCTCAGGCCAGGGAGAGGTGTGCCATGCCCTGGAAGATTAAGCCAGCCAACAGCACTCTCTCTCTCTCTCTCTCTCTCTCTCTCTCTCTCTCTCTCCCCACCCCAACTACTGCCTGCAGGATACTCTTAGGAGTTACTACCAAGAACACAAAAGGGGCCTGAAGGGTAGGGTTGGTAGGAAATGGGTGAACACCCCACATCATTGAACAAAAACAGAACTTGGTACTTGAAGGACCTTCACTGACCCTGATTGCTGCCCCCAACCCCCATCATGTAAGAAAGCCAAAGTCAGGGACAAGGGTTCTGAGGCAGGTACCCTTCCTTGTGAAGATCCTCTATGATCAAGTTGAGGGGGCATCCTTATGAGATGTGTGGGGGAGAAGGGACTACAGTTTGGGAACTGGAACACGAATTACCAATGTGCTGAGTTTGAACTTGGACCTGACAGATGCTAGTCAGGTTTTGGATCTGACTTGGGCTGTTAAAACCCCATGTTTCCACAGAGACTGAGGCCATTGCCTGCTGGCTCTCATCTTCTGCAAGTCTGTGGGTTTGATCTGAAAAGGACTTGGTTGAACACAGAAAAAAAATCTCTTTGATATTATCTTTAGCTTCGGCTAACATCTCAAGGGCTGAGATGTGTCCTGGAGGATGTATTGGAAGATGGTGGAAGGGACCGAGTTAAGCACACTTTCCTCTGGTAGTAGCTGACCTGTAACTAGTTGAACAAAGTGCCTGCCCTCTTTTTGCTTTGGGAGTGCTTAAGTGGCTCTGCTTCAGCAGTCTCTGTTCCCATGTGCTTGGGGTTGACCATAAGAGCATGTGCTAGACTCTCCTGTTATTTCTTAAGAGGTATAGGGAAGAGGATCTTTAAATTCGTCTAGCCCCTGTGGGATGGGGACTAGCTGTCCACTACTAGGTTCTTGCTAGGTGGTCCCCACTTATCAGAGCCACTGCCCCACCCCCAAGATCTCTCTGCTGCCTTCTTCCTACATGTCCCCTGAGAGCCCCCCCAGTTGCTAGCCTGCTATGTAAGTCATAGGTGCCTCTTCCTGCTTCTCCCATTTACCTCACACCCAGCCCCTGGGGTTTGCTACCCCATTCTTGGCCACAACAGCCCTTAATTAGATCTGACTGTTAAGCCAGGACTGACCTTGATGCCTGACAGTTCCTGAGGGCTCTGCAATATCCAACAGCCTCTTGACAGGAGACAATGGTCCTGGAGTGTGGCTGAGTCCCAGCCCAAGCTCAGTCATGGAGTTTCTGAATTTCCTATTTAATTTAAAGAAAGAGATGGAGCTTAAAGCAGGAGCGAAGTCCAAGGTCACAAGAGAATTTTTTCAGCAAATTATGAGCAAGCATTTTCTGTGTGGAGCACTGGCAGGCGCTGTCCCTGGGAGGGAACCTGCCTCAGGAAATCTCAACTGTGTCAAACTCTGTCAGAAGTCCCTCCTCACCCTCCCACCCTTTCCTAAGATGACCACTGAATGAGTTGAGTGTGGCTTGTTGACAGCCTGGGATCTCTAGCAAGTGGTTAGCCCAGTCCCGTGAAGGTGACTAGGTTCCTTTCCTTCTCCCCGACCCCCTCCACCTGCAGCTTCCTATACTATCGCCGAGTCGTCCCACCAATCCCCACTGATCCCTCTGGGGTGACAGGGCCACAGCTCCTTCCATGCTCACGTGTTACTGCCTCTGGCCTTATCCTCCTTTGGCCTGTGACTCTGCCCTCTGTAGCTGATGTCAGTTCTTCCCTCTTTTTTCCCCT
This sequence comes from Nannospalax galili, assembly GCF_000622305.1. NCBI lineage: Eukaryota > Metazoa > Chordata > Mammalia > Rodentia > Spalacidae > Nannospalax > Nannospalax galili. Next base: position 7,529,573 of record NW_008335444.1, on the reverse strand, counting down.
GCAGCCACAATGAAAGACGGAACACATTTCGACACCCAGTGACTGGCCAGGTCCCAGAGGAAAACAAAAAGTTTGACTTGAAGACGTGAGTTTCCCTCTGTTTGCTTGTTTTCTGTTCTTTGCCACCACCATCCTGCAGCTACCTGGTAGGTGGAGCAGGGGAGGAAGAGGAAATATTTGGGATCCTCACTGAGTCTCTTAGATTCATCTTTTGACCCCTCACCCACTTTTCCCAGGGCCTAGCAGGGACCCCGACAGTGTGCCCCATAGGTTGAGCTGAAGGTGTAAAAGCCAGTTCTGAGGTTAGCTAGCACAAGGGAGCCTCCAAAAGAGTCACAGAGGGAATCTGATGTGAGCTAGAGATAGGAATGCTTACTCTTCACTGTGGATCCTGGCTCACAGGAGGATAATTCATAGACCATTGAACCATTGTGCCTATAGTCAACTTTTTTTCTCTTGGATCAAACACAGGGCTTTGTGTGTACCATTAAGCCTTTAAATTTAGAAGGTGGCAAGCCTGGTGGTACACACCTATAATCCCACCTTCTTGGGAGCCTGAGTCAAGAGGATCTTAATTTCAAGGCCATGACCCTGTCTCAAAATAAAATAAGATAAAAACTAACACGAATTCTAAGGTCTTAGAGTCTAGATTTTAAACCTACATGAACAGGAAATGTGATGGAACACACCTTTATAATCTTAGCACTTGGTAAGTAGAAGCAGGAGGATCAAGGTCATCCTCAGCCACATAGTAAGTGTGAGGTCAGCCTGGGCTATATGAGACCCAGTCTTAAAAAACCAAACAAACCAATCCAAACCCATGAATAAATAGGGGAGAAAAAGGAGAATGCCCAAGATGACTGGCAGACGATCCCAGAAGAGCCAAAGGAACTTCTGAGATACCCTTCTAATGCACCTCAGGCTGGGGTTTTGTGTGATGCTGGGACAGTGGGTGGTGGGGTAGGACAGGGCCGGTGCTTGCTTTCTTGCTTCTTGGCTCTGACTAGTTCTTTTCTTTTGTCAATTTGAAATCAGATCAGCCTTGGACATGTCCAATAAAACAGGTGGAAAACGCTCTGCTACCACCAACAGTGACTTATCCAACCACAACATGGTGTCAGAGGTTCCTCCAGAACGACCCAACATCCGGGTAAGTCCATCCCTGAAGGAAAGCTGTCAGGCAGGAAGTCCTTACAGTGCCTGTTTAGTGGGTCTCAGGGTCTCCAGGGAAGTCTTCACCTGTCCAACGTATTTGTAGGCTCCGATTGGGGAATGGGAAGTGCAGAGTAGAAAGGAAGAAAGCCCAGAGATCAGTACTTTGCAGAAGACCAGCTTTTAGATGTGGGGTTCCCTACCTCAGCTAGTGTTTTCGACTGGATAGCACTTGGTGGTGTGGGATTGTCCTGGCCTCTGCCACTTAGGTGTCAATAGGACTTCCCCTCTTGTTATCACAACCAAAAATGTCTTCAGATGTTATCAGTGTTACCTGAGGACAAAATCACCCAGTCTTATTGAGGACCACTGACCTAAGGGGTCAGCAAAAGAAGAATCTCTCATAAGGGATGAATGAGGTGATTGAGGGTCAGCATGGGAGAAGGATGAAAAAGGACCCTAGGAAGAAGTCATCCAGAGAGAAGAGGGATGAACACCATCCTTTGGGCTTAGTGACGGTGTGGAACTCAGAGACTTTGACAGGCAGTTTGAGGGGCACAATAAGCACAGAGGATAATGCCAAGAGTATTAAAGAAGGGATAGGAGAGGAGATGCAGAAACAGTGAACAGGAGAGACTACTAAGAAATGAGGCATGGATTACATTGTGTTCATGCCATGGAGCACTTGCCAAAAATGAAGATGAAATGGACTGTATGTTTCTGAGTATGTCCTAACAAGGGTACATTGAGAAAATACAACCATACAAGTTACAGAATATGAAAAATATATCACTTATGTAAAAAGTACGAACGAAGACAGGGCTGCATATTTATAGACATATCTGCAACACAACTGTATAACCACAGACAGATTTTGGGTCAGTGGCTGCCTCTAGGGAAGAGAAAGGTAGCAAGAACTGAGAGCACCTCCAAGGGAGGCTTAGATCTAATTCGTCTTATTAGAGGGGAAAAAACAGAAAGGAATGATTGTCATCCCTGCTTTCCTGAAATACTTGAAATAGTTTTTTTTTTTAAATGTTTTTAATTTGTATGAGAGAGAATGTGTATGGGATATATACATGGAAGGGGGAGGTAGGGTGCACATGCATGCGTGTGCCCATTCATGTGGAGGCCAGAGATTGATGTCAGGTGTCTTCATTTGTTTCTCCAAACCTGGTTTTTTGAGTCAACATCTCTCAGTGAACCTGAAGCTCACTGATTGTCTAGACTGACTAGTCAACAAGTACCAGGGATCGTCCTGTCCCCATCTTCCTAGTGCTGAGATTACAGGCCCAACACTACAACAACTGGCTTTTTACGTGGGTTCTGGGAATCTGAACCCACGTTCTCATGCTTACATAGCAAGCACTTTAACAACTGAGTCATCTCCCCAGTCCTAGCATACATAGAAGCCCTAGATCCAATCCCCAGTATGGGGGAGCCCAAACCAGACCAAAACAAAACTTCTTACTTTTATTTTCTTTCTCCCATGCTGGTTTTGAACAAGGATGACCTTGAATTATTAATACTCCTGCCTCTACCATCCCCCAAGTGCTGGGATTACAAATGTTTGACACCATACCTGATTTTATATTGTGGTGGGAATTAAACCTAGGGTCTGGCGCATGCTGGGAAGGCATTCTACCATCTAAGCTATAGCCCCAACCCTCCTTTTTAAAAATTGGCATATATTCACTGAGTATATGAATGATATTGTGTGTATTTCTACACATGCATATGGTGTGCACTAGTCAAATCAGGGTGATCAACATTTTTCTTTTCTTATTAATGTCTGGAGTCTTTTTAAATAGTCATAAAATCTGTAACAGGTTATTTTGAACTTTAGTAGACTATGAGGGTGAATGGGGTGAGGGTTGGGTGATAGAAGATGCCAGAGACCTTTAGGTAGTTGGCTCAGGCTGGTCTGGCCTACCAGTGAGGCATAGCTCTGTAGAGGCAGGGCTTAGATGCTGTGCTGTCAACCTGAATGGGGTAATGGACACCTTTCCTGAGAAACATTAAAAAAATAGTCATGTTAGGTCAATGGGATGGCTCAGCAGGTAAATGTGCTTTCTATGCAAGCCTGACAACCCGACTTTGATCCCTGTAACCCACATAAAAGTAAAAGGAAACTCTTACTCTACGGAGTTGTCCTTTGACTTCCACATGCGCATCACCACAGCATGCGTGTCCCCCCCATAATAATTTTTGAAAATAGATATGTGAAGCTAGGTGGTGGTATCTAGGAAGTTGAAGACATCTCCACCTGTCTTCAACATTTGTAAGAAAGTAGGAGGGAGGATTTTCTGCAAGGGGGAGGGGGGCTGGGGTTGTAGGGCTGTGAGAGCATGCAGTGTAGGCTTGGGGAGCAGGGGTGGTGGTCAGCAGGGACACTTCATGTGCCTTCTCATTTTGAAGGTTCAGCTGAGGTTATAAACTGTGGATCTGTGTCCCCATCCATGGACTTGAAAACAAGGGAGGGAAGGGGTTGGACTGGCCTATCATGGCAGCTGAGATGAGGAGGCCAGTGAGGCAAGGGCTAGGAGGGAAATGGCTGAACTGGTGAGCTGCAGGGAAGGTGGGAAAATGCAGAAGCGACGTAAGCAGAGGAAGGAAGGTCTCAGGGATTTACCTGTCCTTAGGGAAGTAGATGATTTCTTCAGATGGCAACTCTTGGCCGTTATCTGCAGGTAATCAAGTTTTAGACTATGCAGATATACAGAGGAGAACCAGACACTAACTGCTCAGGGGGTCAGAGAGGATTTGTGGAGTAGGGGTTGTCTGTGCTAGATTTCAAAGGATGAGTGGGAAGTTTGTTGAAGCGGGAAGGATGTTCTTACCCCAGGAGAGACTGCAATAAAGTCCCAGGAGGATGGACAGAGGCAGAGATAGGGCCTGTGTGCAAAAGAAGCAGAAAATGGGTCAGAGACCCAGCCAGATATTGCAGACTTGCTCTTCTGTGCTGTGCTAAGAAATTTCAATTCCCCTAAGTGATGAGCACTACTAAGAAATTTAAAATTTTTTACATTTAGTGTATTTGTACACGTGTGTGTTTGTGCATGTGTGTGTGTGTGCGTGCATGCGTGTGTGTGTGTGTGTGTGTGTGTGTGTGTGATGTAAAGAAAACAAAAGAAGCGGCGCAGGTGGGAGAGGGAGTGTGTTCTCGCG
>NW_008335444.1:7496676-7525191 GCF_000622305.1 Nannospalax galili | reverse complement strand
GTGTGTGTGTGTGTGTGTGTGTGTGTGTGTGATGTAGAAAGACCAAAAGAAGAGCCTCAGGAAGGACAGGAAGTTAGTACTGTCCATTGTTTTAAACTGGTCAAGGACTGAATAGACTTAATTTAATTAATAGCATTATATGAACCATTTGAGAAAAGAAGTGTTTGTATGCAGGGATCTCACACTTTTCCATTTCTGTGACTACCTGACAAACAACGTGGGGGAGGAAAGATCTTTTTAGCTTGCAGCTCCAGAAGGTCCCAGTCCATCATAGTGGAGAAAACATGACAGTGCAGCTCAGTTCATGGTGGCAGGAATGCATGGCAGTGACTGTTCATGCCACAAAGTCCAAAAAGCAGAGAGCAGAGGCCAGGTCTACCCTTCAAAGCCTGCCTCCTCCAAGCGACCTACTTCCACCACCTCATAAAGGTTCCATGACCTCCCAGAATAGTACCACCAACAGGGGACCAAGTGTTCAAAATATGAGCCTCTAGGGGACATTTCACATTCAGACTGCAGCAGGGAGGTTTTAGAGTCTGGGGAGAAGAGAAGGGTGGGGCTCTTTCTAGTGGCCATTATAACAACCCAAGAGGATCTTACACTGGGCAAGGAATGAGGGCTGAAGGGAGGTTTAGGGTATGTAGGAGTGTGAGAGAGATGCTTTCAAGTGGGGAAACTGGGATATAATGGCTGAAGAGAGGCAGCCAGAGAAGGTACCTAGAACATAGATTTGTGTCTGTGCATGCATGCTTGTGCATGTGGTGCTGTGGATGACAACCAGGGCCTTCTGTGTACTAGGCAGGGCAAATGCTTTACCACGGAGCCACACCCCTAGCTGTGCTGAAGGGAGAGGAGGTAGTCAGCAGAGCAACAGACTGTGGATCAGAAGCACCCTAAGGAGGATGACATTTCTTTTGACATTGTTTGACATTGGAGGGAGAGAGACAATAATGATGAGAGCAGGAATTTTCTAGGTAAAAGGGTGTGAAATTGAAGAAGTGCATGTCTGATGCCTATAATTCCTTCTGTGAGGAAGCTGGGACCATGGTGGGGAGGACAGAGGCTGGGGGGGTGGAGGACTTGGGAAAATGGTGTGTGTGTAGGGGGTAGTAGAGTTGCTGTTGGGGTGCAGCCCAGCTGGTGTTGGGAATGGAGGAGGTTTGTGGTCACCTCATATGATCTTTACCCCCTCCAGCAGCTCTGTAATGCATAAGAGTTCAGAAAGGATGAGTAATTTTATTAATTTGGAACACTGAGTTTCAGATGAAGCAGAAAAACAGTTGATGGGATTTTGGAGTCTGGTTTTGAAGAGAAATAAACCAGGAAGTAGTATGTAGATCTAGCAAAGAGGTAAGAGCTGAGGAGTTAGGCTCTCGGTGAAGTGGAAAAACTGGTAGAGTTGAGTAGTAGAGGGAGAAAGCACAAAATATGGAATATTGTGATCAGAAAATGTGCTGGTAGGATTGAAGATGCTGGTGGCAAAGTGATGGGTTCTGACAGGGCCTGAGCTGTAGATCCAGGAGTTAGTAGCTGGATTCTGGGTGCAGGGTTTGGAGTTGAGGACATCAGGTCATATAAAAAGGCATAGATGGGCCATCTCAAGACTAGTGAGATTTCTCACAGTGCTTTCAAGTTTTAGAATGCAGAGGATGATTGGCATCAAAGTCCTTAGACTTCAAAGAAATGGTTTGATCTAGAAGCCGGTACTGACAAGAAGGGTGACATTGAGAGATCAAGCAGCAGTGTCCAAGGAAAACAGAGTCCTGCCAGAATGAGAAGAATGATGTGTTCACAGGCACTGAGGAGCCAGGGACCCTCATTCACCCTCCCAGCTCTGTAGAATGTTGGACATGAGATAGGAACAGTTGCAGAGGGACTGATGCAGTGAAGTAACATTGTATGGATTCCAGAAGGCATGTGGAAGAAACAGGTGGTAATTAAGAAGTAGAGGGGAGCCAGGCATGGTGGCACAAGCCTTTAATCCCAGCACTCAGGATGCAGAGGCAGGTGGATCTCTATGAGTTCAAGGCCAGCCTGGTCTACATAGCAAGTGCCAGGCTAGCTGGGGCTACAAGGAGACCCTGTCTTAAAAAGACCAAAAAAAAAAAAAAAAAAAGGAGAGGAGGAAGAAGAAAAAGAGTAAACTGGGGCTAACTAGGGGAAAAGGCACTTGCCACCAAGACCTGAGTTCAATCCCCAGAACCTACATGGTAGAAGAAGAGAACCAGCTCCTACAAGTTGTTCTCTGACCCCCACATCTGTGCCATGGCATGCATGTGGACCCCCCAAATAAATAAGTAAATGTAAAAAAATTGAAAGTATACATTGTGAAATCTTCTTTTCTCCTACCCCACCCCCAAAGAAAGCAAAATGCTGAGACAGGGAAGAGACCTATGTTTGAAACCAGAAGATACAAATAATGAAAAGTTCACATACCTTTTAATTAGCAGAGGATCAAGATTCACACCCAAGTCTCTTAGCATGTGGGCACTCAGGGGTCTGCTAGAGATATTCCTCCTAGCAGGGACAGCTCCTTTGCACATAAAGCAGAAAGGGGAGGCAGGAAGTTAGGCCAGCTGCACTCTCTGCCTCCCCAGACAACACGAACATCCCGAAAAGCCATCGCCTTTGGCAAGCGCTCCCACTCCATGAAGCGGAACCCCAATGCGCCTGTCACCAAGGCCGGCTGGCTCTTCAAACAGGTGAGGTCACCCTGCCATGTCACCCCCAGTAACCACCACTCTTCACTGTGAGTCCTCTGGGTTCACAGCAGCCCATGAACTTTTGGGTATATTTTCCTGTTGTTTCTAAGTGTGTCTCTCAATTGTATAAAGGCTCAGAAAAATTAAAGATCTTCCCAAAGTCACATCTATTAATTAGAGTCAAATTGAGGAATCCATTGGAGGCTCCTGATGAACAGACACAATGACTTTGAAATATGCCGTGCCACCAATCCCATCAGAGTAACCTATAGTACATTCTCTCGTAGGCCCTCTTGCTGTGTGGGGGCGGGGGCTGCCGAGTTTCACCAACTCTCCCCAGATGGACATTGCTGTATTCTTGCCTGCCCTTCTACTCACTCATCCTGGGTTACCTCTTGCTCCTATTGTCTTTCCTGGGGGAGGCCCAGAGCCTCAGAATGACAGAACTGGAAAGTCACAGGCAATATCTAATATCAGCTCCCAGCATCTGAGCTCTCCAGGGGGTTGCTGCCACGTGCTAGAGGCAGTGCTGCAGCTAGAGCCAGAACGTCCTTGGAACTAGCGCAGTGCTCCCTCACTGCATCTGCCTCCTCTTCACGCCCACCCCATGGCCCTTCACGTCTGTCTCTGTGTGTCCTGTAGGCCAGCTCCGGGGTGAAGCAGTGGAACAAGCGCTGGTTTGTTCTGGTGGACCGCTGCCTCTTCTACTACAAAGGTGAGCTTTCCCTGGGGCCAGCAGGTCAGAGGAAGCCCAGCACCAATTCTATCTCATCCTGCCCTGCTGTCGGGTTCTGTTGGTTTGGAGGGTCGTTGGCTGGCAGGTCTCCTCGGGCAGGTTCCCTGAGCTAGTGGGATGTGGCAATGGGGTGTCACACACGCATGTCACACAGCTCAATCTCATGGTCATTCACTCACTCATTCAGTTCCTAACTATCAGCACTTGCTGAGGAGGCAGAGTTCTGGGTTCCAGTTGGTGATATAGAAGGTGAACAGGGCAGACATTTGTGAAGTTCCTGGGTAGGGGGAAGAAAAGGACAAAGAGAAGAAAGTCAGTAGTTACTGCTTGTAGGTCACCTGATTGTGATTGATATTGGTCTTCCTCCTGGCCTAGTAGACTGTGTGATCTGATCTATAAGAGTTTTTACCATTTTGTTTACTGTGGAGTCCATAGCACTAAAAGCTGTGCAGGACACACAGGAAAGATATTCAGTCCATGTTGAATAAATAAATAGCCCCCAGCTTCTACTCTCTTTGCTGCCCCCCAAAACAGGAGGGCAAAGATCTGATTAGCTCCTCTAAGAAGTTGTTTCAAAGCATATATAGCAACATGTGTCAGTGCAGATACAGAGGGATGACAGTAATAGAGGCTTTGTAGGAGGCTGCTGTAGTGGGAGGAGATGGACAGGGAGATGAGCAGGAAGAGAGTGAAATGATCTCCGAGCAAGAGAGCCTGTTTGCTTACTTCCTTACCCTGGAATGGTGACGCCCATGTTTCCTTGGGCCTCCTGAGACCAGTGTGGTGAATCATTAATGCTGACAAACACAGGTTGTACCCATTGTTCCTCTGCTTTGGAGCTACTGTTCCTGAGTTGTATCCAGGCAGGGGCTGTAGATACTAGGATCAGGCACAGAGGAAAGTTCAAAACTGGGGCAGAAGAATCTGCCCTGGCCCAGGCCCCAAGTGCTGAGCCCTGGAACCCGTGTGGGGCAGGACCTAGGGCAGAGCCAGGGTCTCTGAAGAGAAGAGCAAAACATACCAAAGAGGGCTCATGGTGTACCCCCATCTTAGTCCATTTTCTGTATTTGGTAAAGGGGAGGGGTTTATTTTGGCCCTTGAATCTAGAGGCCTGGAGGTCTTCTGAGAGCTTGCGGGTAGTGTCTGTTTAGCTCTTGGTTCAGGAGCAGGGGGGTTGCGTGTGGAGGTGGGGAACTCTTGCTGTTTCAACTCATGGTAGAAAGTAGAAGGACAAGCAGAGGCATGTGGGAAAAACAAAACAGAAGGGCAGCTTTGCTTTGCAATGCCCTGTTCTGGAGGAGGAGCCTGCTCTCAGATGGGCATACCTCCTTAAAGACCGACCTCTCAGCACTGTCAGGTGGGAATCAAATTTCAACATGAGTGAGGACTAGGACTGACCACACCCTAACCATAGCATCATCTGAACACTGACCCACACTTTGCCATCTGGACAATGACAACCTGTTTCCCCAAGAGACAGCCCTGAGTCCTTACTCTGGCTTACCTCTTCCTATGAAAGGGCAGGCCAAACCAAATGTCTCAAGAATGTGATCAGAGAAGCAGACCTCAGAGTTTACAGTGGTTTCTTCCGAATCTACCTGAAGAGTTTTCGGGGTTACTGCCTAGGGAACAAGTAGAAACACCAGGGAAGAGTGGAAGGAAGGAAGCCACAGCCTCACAGTCATCCCCTACAGAATGCTCTCACTCTTTCTGGCACCCTGCTGATAGCCAGGACCCTTTCTTTGCAAATCTGGGATGAATTACATGGTAGCTCAAACCTAGGATCCAGGCTAGCAGCATGCTCTCCTGTGGAGGGTAGTCTGCAGCAGGGAAGGGCAAATCAGGCTTCTGGAGGCTGGGAGAACCTTAGAGTTACCCTCAAGTCAGTGGTGGTGACTTAAAACTGTAATCCTAGGACCAGGGATTCTGATGCAGGGGAATCATGAGTTTAAGGCCAGCCTGGGCTATATAGTGAATTCCAAGTCAGCCTAGACTACAGAGTAAGACCCTGTCTCAAAACGACAACACCCAAAGCATTACCTAAAGGGGCCAGAGAGCAAAAGGAAGGCCTGCCCCCTGCTCTGTGTATTGCTGTTGGAATTTCCCTGCTTATCAATACAGGACGGATAGGACAGGGGTCAAGGATGCTAGCTTTAGAGTCAGGCTCCCCGCTTTTTAAGACAGATTCTAATACTTAAGACTTAAGGAACCTGGACAACTTACTTAGCTTTTATGCTGACAATGGGGGTAATAGTAGAGCTTCTTCGTGGGGTGGTCTAGTAAGATACTGAACAGGCCTGATAACAAAGCGAACACTCCAAAAATGTTGGCGGTCATTGCCTTATCTGTGCATTAGAATGCAAACCCTCTGAGGGTGGGTAGCACTGTCTTTCAGCACTGTAGTGAATCATCTGGAACGGTGTCCACAGTGCACTCCTAACCCCAATTCCAAAGAGTGCTTCCTGGAGTATGTGTGCTAATCCTGGTGCCTGACAAGTAGTAGGCAGGCGTGGTGTAGTCACTGATACTTACCCTGGTCGGGCTGAAGAGCTGCTCACCATTCACTCCCCCACACAGGCATGCACGCACACACACACACACACACACACACACACACACACACACACACACTCTGTGCTTCTGTTTCCCTGACAGACGAGAAGGAGGAGAGCATCCTGGGCAGCATCCCCTTATTGAGCTTCCGGGTTGCAGCTGTGCAGCCCTCAGACAACATCAGCCGGAAACACACGTTTAAGGTCAGCTGGGCTTCTTCTTCTGGATGGAGAAGGGAGAGAGCTTGCTCTTCACAGGGGGCTACAGCAGGATCAAGAATCTCTCCCTTAGGAAGCCCCAGTGTAGTGGCAGGTGGCGGCCTCTAGATTCGTCTGATTCACTGTGAGGCAAAGCAAGGCCATGCTGTAATGCCCTCTTCTCTCTGGGGCCCCGTGGGTAAAGGTCACTGATGGGCCAGTAGGGGTATGCCTCAGGGGTGCCAGTTTTTATCAGGGAAGAAATCGTGTCCTGAGCCCTTTGGATTATCTACCTAGCAGCCTGCCCTAACCCTCTAGGGAGCAGAGCTATTGTGGGTGAAATTCTGAGATCTTCTCTGGTCTTCTTCCTCCTTACCTTGGGCCCAAGAACCTCCCCCACCCCCAAGCCAAACTTACTCAAAATTTTAATCTTTAGAGAATATTATGAGTTGAATTTTGTTTATGTAGACAAAGTTTTTCACCCTGTGGTGCTGAGGATGGAAGCCAGGGTCTTGCTGGGCAAGGGCTTTACCAGGAGGTGCCATATAGACAGCAATGGAGGTGCACCCCCAACCATGTAGGCAACACTTTGAGAGAACAAGAGCACAGAAAAATGGGACTTGCTTCCTGCTCAGTGTCACTCCCTCAGAACCCCTGGGGGATCTACTCAGCAAAGCTGTGCCTGCATCTGGCTCATCCTAGGACAGTGTTTTTCCACATTTAAAAATTCATGACCCACTAAAAACTATAAAAATCCTATGCCCTTTGTGTTTTGTGATCCAAAAAGCACTTGGCTCCTTTTCTTTTCCAAATATGAAATTATAATATTAACTCTGCATGTCTTATTACAAAGCCCCTTCTCCTCTAATTGAAAGTTACTGTCCAAGACCCTTTAACTCAAAGCCATGGCATTAGGTGACAGGAACTGCAGGTCACACCAGGTCAATACTTGGGCTCCCAGGGCCCTTTCTTCCCTACAGCTTCTAGTAAAAGAGGTAGACAGAACACATAGGTCCTGCCAAGGAGCAAGAAGGGACCTATTTGGCACATAGTTTCCAGCCTCCTAGGGTCTCATGTGCCAGAGGTGTGAACAGAATGAACAATTAATAAAACTCTGACTCCAGGGAGATGGGGTCTAACTGGGGAAATAGGAACAGGCTGTTTAACCAACAAACAGTCCTGCTACACATACACATTCACACCCACACACAATCTATAGCCTGTCTCACCCTCCATATCAGACCTGACAGAGCCACACACTCTAGGTTGGAGCTGTGCCAGCTGCAGACATCAGATAAATGTCCCAGAGTGACTGATACGCATCCTCTGCAGAGCTATCACTCCTGTGCCAACCATTCCCTTTCGCCATCCTCTCCCCCAAGGCATGCACTGCCTCTTTAAGGCCCCTGTGTAAGGGCTATGCTCAGTGGCCTACAAAAGGATCTGACTGGCGCTATTCAGTGGCCCATCCCCAGGGAAGGGAGGGGAGCTGAGACAGACAGATATCAGGCTTGTCCTGCTGTGGCTACCAAACACAACTCTTGGATGGCAAATAATGAGGAGCCAGGAACTGTCCCTGCCTGGCTACGGTTGAATGCCTTAGCCTCTTCTACCCTCTCCCTCAGTTCTCTGGCCCCTTTCATATTAGAAGCTGATGTCCCTCCCTCTGCTCCATCAATAGCCCTGTCTTTTCCCAGGCCCTCTGCCTTCTCCTGTCACAAACATTTGTTCCTGGGTCTGTTTGCTCCTTGTTCCCTGTGGCATGTTTTGTCCCCATTGTGACTGTGTTCAAGTACAGTCTTTACCTTCCTCGTGACTGGTCCCCAGTCAAACAGCTACACATACAGGTGGCTCGTGGAATGAACAAATTCATTTGCTGCCCACTCCCACATGATCATGCTAGTAGCTTCTCCTGTGTCCCTTGTGCCACCACACTAACCCTGTATTCTCATCCCAGAGGGCTCTCCCAGGCCCTGGGCACTGCTGTTTCAAGTCCCAGTGGCCCCTTTGCCCTCCCTATAGCACTCCTGCTGTTCATCAGCACAGTCCCATTCACAGCTCTGTCTCCTGCTGAAGGATGGGGTCTAGCCAAAAGAAGTAAACATATGTCCCTTGATGCCAAGGTGAAGGTTCCAGTTCCAAAGACTATCAGGGCTAGGGCAAGATAGAGGTAGAAATAAAAGTGAGCCACAGTCAAGGAAGTCTCCTGAAGGCTGGGCCAGGAAACACTGGAAAGGTATGAGCTTGGCTTTGATGCTTGGGAGAGACATAGGCTTAGCTGGAGGGTCAGGCCTTTCTCCTTCAGCCCCAGCAACCAATGGGTTTGCATTCAAGGGGGTCAAGGCTAGAATGAGACTCATCTCTGAGAGTCCTAATCACATTTGGTAGTGCCCTCCTGTTAGGTGACATAAACTTGACTGCCTTGTTTGAGAGATTAAGGGTTGTCACTTGGGGAGTACACTGAGGCCTAGAAGGAATCTAGCTAGTCCTGTGGCCTCTTTTCCTTGTGTCCTAAGAACCTTGAGTTTCACAAGGCAGATTTCCCCCCACCCCTGACCTCCCACTTTCATTGATTTATCAGTTAAGCTGGAGCAAAACAGCAACTTGTTTGCTAGCAGAAGAGCTGGCATTAACACTGGGGCTCCCTGACCCACTGCCCACCACAGCTCTGATTCCCATAGTGCATACACTTCTTGCTCCATGTTTTGGTGGGCTGAGCTGGGCACTGCTGGGTGCTGTCTTCTGGGTGGTGACAGAGTAGAAGGGGACAACCTGTACTACCCTTCCTGTGCTCCTAACTGTTTCCTGCCTCCTCCTCTGTCTCTCCCTCTTGTGTCGGTTGACCTGTCTCTGCCTCTCCTTCTGGCCGCATGAGGACCCCTTCCTCTGGACAGGAGCTCTCTTCTGGGTTCCCGCCTGCTGTGCCTGTTCACAGCCACCAACTAGGTAGTGTGCTCTGTTACCAGTGCTTACCCTGCATGCCATGGAAGGGATAGGGCCAGCTTCTCAGCAGTTAGACCTGAGATGGACCTATAGAGGGCTCATCTCCTCGGCCCCGGTGTACTTGCCTTGCAACTAAGGTGGAATTGGAGGGGAGTGAAGTTGTGGTAATTGTCCTTTCTACTTACAATCCCCTCAGCAGGGGAGGTAGGCTCTCTGGTAGTGTTCAGAGACATAGCCCAGGCAGATGCCTGTGAGGTAACCGTGGGGCACCCTCCTTGCCTAGCTCTTGAGCTCCTTCTAGGGAAGAGCTGAGGGCTCTGAATGGCCCCACTGACTGCTCCTCCTGTGGTGTCCTTTCCCTGCAGGTGATTGTGTTCTGGGTAGATGAAGCAGGGGCCAGTTCTACGCACTGCCTCTCCCCACAGGCTGAGCATGCTGGAGTCCGCACCTACTTCTTCAGTGCTGAGAGCCCCGAAGAACAGGAGGCCTGGATCCAGGCCATGGGAGAGGCTGCCCGGGTACAGATCCCTCCAGCCCAGAAGTCAGTGCCCCAACCTGTGCGACACAGGTGAGTACCAGGGTACCTGGTGCAGGAATAAGAAGATGAAAAGGGGGAGCATTCTAAAAGTGCCCAGCTCTGTGACGTTGCTGGGCCCGGTGTGTGGGCTTGAACCTCTGGAGGGAATAGGGACCATCTCCTGCATCCACACAGAAGGCTGGGCTAAAAGGTTGCAGATCCTGAATTTCTCTTCCCCTGACCTGTTCCTCCTCCTCTTTCTGACCTGGAGGAGTCCACAGACAGCTCCATCAAAGCTTGGCCAGGAGCCAAAGGTGAGGGTCATTTGCTCATTGTTCCAGGATGTATTAAGCACACAACCTTTGGAGGATCAGGAAGGAATCAGGTTTGAATCACAGGTTAGCCACTTAGTTACTGGCACCTCAAGGTGAATGACTTAACTTCTCAGAATCTGAGTTTCCTTTTTCTCAAATCCAGCCATTATAATCCTCCTCTAGATGACTGTGAGAAGTGCAGAGAGCATGCATGAAGTCTTGATGTGTAGCATGGCTCAGCATGTGGCACTCTTAGCACCCATCATCACCCACGACCTCAGTGCCCGTCTCTCCTTTACCTGGGTCTGGGTATGAAGCCTTCATTTAAATGTTAACTAGGATCCAGAAGAAGTGACCTTACAGTGTAGTCTAGGTCTAGCCATGCATCTTAGAAACGTTTACCCAGCGGTGGATGGAACACAAGGTTCCATCCTTGTGTACTTCCAGAAGTTTGTTCATTTGTTTGACAGGTATTTACTATAGACACAACTAAATAGACACAACTAAATCCCATACCAGGTACTAAGAACACAGGAAAGAAATTCTGCCATGTTCCTGCCCTTATGGAGCTCACATTCTAAGGAAGTCAGACCTGGAAAAACTGTTTTAGAGAAGGGAACTGTCCTGTTCACCTGCCCCAGCAGCCTTCTGAGAGAAGATGGTATACCTATTCTGCCAGTGAGGAGTCCCCAAGACTCACAGAAGTCAAGTAGCTTTCTATAGGAGACAGGATAGAACTGTAGTAAGCCAATGTGTTTAAGAAGTTACTGTTGTGACGGTGGGGTATAGTACTAGTCAGATCTGTGGGGCTGGATTGCAGACAGATAACAGAGAAGACTAAACTAGGGAGACAGGGGTTAGTTGTGGCCACAGCTGAAGGCTGGGCTTCACACTGGTAGCAGAAGGGAGTGGAGAGTTGCCTGGAGGGCAGAACAAGCACAGTGTGCACAGGAGAGCTATTAGACATTATCTAATCATTGCCCAGCAACCAAGTAAAGCCTGGGATTTAGGAAGCAGAACTGCGCATCACTGTGTCCTGGTTCCATCACTCCCTTCCTGCCTCTTCCTCTCCACTTCTTTTCTCTTCCCAACCTGCTCCCCTGCCCCCCCCACGCTGGGCCAGTGCCACTGATGGCATCTATCTTGGCATCCTGCAGCCACGAGAAGCCAGACTCAGAGAACATCCCACCGAGCAAACATCAGCAGCAGCCACCCCACAATAGCCTCACCAAGCCAGAGCCCGAAGCCAAGACTCGGGGTGAGGGGGATGGCAGAGGTTGTGAGAAGGCCGAGCGGAGACCTGAGAGGTCTGAAGTTAAGAAAGAGCCTCTGGTGAAAGCCAACGGTCTCCCATCTGGACCTGAGCCAGCCTCAGCACCTGGCAGCCCTTACCCTGATGGCCCGAGGGTCCCAGGTGGCAGGGAGCAGCCCACCCAGCCCAATGGCTGGCAGTACAGCTCCCCAAGCCGACCAGGGAGCACTGCTTTCCCACCACAGAATGGGGACAGTGGGGGACACCGGCGGAGCTTTCCACCACGTTCTGACCATGACAAAATTGCCCAGCGGAAAAGCTCCATGAACCAACTTCAGCAGTGGGTGAATCTGCGCCGGGGAATGCCCCCACCCGAAGATCTTCGGAGGTGAGTGTCCTGGTGGCATGTGATGACTAGAACATAGGAAGGGGAAGTCACTTATGAAACATCTGTTTACTGGGAACCTTCTGGAAGCTGACTAGGCTGGGAAGCCAAGATGGTCCCTGATTCTCAGCTTGTTGGAATCCTTTGTAGCTCAGTGGCTCCATCTTCAGTCTGACCACTGCCTCTGCCTCTTGCTTCTCTGCTCCCTTCAAAAGAAAAGACAGACCTGGGTGTGGTGACATATGCCTGTAATTCCAGCACTTAGGAGGCAGAAGTAGGAAGATTAGGAGTTCTAAGATTATCCTCAGCTACATAGTAAGTAGAAGGGTAGCCTGAGCTACATGAGACCCTGTCTCAAAAAAGATAAAAAAGAAAAGAGGGGCTGGAGAGATTACTTGGTGGTTAAGAGCACTGACTGCTCTTGTAGGAGGACTTGGGTTCAGTTCCCATTACCCATATGATGGCTAACAATCATCTATAACTCCAGTTCCAGGGGATCCAATGCCCTCTTTTGGCCTCTTTGGGCATTGCACAACAAGGGTACACTTAAAACACAAAAACGCTAATCCACATAAAATATAAATAAATAAAAATTTAAAAACAAAGAAATAGAGGGGTACACTGCTCTGTTGCCACCTCCCAGGGTGTTGGGTAGGCAGGAATCAGGCAGGTATGTAAAGGGGCCTTGACTTTGTTCTGATCAAACATCCATCCATGCTGCGAATCCTAAAACATGCCCATCCAGTGCTTCCACCCACACAAGACTCACTGGTCACCAACCAACTTGTCAGTTTTTAATTTGCCCTATTGTTTGAAAGCTACTGTTTATAGGAAGTTGCTTTTTTTTTTTTTTTTAAAGAAAACAAAGGCACCTCAGTTGTCCTTGATGACCAGTTTGCTTCAGAGATTTAGCTGATGACTGGTTTTCAAATATTTGGTAACACTTATTGAGGCTATCATGTTTGTCAGGGTAAATGAGCTGAAGATGTGGGCAACTCTGGGGATTGTGGGTATAGCCTCAGGAGGGCCCCTAAATCCTAGAGAAGACTGCCCTCTAGCTGGCTAATGTCTCGCTGCCGGAAGTCCAGCTCTAGCCATTGGCCTCTCTGGGTGTGAGTCCCAGGAACCTACTGGTTCTGTCTTATCAAGACCATAGGACCAGGAAGCCACTCTTTCTTTCATCCTTCAAGTGTTTGGTACACTTGGATATTTTCTTCCACTACCTGTTTTGAAAAGGACCTGGTAAATTGGTTCATACTCAGATGGTGATTTTAAAGAAACACAGATTTAACTCTGACTGGTTCAGTCTTCAGTTCCATGGAGCTGGTTGGGGATGGGACTTTCCCTCGTGCCTAGAATAAGCCTAGGCCCCCTACCTGGGTAGTGGTATTCACTGTGTGCCCACTGAATGCCCTGGGGCACCAATCACTTGTTCAAGCACCAGTTCTGACCTGGAGGACTGGGCATGGACTCGGCCACCAGTGTGTGGGTAGACATTTTGTCTGCTTTTCTTATAATGTCTTCTCTCTCAGTCCTTCTAGGTTCTACCCTGTGTCTCGCAGGGTCCCTGAGTATTACAGCCCCTACTCCTCCCAGTACCCCGATGATTACCAGTACTATCCACCAGGGGTGCGGCCAGACAGCATTTGTTCTATGCCAGCTTATGATCGGATTAGTCCACCCTGGGCCGTGGAGGACAAGCGCCACTCCTTCCGTAATGGGGGTGGTCCTACCTACCAGCTTCGTGAATGGAAGGACCCCACCAGTTATGGGAGGCAGGATGGCACTGTCTGGATCCCCAGCCCCTCCCGGCAGCCAGTCTATTACGATGAGCTGGATGCTGCTTCAGGCTCCTTGCGTCGCCTGTCCTTGCAACCCCGTTCGCACTCTGTGCCCCGCTCGCCCAGCCAGGGCTCCTACAGTCGTGCCCGCATCTACTCCCCTGTGCGCTCACCCAGTGCCCGTTTTGATCGGCTGCCACCTCGCAGTGAGGACATCTATGCCGACCCTGCTGCTTATGTGATGAGGCGTTCCATCAGCTCCCCCAAGGTGAGCTACTAGCTGCCCTTCCCTCCTTATCCCCTGAAACCATGTGCTAGAAGAAGCAGAGATACTGGGATATCTGGGATGTGGACCCCTAGGCTGTGCCCTATGACCAGGAACCTGCTCTGAGGAGCCTGGCCTCTTGCACCAACCCTAAGGGCCTTCCTTGGGGGTGTCTGAATAGGAACCTTGCCCACTGTGCCCATTCCCAGGTTGTGCTGGAAACTGTGCTGTGTATAAGAGGGCAGAGGAAGTCTGTCTTTTCCAATCTTGAGAACTCAGACAGGTTATTATGAAGGGGCTGCTGTGAATTTTAGTTGAAAATCTCCTCTGGGTCAGAATACAGACATTCCTAACCTTGAATTTCAATTGGTAGGGAAGTCTGTGTCCCAACCAGACCCTCTTACCTCTGCAATCCCCTTTCTCTTCCAGTATGATTACCTGGGAGACAGGCGGCCAGTCCCTGCAGGACTGTTCCCCTACAACTACCCACCATCCCCCACGGTCCACGATAAGATGGTACGTCCTCTCCTCCCTTCCACTCCACCTCAGGACCTCTTCTTCTTATAGGAGCCACCCAAGGTGGAGCTGAACTGGGGCAGGTGCCAGGGATGTCCTGAGCCTAGTACCTGACCCATGTGTTTTTAGCAGTCTCTGGACACCTCCTGCTTCCCTGTCAGGACTCAAGCCCCATTACAGAGTTTCTCACCACTTACCCCTTCCCTGTAGCACAGAGCAGAGAACATGTGCTCTCTGGCTCCTCCCCACTTCAGCACAGCTCTCCTCCCCTGTATGCAGCTGGAAGGTCTAGGACCAGGTTAGGAGCACCAGCTGGATGCAGAGTCAGGCCTGGACTCCTCAGCCAAAGCATCTGGACTCCTACATCAGAGTATTTGGATGTCCTCCTCAGTCTCGCCCTTTGTTTGGAATGCCACTTACTGGGAAAGGGGCAGGGATGTGGTCGAGGAAGAAAAGGTTTTCCACAGTGTCTGCTCCCTTTGCTCTCCCTTTCCTACTGGTGTCTCTTCTTGGAATGTGTTTCCTTGAGAAATTTGCCTTCACCTAGAGAATTAGGTGCAGACACTCCTGGATGGGTTGGGGAGAGCTGCACCTAACAGAACCTCTGTCCTGCACAGGAAGCCAGGGTGGAAAAGGTCATGTAGATGTGAGGACAGCCATTACCGCCCCCCACTCCGACACACAGTGATTCTCACTCTGCCAGTGTTCAGACTCCATATCCACGTACCTCTTCAGAAACAGCCTATTCCAGAAAAGTCAGAAACAGCTGCTGATGAGATTTGTAAGGGGGTGGGGCAGACCTAGGAGAGGTGACAGACAGGAAAGAGTGTGTCCCTCATTCTCCTCCACCTGCCTGTGGTCTTGTCCCCTCTTTCCCCCAGAACTACTTAAAGGACAAGACAGAGACTTTTCCTCATCCATGCCTAGCTAACTCTTAACTGCTTTGCTTCTTTTTTTATTTTCTTTTGTGTGTTCCTGTTTGTTTGTGTTGCTGGTTGGCCCTTTGGCCTCGGGCTCCGGGTAGGATGAACTTTTAGATCTTCAGTTGCAAAGAAACCTAGAGTATTTGGACCAGCAGGTAGGCAGAGCTGGTGCCCCTCACCATCCCACTGTCTTCTGTCCTGTCTCCCTATTCCTCCCCACCCCCACATCTTCCAACCATTTGACAGCCTTTGTTGGTGTCATCAGGACACAACAAAGTGGCTTGTGTTTTTGGTTTGCTCTCTCACCCCCTCTCCCTTCAAATCCCTTTAGGGCAGTTGGGGGCTTCCACAGGAAAGAAGCATATTAATAGGCACATGCATAATTAAGGCTACCTCATATTCTCCAGTGCTTAGCCCAGATGGAACTGCCCTGAGGGGCAAGCAGGGATTTGCAGTTTTGCTGAAAATGTAGAGACAAGTAGGCTAGCTCAGGGTTTGGTCCTAAAATGTCAGGGATTTAGTTAAGGCCAAATCTGGAAAATCATGTTATATTCCATTGGTCATTGTTAAGCTCTATAAGTTGTGACTGAGACATACAGACCTGCCCTAGAAGGACTTAGAAAATGATATCAATATATTTGACAGCTTTTCAACAAAGCTCTTTTGCACACATAGCTCGTGGTCCTGAGAACTGAGCGTGGTTGACAGAGGTAATAATATCAAGTCAGTCTGGCTGGTGAGCAGTAAGACACAAGTTGCTGACTGCCTGGCTCCTATTTCAGGCTCTCCTGCCCTGATCTCCCATGCCTTTTGAGTCCAAACAGGGCTATCTAAAAGGACTAGGTCTGAACAGGTTGTAGGTCAATCTGGGCAATTCTTTGAGCATACACTCTTATGCTCAGATGTATATTACTAACCACAGAGGATCTGAAAGTCCACAGCATCATCCTATGGAGCCAGCCTAGAGTGGTAGAGATGATAGGATTAATTAATAATAATGGCAGCAACCACCATTATTTGGTGTTTCCTTCATACCCCATACTAGACTAAGCAGAATAGATCCCAACTCATTTAATCTTTCTAATAATTCTACAAGATGGGTATTGTTATTATTTCCATTTTATAGCCAAGGAAATAAAACACAGAGAGATTAAATAACATAGTAAGGATACAGCCAGTGAGTAATGGAGCTTGGGTTTTGACCCAGTTTATAGGTGGGAATCTGAGAGGTGGCAAACCTGGGGTCGAATCTGATCAGGATGAGTCCATGCTCTTAAACTTGCAGGCAGAATCATGACTTTGATATTACTCTATTAACAGCTATGATTCTGTGTTCTTCCAGGAGCAGATCATCTCATGGGGTGTCTCTGTTATGATGAGGTCATCCTTACAAAGGACCTTGGGTACTGGGAAGCTCTAATAACCACAGTTTAGTCAGCAGGGGCTCCTGGTCCTCAAAGCCTCACATTCTTATTCCAAAATCCATGTTATATTCATGCCATACACATTCTGGGCCATGTGGGGACAAGTCCCAAGATGCCCACTCAGAGCATGGCTTGGAAGCCCTGGATCCTCCCAGAGGGAAGCAAGATCTGTGGTATCTTCGAGTAGGAAGGACTCAGGCCTCTAGCTTCCCGAGCAGGCTGTCTTCTAAGTCTTCTTGTGGCTGACTCTCTGCCCTGTCCTTAGTGCCTGACTATCCAAGTATTTGGAGCATCTGTCCTTGCAGGGGGGCTGGGCTGCGAGGCTAGGGTCTTCAGAACTCACCTTCTGGAGGGCCCTCCTGCCTGTAAGCTAACATCCTTAAGAGGCAGTCCTGTGTGATGAGGGGACAGACACAGCCAGACGATGCCATGCTGGGCAGCGCTGGGGAAGCATCTCCCTGGTTCTATGTTTTCAGACAGGGTAGAGCCTGCTATTCTACCTCATAGAGGTACTGGGAGAATCAGATGGGAAAGCACATGGGAGCTCTCTATGAAGCTCCATTGGTGAAAAGTAGTGAATGCCACTATTATTTTATTGTTCTTCTAAACCTCAAAAAAGAAAAAAAATATCCACAGAACACCATATACTATGTATCAGGTATTGGGTCAGGTTTTTTCTCACAGAATCTCCCTAGCAGTTCAGAAAATTAGAGGTAGCACACAGGATCCCCCTAGAATAGAGGCCTACGTGAGCTGCAGTATCCCCAAAGTTTGGCACAGGTACAGGATGCTGCCTGCCTTTGTTGCTTCTCCCTTGTGGGAAAAAAATGAGGTCAGTAGGTACCCAGGAAGAGCCTAGTCTTCTCTTGTCCTCTATAGACTCACACACATGTGCACACACAGACATGCACACTCTCTAGGAAGGCAGAGACTGGAATGACTTTGGATCTTTAGTGAAAACGTAGTTACCATCCTGTTGGTTTTATAACTCATATTCAGACTCATTTTATAAGCATTCTTGAAAAGCCTTTTACATCATACTTTATACCACAGGAAGAACTCCAGGTGGACTTAAAGAAGTAGAAAAATTAGATGTTGAAAGTCTTTTAAAATGCTGAAGATCCTGAAATGAGGGCCCTGGGTCCTGTCCTGTCCACAGCATGCAGAAACAGAGCTATGTTTGGGTTGTTGCCCCAAAAGGGTAAGAGGAAGAAAAGACAGCAGGTCCAACCAAGGTTGGGAGACTGGATAAAACTCTGACCACAGATCATCCCTAATGTGGCTCTGTCCTTTCCTCAGTTACTTTCCCTTCCAAAAGCCTTTCCTACACACCTCCCTTCTGCCTTCTCTCATCATCTGCTGTGGAACATGGAGTTAAAGGGACACAACCAAGTACATTTCTTGACAGGTTCACTTTTGATCCTCTCTCACCGGAGCCAATGGCAAAATGAGGGCATATCTGATTGATCTAGTTGGCCTGCCTTCCCTTTTCCTTCCCTCCTTCCCTCCTCCTTTCATTTCTCCCTCTACTTTCCTGTGATCCTTGAAATACAAAGATGACCTAGTAGAGAGCAGTGCTCCAACATCTGGTGTCCCTTTAACACGGCTCACTTGTCTTGGCCTACTTGTTTGCTTCCCAGTGCCATCCCAGATCCTCATGGATGCTGCCAGCCCAGCTCTGGAACTGTGCTTAGTGATCCTATGGGACAGCCAGGGGAGGGAAGGGGTGTGCCTATTCATTTGAAAAGGCTACGCTGAGATCAGGTCCCAGGTTTGCTGTTTTAGTTCAGTTTTGAGTGAATTGGGGGAGCCTGGCCTTTCCAACTCTGTGGTCTTCATCCAAATCAGAAATGGGAAGGAGAGAACAGCCTGGCCTGTGTGGTCGACACCCTGTGGCAGAGTCCCTGGACCTTGACTCTTTCTATACTGTTGGTGAGGGTCAAGTGGCTTCCTGGGACCCTGCTGTGGCCTTTCTACTAAGGCAGCACCTGTCAGTGCTGGTCCTGGAAAAGTTCACAGGATGAACAATGGTGAAGTCAAGCACAAGGTGCTGGAAGCCCCAAGAGCAGCTGCCCTTCCCTCTTTCCTGCGAACAACCACAGGGGTGTGTGGGGAGATACCCATACCCAGGGCTGAGTGAATTCTACATTCCTTCCTCCGCTGCAGATGAGTGAGAGTGAGACTCTCATCAGTATGGTGAACCGCATGGTGGAGAACTCCTCCCCCAGGGCCCAACTCTTCATGCAAGTAAGGCCTCTGCCTGCCAGCATGTCCCTGTCAATGCCACCTCAGCCGCTTGTTGCATGGTCAGGTCACCCTGTCTGGGATGAAACCCATTGCACCCAGTCTGCTCATCTGCCAGGCCTCATCTCCCTTTAACAGGTTCTGCCTGGTCTTCCTCCCTAACTCCATCTCCATTCTTCATGTTCATGGGTAAACCCAAGGCCCATTTCCCCACCATCACAGCAGTCAGCAGCAACATCTCATGCACGCTGAGGATTGCAAACCTGCTTTTTGAATGCCCATGATGCCCAGTTCATATTTGCTGAATTCTTGACAGATGTTATTTGGGTTGGGGCATAAGAGGCAGCATAACCATCCAGTGCCAAAGATGTGTAATCTATGTTATGCTCACCACTGTGTTGTTAATGCAAGGTAGTGTTAGCTGGACCCAAGATACATTTGGATTCTTGGCAGTCCTGTTTTAGGTGAAGGCCCTGTGATTAGTCTCAGTCTACTTGGGCAGCAGTTCTCCAGGGTTTCTGGCACTCATTCCTGCCATACGCCCATGCTCTGTCCCCACAAACTGCCTGGGAATTACTGGTGGTCTCATGGTTGTTTCAACTGGGGAGCTCTGCCCTCCAGCAGGCCCTTCGGTAAGAGAAAGGAGATGCAGGTGATGAGGCCAGGAGAGTTGTAACCTTTCCAGAATCAGCTGAGGACCATCAGGATGGAGTCTAGATGGTGCTATCACAGACTCTACAGCCAGGGGATGTAGAAATAGCTCAGGCTCCTGGCACAGAAGTACCATAGGTGATGGGCAATGGTCCTGGCAGAAATGAAGCAGGATTGTAATACCAGCTTCCTCATCCACCCACCATCACCTGCCCCTGCTGCAGTAACCAACCTCATATTCCTGCAGGTCCCTGCATACCCAGAGGTGTTCCGGGATGGCCTCCACACCTTCAAGCTAAACGAGCAAGATACGGATGTAAGGGCAGCTCTCCCTGCTCCCTCTGTCCATGGCAGCCTCCTCATGCTGTCCTCTAAATCCTTGCTTTCTCCTGTGGAGGCTTTTCTCCAACCCCCCGACCCTTCAGACATTTTGCCCATGTCCTGTCACCACCACCATCACGAACACAGCATTCCACCTGCTTCCTCCTTCTCCCCCTTCTTTTCTTGGCCTTACTCTCACCCTTACCTCCCACTCTGGCTCTGTCTTTTATGCTGAGCTGCAGGCCCACGTCTATAGCAGTGGCAGGGATGCTGCAGACTTTGTTAGCAGTAAATCAGTCAGTGCCTGGCCTGGTGTTAGCTGGTAACTACAATGAGTAGTTCAGGGACAAAGGGGGTAACCTATGAGAAAGGCCTTGAAGTTTAAAGCCCCAGAGGGCAAGATTGGGCTCAGTGGAAAAGATGGTGAAGAAGGCACGAGTAGAGATGTGGACATGGAAAACATGACCCTCCAGAAGAGACAGTTGGCTCTGCCTGCCGCCTCTTCATCACCACTGACCCTGCTTGGGCAGTGGATCTGTGCTACAGGCCTGTGAGGGGGTGTCTATCCAGACAAAGACCAGAGCTAAAAAGGGCTCTGGTCAAGCTGTTCTGAGGCTTTGGAAGGAGATTGGAGTTTGGGGGCAAGAGAGAAGAGGGCATCCTGTGGAGCTGAGCTCAGGGCCGGTACACATTGCATTGCTTCTTCTAAAACTGTTCCCATACCCTGCCTGCCCCCTTCCCCAGCCAAGAAGGTGAGGCCACACTGTCTTCTCAGCCCTCTGGGAATTTTGCCCCTACAGGAGGATGGGGATACAGGATGCACTTGACTCTTAGCCCCTTCCACTTGTTCAAAGAATTATCACATCTCATTTCCTAAGATGGAGACCCATCGTGTTCTTCCCCAGAGCCTCCACGGTCAAGATGAAGGCCTAAGGTTCCTCGGCAGGGGAAAGTGTTGGTATCCAGAGGTCATGCCCTGCCAATCCAAGTCCCAGGTCCCCATCAAATCATGTCCTTTATCCCCCTCTTTCTCCCTCTCCTCTGCCCTCTGGGCCCCCAGAAGCTGCTGGGAAAGCTATGTGAGCAGAACAAGGTGGTGAGGGAGCAGGACCGGCTGGTGCAGCAACTCCGAGCGGAGAAGGTAAGAGCCTAGGGTGTTCTGGAGGTGGGGCTGGTGTGGATAAGGTGTGATGCTGTCTCTATCCTTACATAGCTAGTGAAGCTTTGTCTTCCTAGAACTATGACCCACCTTTACTCAGAATAGCTGAGTATCTCCCAAGGGACAGTAGCAATATGAGGACAACCTCTGCTGAGCTACCTGATTGAACTGCTAGGGCCTCTGGCATCTGCTGTTAAAAACCCCAGAGAGAGCCACTGGACAGCTCATGCCACCCTTCCCACTGCCTTTTTTCAGGAAAGCCTGGAAAGTGCCTTGATGGGAACCCACCAGGAGCTGGAGATGTTTGGAAGCCAGCCTGCCTACCCAGAGAAGCTGCTGCACAAGAAGGAATCGCTGCAGAACCAGCTCATCAACATCCGGGTGGAGCTGTCACAGGCAACTACGGTAACCTGGGAGCAGGGTCTATGGCCCACAACCTCCCTCTTGTGCTACCCTGATCTGGATGTCTCCTATGATAGCAGAATGCTTCTGCTGTGAGGGCCATAAGCAAATAGCAAGTATGTCCACGTACTCATTCCCAGGTATCTCCACCCAAAAAATGAGCTCATTTCCCACAGGCCATAGCTGTATCAGGGTTCCTTTGTGGCAGTGCGTAGCTGAAGGTTACTGAATTCCCTGGCTTCTCTAAGCCATCTCTACCTTGGAGAAGTAGAGCACTGATAGATCTACCATTGCCAAGCTAGTGGACTGGGGCAGATCCCCCAACACTGTTCTCTTTCCAGGCACATTCCTCCTTGCCCTCACTTCTTGCCCCATCTTGGGTAAAACAGGAGGATATAGAAACCTTCCCCCTTTCACCTGAAATGATTCTGCTTTCTACATCTGTGTGCCATGGGATATACTTTTTCCTCTCTGGTACAGCTAATGTTGGCCATCAACAAAGCACCTTAGCCTTGGTCCCTGGCCTTAGGTGTCCTGACCCCAGGCCCCTTTGCAGCAAAGGATGGCAACAGTGGCTTCCTTGGTATATTAGTTTTTTCTGTGACAAAATACTTGACCAAAACAACTACAAGAAGAAAGGGTTTATTTTGGCTCATAGTTCAAAGGGATACAGCCCATCGTGGTGGGAAAGGCAAGTAGCAGGAGTGTGAGCAGATGGTCACATTGCATCCACACTCAGGAAGCAGAGAGAAGATGGTGCTCAGCTCATTTCCCCCTTTTTATTCAATTCTGGACCTAGTCTGTGAGATGGTGCCACCTGTATTCAGAGCACATCTTCCCTCTTCAATTAATCCTCCCCAGAAACACCTTCACAGACATACCCAGAGGTGTGTTCCATGGTGATTCTAAATCCAGTTGAGTTGTCAATGAAGATAAACTATCACACCCAGAAACCCTCTCCCCTACAGGCACTGACCACCAGCACAGTGGAGTATGAGAACCTCGAGTCTGAGGTCTCTGCCCTGCATGATGACCTCTGGGAGCAGCTCAATTTGGACATCCAGGTGAAAAGGGAACTCCAGCAGGTGGGGGAAGATGTGTTCTGTGCCTTTCTTCATCCTTTTGAAAAAGGAGAAGCAAGTGGCTCCCTTCAAGAGTTGGTAACGAGACCAAAAAAAGAATCTCAGGCCACTTGTAAGATGGTATCTGTTAGGATGATGACGAGAGTCTTCTATGTTCCTTCTCAACTCATAGGGGACTTAGGTTAGAAACAGGGTGTGTGGATATAAATACTTCTCAAGGCACTGGAAAAGCTGGCCGTGCAGGGGCCATCTATGCTGTTTCAGATAGGTACAAGGCTTCCCTTCCGGAGCTGGGTGGAGATCGGGCAGCTTTGAGGGGGAAGAGGATCTTAGAGATTCTGCTTTTTTCCTGTCTTCTCTCTGCACAGGTCCTGCCTCTTCTCCAGCTGCTTTTGCAAGCTCTGTTACTCTGATGCACTTAACAACCTGCTCTCCCCCATTTTCTTCCAGTTTCCCTCCTAATAACAAAATTCACCTCTTCTGCCTTGGGTTGGGTGGGGTGAAGTAAGGACCCAGAGGACACAAATACTACTATGTCCCATGGTCCAGCAGCACATTACATACACATTTTAGGAGGGAGGATGAGGCCCTGGTCAAGAGCACCAGCTTCCAAATCAAAATGACCCATATTTAGACAGTGGCTATGCAGCTTACTCAGTAGATAACCCTGCATTTAAGTCTCCTTGCTCAGAAGTGAACATGAAGAGAAGCAAGAAACTGGAAGGTCTTGCTGGATAGAAAACAGGACATGTCCCCTGATTCCCCCGTGGCAGGGCAGTTCAGTGGGGACCCCCATTCCCTCTTACTTGTGAGGATTTGGCAGTTCAGGAGACACAACTTTATAAAAGATAATGAGGCAGAGACTTCTCATGAGAAAGATGTTTGCACTGGAGAAGGCTGCATGGGCAGGAGCACGGGAGTTCTGCCTCCTGGTCAGAGGGGTCCAGGCTGGGGGCACTGGGTCACTGGCCCTAGCCACCATCTTTGAGTCACTCTGTGGCTATTTCAGAATGAGGTGCTCAATCGTCAAATTCAGAAAGAGATCTGGAGGATCCAAGATGTGATGGAGGGGCTGAGGAAGAACAACCCGTCCCGGGGCACCGACACAGCCAAGCACAGAGGTGAACGCCTTCAGCATTCCTCACCTCCTGTTAACACACCTGCCAACTCACATTCATGGGCCCACTGGTGACCTGTGACCCTACTTGGAGCTATCCTTGGGTCCAGGGCCTCAGGCTGACTTTCGTTGACACTCTGGGCCACAGTGTCATCTCCATTTGCCATCGTCCCTGCCTAGAGTAGCTCTCATCAGCCAGCCTGTGACCCTGGCACTCATAGGTTCCTCCCTACTTCCTCTCCTCCTGGTACTCATGTGCACATCATGCCACACATTTTTCCGTGCCTTACATATCTCTCTGTTTCCCCAGGAGGACTCAGCACCTCAGCAACCTATAGCTCCAACAGCCCTGCCAGCCCTCTCAGCTCTGCCAGCCTTACCAGTCCCCTGAGCCCTTTTTCAATGGTGTCTGGCTCTCAGGGTTCCCCGACCAAGCTGGGGTCCAGTGAGGTAAGCTAGGGAAACAGTACAAGATGAGCAGGGGAAGGATGGCCAGAGTCTGACTGCCTGAAAGGACACAAAGTCTGCCAATCTCTTGCCCCTGAGGCTCCATCCTAGTGCTTTGGGTCTTGGTGTCTGGGAACCATTCTAATACCAGTTTTGTGACTTTCCCTTGGGGTTTCCCCTGTACCCACTCTCATCTTTACCTGTTACCTTTAGCTGCCCCTCAAGGAAGTCTTGAGTCCCAACATGTTTAGCAAAGATCCTCTATACTTTATGGGAATTTAAATCAGGAGTGTCCCAAGGTCAGATGGTTGAGGGTCAGTGTGGGGAGCTGTTTCCTAGTCAGTCAGCACATATTCATGGGATGGAATAGGCAAGGATAGAATGAAGCTCTCTGAAAGATAATCACATAGGCCCTTCGTTCAGAGAGCCTAGCATCCAACAGGGACCAGTTCATAGCAGGCCACAGCCCACAGAAGACAGTGCTCTATGTCTCAGAATTGAGTCACATGGTTCTATAAAGCTTTGGGACCGCTGGTACATTTGGATAGGAAGAAGTCCAAGGGAGTGGTCCTACAGGCTAGAGAGATGGAGGCAAAGAAACAGGAGAGGGAAATGCCTGGCATGGTAGAGAGGCAGTGGTGAGGGAGTGTTAGAAAAGTGGGGAATCATATGGAGGGGCAGGCAGAAGGGGCTCAGTTGAGAAAGGCCTGCAGGCCAGGCAGAGGGCCACCCGTGGAGTTGGAGCTCTGCCAGGCCAGGGTAGGGTGTAGTGCCCAGTCCGAGGGCATGCTTCCAAGGATGAGAATGCCTGACTCCTGCTAACTCTTTCTTCTGCTCTCACAGTGGCTGCTCTCCTTCTTCCTAATGCTCTGACTTCTTTCTGCCTCAGGAACCTGGCCCACCTCGGCCACCCCTCCCCAAAGCCTACGTCCCCCTGGAATCTCCTCCCACCGTCCCTCCGCTACCTAATGAGAGCCGCTTCTGGCCATACCCCAACTCCCCTTCCTGGCACCGCAGTGGTGAGACAGCCAGGGGTCAGGTACCCAGCGTCTTTGGCTTCTGGAGGGTGGGATGGTGCAACATAGGGCAAAGGGCGAGGTGAGGGACAAGGTAGGGTGTTGAGGTTGTTTCCCCAATCATTTTCCCGAAGTTCAATTCCTGCTGTGCCCAAGAGAAATTAAAGAGCCCTTTCTGAGGCAGTCTCAAAGGCCATCTTCCCCTTTTTGCTCTGAAGACAATGGGGACACAAATTGCAGCCCTACCTAAGCCAAGCTCATGAGCTGCTGATGGTTGTGAGTACAGATCCATATCAACATGATCAGCCAAAGGAAATGGAGGGATACCTTTCCCCAGGCTCTTTGCAGTCTCTTCCTGTCCCTTGGCCACCTCAGCCCTCAGACCTCTCATGTTCTTTTTCTGTTTCTGCTTTGTTGTGTTCTCATGAGCCCCTAGAGTATAAGGACACAGACCCTCTTCTCCCCTGTTCTGGCTCCTTCTCTCACCTAGGACCTTAGCAAAGACTAGTAGATGTGCAGTTAGACTTAGATGGCATTGTACAATGAGAAGAAAGAGCCCCGTGTTCAGTATTGGGAGACCCATGTTCAATCTAGACTCAGCTACATGTGATTGGGTCACCACTGAGGTCTTGTCAGTGAGACAGGGAGAATAGTTGGTATTGACTGTAGCTGACCAAGGAGGACGAGACTTGGGTTTCAGATCCCAGCCTGCTCTTCTTTCTGTATTTTTCTCACTGAAGCTTAGACTCTTTGCCACACATGGTGGTACACATCTTTAATCTCATCATCACTTGGGAGACAGAGGCAGGCAAATCACTGTGAGATCAAGGCCTGGGATGGTCTACATAGTGAGACTCCATCTCAAAAACAAAAAAACTTTAACTTCACAATATGAGGAGGAGGCTCAGATGATGTCTGAGGCCTCCTGATCCATAAACCCACAAGCAAATGCCCTTTCCATCTCCCCAGAACCCTGGTACCTAGGCCTGCCTGGTTCTGTCTTCACAGTCTTTGTGGATCCTGACAGGCTTCTCAGAGACCCTAAGTTTTGTAGCCCCATCCTCTGGCCACTCCTTGCTATGAGCCAGAGCTTGCCATGGGTCTGTTCTTTCTCCAAGCTCGCCAAGATAACTGGGTGGGACAGGGGCCTGTCTGATGAGCCTGGGCTATAGCCCTCCTGGCCTTTGATTTTCAACAGGGCCCAGACTGAAGTGCGTGAGTTGGAGCCATCCGTGCACACTACTAGCTAGCACACATAGAAAGGAGGCTATGGAGGCCAAGTCCCGGCAGTCACCCTAGCATCAGCTATCTTTTCATTCCTTCTCTCCAGCCCAAGACAAGCTATGAGCAAAACAAGAAAGATCCCCACCAGACATCGCCCCTGGACACCCCCAGAGATATCAGCCTTGTGCCCACCAGACAAGAGGTGGAGGCAGAGAAGCAGGCAGCTCTCAACAAAGGTACGAGTCTCAGCCTATCTTTGCCTAAAGCTAAGACCAGAGAGGACTGGCCTAGGTCCGTCTTCATACTCAGCTGCTCACCCACCCTAGGCCCTCAGCCTCAGTGGAGAGGACAACCAGGCCTCTCCCCAAGAAGCAGGCACTCTGGCCTTTGCTTCCCACAAGGCCCACTGGCTGCTCTGTCTCCCTGTAGTTGGCATTGTGCCTCCTCGGACAAAGTCTCCCGCTGAGGAAGAGATGACCCCGTCAGCGGTGGTGAGGAGGACGTCCAGTGGACTCACCAATGGCCTTGCCTCACGGGTGAGTACCCAGCTGCAGTCTCTGGGGGCTTGTACCCAGTTGCTATGTCCACTCAAGGACCAGGCAGGTGGAACAAGTGGGAAGAAGAATCCTCCTTCAGAGGTGTATCAAGGGCCAAGGAAGATGGGCACAGTGAAACATAGGAGCATTTAGCATTATCATAGCATGCTGTTGGTGAATGTAACAAAAACAGCAGCAAAAGCCAGAGACCAGAGAGAGGTGCTGTGTGTTAGTTCCCTAGGGCTACTGGGAGTTACCACATACATTGGTGGCTTAAAACAACATAGCTTTCTGTTCTGTTTGGAGGCCAGAAGTTCAAAGTCAAGGTATCATCAAGGGTCTGTCTCTTTGGAAACCTGGTTTCCAAATCTGTCCCCTGCCTCTCTTCCTAGTTTCTGATGGTTCTTGGCATGCTTAGTATTCATCCAGTCTCTATATTCACATCACCTTCTCTGTATGTCTTTTCTTATAAGGATTCTTATAAGAAATAATCCACTTCTCAATGGATTTAGGGCCCCTAGGTTCATGACGATCTCATCTTGGGATTTTAAAAAAATTTTATTTATATTTTTATTTTATGTGTACGCGAGTATCGCCTGTGTGTAGGTAAGTTGCACCCGTGTCATGCAATGCCCGTGGAGGTCAGAAGAGGTCGTTGGATCCCCTGGGACTGGAGTTACGGGCAGTTGTTAGCTGCCATGTGGGTGCTGGGATTCGAACCCGGGTCTTCTGCAAGAACAACCAGTGTTCTTAACCGCTGAGCCATCTCTCCAGCCCTCATCTTGGGATTTTTCATTACAGCTGCAGGGACCTATTTCAAAAAGGGGCGATAGTCTCAGGTATCCAAGGTTAAGATTTAGATATATCTTTTGGGGGTCACTATTTGAGAACTTCAGTGCAAAATTGCATGCCCTTTTACTTGTGAAATATTTATTCCATCCCAGTAGCCCCAAATCTCAGCTCGGGAGCTATCTTTTCATTCCTTCTCCTCAGCCCAAGACAAGCTATGACATCATCATCAACTTTAAAACTGAAGTCACATCTAAATATCATTAGCTCAGAAGTCCCACATCCCAAGCCAGGTGTGAAGGCTCATGCTTATAATCCCATCACTTGAAGCTGAGGCAGAAGGATCTTTGTAAGTTTCAGATCAGCCTAGTTTGCATAGTGAGTTCCCGCCAGCATGGGCTACATAATGAGACCTGTCCCTGCCTCAGAAAACAAAGACAAACAGGACTGAGGTGATGGTTCAGCTGGTAAAATGCTTGCTGTACAGACATGAGAACCTGAGTTCAAATTCCCAACACCCATGTAAAAGCTGGGCATGAAGGCATGTACCTATAACCCAACTCTGGGGGGCATGGGAGATAGGTATATCTGGAGGCTCATTGTTAGCTAGCATAGCTAAAATAGTAAGCTCTAAGTCCAGTGAGAGACCTTGTCTTAAAAAATAATATGGAGGGGCTCTTGCAGAGGACCTGGATTTGGTTCCCAGTCCCCACATGGCAGCTCACAGCCATCCATAACTCCCGTTCCAGGCAAATCTCACACCCTCTTCTGACCTCTGTGGGCATTTCATGACGGGGTACACTTACATACATGCAGGCAAAATACACCACATAAAATAAAAATAAATAAATTTTATGAACAATGTGGAGAACAATAGAGAAAGATAAGTGAAGTCACCTTCTAGCCTCTATACATGCACATACAGGTGTGTTCTCACACAAATGTATACATACATGCAGAGAGAGAGAGAGAGAGAGAGAGAGAGAGAGAGAGAGATCACAGATAATCTAACTATTATA
>NW_008335444.1:7416382-7496645 GCF_000622305.1 Nannospalax galili | reverse complement strand
AAGAAAAGAAGACACCTCCTATCCTCTATACTCACACACACAGGTGTGTTCTCACACAAATATATATATACACACAGAGAGAGAGAGAGAGAGAGAGAGAGAGAGAGAGAGAGAGAGAGAGCTCACAGCTCATCTAAATCATCTCTAGCAGGTATGTATAGGACATCTTGGGGCAGAATTCCTCTCTACCTAGAAAACAAGTTAATCTGCTTCCAGAACACAATGGTATAAGATAATCATTATTTTTAAAAAACGTGAATGGCACATGCTTTTAATCCCAGTACTCAGGAGGCAAAGGCAGGTGGATCTCTGTGAGGTTGAGGCCAGTCTAGTTGACATAATGAGAGTCGTGCCAGCTGGGGCTACAGGGAGACCCCGTCTCAAACATACACGCATGTATTATTTATTTATTTATTTATTTATTTATTTATGTGTGTGTGTGAATGCAGACATATGCATGCTATGACATACATGTAGAGATCAGAGGACAGATTTCAGGAATCAGTTCTCACCTTCACCTAGCAGAAGCAGGGTCTCTCCTGTTTTTCTGTTGCTGTACTGTATACTCCAGGCTAGCTGGCCTGTGAGATTCTTATCTCTGTCTCCTATCTCAGGGCAGATTGGTGCTACTACATCCAGCTTTTTACATGGGTTGGGTTGTTGGGTTTACGTGGCTAGTATTTTTGCCTGCTGAACCATCTCCCTAGCCACAAGATAATTATTCTCATCCCAAAGGAGAAATTAGAAGAAATAAAAGGATCTCCAGTGCCAGGATTTCCAGTTTTAAGCAAGTTTTGTTTGTTTGTTTTCAGTGCTTGGAGTCAAACCCCAGAGCCTTATGCGTGCTGGGCAAATGTACCTCTGAGCTTCAGCCCCAACCCCATCAGGTTCTAAGGCCTGAAGATAATCTTCTGTGTCTGACTGTCTGGATCTATGGGTTGGTGAGGGTTCCACAAGGCCTTGTTGCCAGGCCTGTCTCTCTGGCCTCATCATCCGTGGCCATGGCTTTGCTGTCGTGGTTAGGCTTCATTTTTCTTGAAGGGTAGCAGACATTTGTAGCTAAGCTAGCCTATTTCATGCCTGTATCAGCCGAGAAATTTGGATAGCTTTTAAAATTTTTTCATTTTATCTGCAAACTGGCAGTGTTTGTTCTGATAACATTCTCAAAAGCACATGTGGCTCTGCTGTATTTAAGGGGACCCATGCCATTCATTGTAGGGTCTCTGTAGAGGCTTCTTAGATGGACCATCTCTATTTCTGGCTCCTTCTGGGATGCTGGATTAGACTATGAGTCGTCGTCCTAATCTTTTCATCAAAACATCCTTGGCCTTTTCTTTAGGGTGTGCTTTCCCAACAGTGAGTTGCCCAATAGAAGTGAAAAGCTCCCAAGTAATAAAGTGCTGATTTCTTTTGGGTCACACTTTTCACCATTCTGCTTGGAACTTGCCCCAGCTAAATATCCAAGCTGACTACTTACCAGTTCTACATTCCATCCCTCAAGCAAGTTTCCACCACTTTCTGGCAAAGAGCTTCCACTTTCCAATAACGTGTTCTTCATTTCCTTCTGCAGCTTCCCTGGAAACACCTTTAATATTAATTTTTCTTCCAGTGTTCTTTGTGTATGTGTATGCACGCATGCATCACATGTACATTTATGTGTGCCACAGCACATGTGTGAAAGTCAGAGGATAACTTCAGGTGTCGATCCTCGCCTTCCATCTTATATGAGACCCTGTCTTGTTTGCCACTGCTATGCCAGGCTAGTTGGCCTGTGAGTTTCCAGAGACTCCCCTGTTTTCTCCTCCCATCTTGCTGTAAGAATGTTGGGATTACAGGTGTGGGCTCTGGGAATTCAAACTCAAGTCTTCATGCTTGTGTGGCAAGTGCATTACCCACTGAGCCATCTCTCTGGCTCCTCTGCCAGTGTTTTGTTGGGGATACAAACATGCTCTGAAATAATGGAAATCTCCTCTTCTTTTACTTCCTCTGATCCCTCACCAGGATAATTTTTAAAGTCTCCGTTTCAGCCAATAAAATTTAGCTTGTTTTTTTTTTTTTCCACCTCAAAATTCTTCAGCATTTACCCATTTCTCAATTCTAAAGTCTCTTTTCCAATTTTAAGTGTTTCTTAAAGTAGCTTCCCACTTCCTGGTACCAAAATCTTTATTGGTTTCCTAGGACTCCTGAAATAAATAACCATGCTCTATGTGGCTTAAAACAACAGAAATCTATTCTTTGTGTGTATGGAGACCAGGAGTCCAAAATGAAGGTGCTGCCAGGGTTGGGTCCCTGCTGAAGGTGCTGAGGGAGACTCTGCACCCAGCCTTCCTCTTAGCCTGTGGACACAGCTGCCAGACTTGGTGTTTCTTTTCATGTGGATGACTCACTATAGCCTCTGCCTCCATCTTCATGTCACCTACTTTCTGTTCTGTATCATCTACTTTTCTGTCTTTTACAAGGACAACTGCTATTGGGTGGGAGCCTACTCTATTCAAGATGAGCTCATATTTCCAAATAAAGTTACATTTGCAGAGGTTACAACGAGTTTGACATATCTGTTTGGAACCATTCATTGTTCAATCCACTATAGGCAGCCTTCCTATAGAAGGAATTCCAAGCACTTGGTGTGGATGGGAAACCTGGGAGGGGAGGGTTGAAGCATGTGGCAGAGCCTTGTTTCCCCACTACAGCAGGAGCGCCCCAAAAGTGCTGTATTCCCTGGTGAGGGCAAGGTCAAGATGAGTGTGGAGGAGCAGATTGACCGGATGCGGCGGCACCAGAGTGGCTCCATGAAGGAAAAACGGAGGAGCCTGCAGCTTCCAGCTAGCCCAGCTCCTGAACCTAGCACCCGGCCTGTCTACAAAGTGGTAATGTCCTCCCAGCCACCCACAGGCCTGAGTCTGCCATCTGCCCACACTGCTGCCCTTGGACCATGGCCAGCCTGAGCCAGACAGCTTGAAGAGAGAACAGACTTGGCAGAACCCAGCAGGGCTTTTACAGTACCCCACTTCATAGACATCCTTTGGCCAGTGTTTCCTCTTTATGTTTAAAGAAAATAATGCCAAAAAACTAATTACAACTGTTTTTGCTGAAATGAATTACTCAAAATTTATTTAGTTTTAAGACTTGCTGCTCTTATAGCGGACTGGGGTTCAGCTCCCAGCACCTACAGATACAGCAGATTACAATTACCTGTAACTCCAGCTTCAAGGGATCCAATACCCTCTTCGGGCTTCTGTGAGTGGGTGTACACACACGCATGCACGCACAAGAAAAGAAAAAAATCCTATAGATTTTAGTAGTAGACAATAGTGCAAACCCATCATGCAGAAGCAGCCATCACTTTTCCATGTTTCTGGAGCATCTTCAGCATGCTGAGTACTGGGCTGGGTTTCCAGGAGACAGTTGTACTATCCCCCAAGCAGTGTAGTTCACAAATCCCATTCATTCATTTAGCCCCATCAAGGACAGCATTGGTAATTAGAAATGATCAGCCCTACTTGATAGGTAAGGAAATCAAGAGAAACTAAGGGATTTCTGGGCCACAGAGCTACTAAGTGCAGAGGTGGGTATGTAGCTTGAGATAGGATCTCCCTGTAGCCCCAGCTGACCTGGAACTCCTATGTAGACCGGGTTGACCTTGAACTCACAAAGATCCACCTGCCTTTGCTTCCCGAGTGCCCAGATTAAAGGTGTGTGCCACCATGCCCAGCTATTTAACTTTTCTTTACAATGAATTTCAGAACTAGAGAGAGATAT
This sequence comes from Nannospalax galili, assembly GCF_000622305.1. NCBI lineage: Eukaryota > Metazoa > Chordata > Mammalia > Rodentia > Spalacidae > Nannospalax > Nannospalax galili. Next base: position 7,492,886 of record NW_008335444.1, on the reverse strand, counting down.
GATACGTCCTGCCCTCATATACTTCATTCTAGTTCTTAGATTAGATCTTCCATAATATGAACCTCTTAGAAATCAGTACAAGACACTGGTTCTACTGCCCAGAGCATGTGATGTGGTACAGACTGTAAATACAGGAGTGAGCATGAACAGGAGATTCTGATGAGACTGTACCTCTGAGCCTTGCAGTAGGCAGGCATTGCAGGAACAGAAGGGAAGGAGGACGGGCTCTGCAGGGCAAGGCAGTGGGAGCCATGGGTGGCAGCTATATCAAGGATGCTGGTCAGGGAGGGGGAAGATACAGGCACACAGGATATAGTTAGAGCTGCCTGGAGGGATGCATGGGTAGCAGTGGTGTGATCGTAACAGTCTTGTTCCCCCAGGTACGCCGTCACCGCAGCATCCATGAGGTGGACATCTCTAACTTGGAAGCAGCCCTACGGGCAGAGGAACCTGGTGGCCAGGCCTACGAGACACCACGGGAAGAAATTGCCCGGCTTCGAAAAATGGAGCTGGAACCCCAGCACTATGATGTAGACATCAGTAAAGAGGTGAGTGGGTCCAGGGAGGGGCCAGGTGGGGAGAGGAAGGGCCTGGGAGAAGTGGTGACCTAAGTCCCTCCACAGCTCTCCACTCCAGACAAAGTTCTCATCCCTGAACGGTACATTGACCTGGAGCCTGACACTCCCTTGAGCCCCGAGGAGTTGAAGGAGAAGCAGAAGAAGGTGGAGAGGATCAAGACCCTCATTGCCAAGTCCAGGTACTAGGCCTAGGAACACCTCCACTTCCACTGCCCTCCCTGCACCTAGGATTCTTGGGGTTCTAGATGTCTTGGAGGCACTTTGCCTCCCTAGGGTAGAGAAAATGGAAGCGGTGGCTCAAGGTAGCAGTCTATGGCCAGGCATCTCGCAGAAGGAGGGTGCTGCCACTGGGCCCTAGAAAGACCTGCTGGAGCTTGTGCACAAAGCGAAGAGTGCCTCTGCTGATCCTTCTCCCCTTCAAGGCTGCCCCAAATGTTCACTTGAACCTTTGGATTCATTTGAAAACACTGAGGGTATGGGTCCCAACAGTTTTGCCAGGGTCTCCCTCACTCCTAGGGACAGCCTTGCTGGGTACCAAAAGCTGCACACTCAGAGGCCCCTGGCCCTCCCCACCAACCTCAGCTGCAGGCCACCCCCAACCAATTGGACCATGCTGTCCCTCCCTCCATGTCTGTGTGTCTGTGCCTCTTCAGTATGCAGAACGTGGTGCCCATCGGCGAGGGGGACTCAGTGGACGTGCCCCAGGACTCAGAGAGCCAGCTGCAGGAGCAGGAGAAGCGGATTGAAATCTCCTGTGCCCTGGCGACCGAGGCCTCCCGCAGGGGCCGCATGCTGTCTGGTGAGAGGGGCTGGGCCTCGCTCCGCCAGGGACACCAGCTGACCAGGTGTAGGGGAGGATGCAGCACTACCAGGGGGGCAGGTTCAGAGAGATGCCAGGCCAAGGAGCCGTTCCTGAGGATCAGACTGAGCTTTCATCCAGCACCAGATTTTGTGCTAGGGGCCAGAATGGCTGACTTCCAAGGGACTCGACTAACAGCTGCTTTATGGAGGACTAGACAGAGGCTTCAGGTAGCACAGGGAGCCATTTGCACCTGGAAAGGCACAGAAGAGAGGATGATTGCGCTTCATCAGGAGGTAGAAGCGTATTTGCCACTGTGGGTGAGAGGGCCAGATATTCAGGGCTTCTTTTGTTTCCCTTTCTTGCTACATGCAAATAGAAGAATGGACAAAGCATAAAAGAGGGGAGAGTCATACAACTGCTGACCCAAATTCATTTTCCTGCTAAGAAGAGATGAGGAAGAAGACGTGTCTTCCTATTGACACATAAGTCTCACTTAGATTCCACAGGATGAAGTCACCAGGACTAACTTCTCTGGGGCTAGAGTAGCAACCTGGAGGAGAGGAGCTTTGAATGTGACTGGGCTTTGATGAGTGAGAGTCTGTATGAATGAGAGGAGGAAGAGAAGACAATGATTAGCTCACCCAGACATGGTAAGAGCCTTTTGGTTTGTTGGTTTTGAGACAGGGTCTGGCTATGTAGCCCAAGTCCTCAATTTTCCGGCCTCAAACTGCTGAGAACTGGGATTACAGGGTGCGCCCATAGTGCGAGCTTTCTTGTCCATAGGAAGAATGACACAAAGGAAGCCATGGCTTAAGGTGACTTTAGTAGAAGAGAGGGGAACCAGGTACACAGGTCAGTGTTATAGAAGCCCTGGCAAGAGGCAGGCAGCAAGCAGGTTAAGGAGAGAGGAGGGAGCTCAATGGAAAACGTATTGCTTTGTGTTGGTGAGGAAGGAGGCTTCCAATCCAAGCCTTCACTTCTTCATTGGTAAAATTCAGACCCAAACACTTGCCTGCAGTTCAAAATGGCACAAGAGTCAGAAGCAACAGATGGCAGCCCTCACACAGTGCCTGGCACGTAGTGCTGTGACATGGCAGTGTTGTGCTGCTAGTAGAGATAGTTGAACTAGTAAGAGCTGAAGTGGAAATGAGACTCCTTTATCAATTTTCTAACATTATTTATGCATATTTGCAGAAACCAGAGGGTTATAAGTCACAGCAAAGAGGATTTTGGTTAAGTCCTAAGAGAGAACCTGCTGTTAAGCCCCAAGGGAGAACTTGCTGTCATTTAGGGAATAGTGAACTTTAGGAAGAGGTGGCTCAGGGAAGCCCCAAAGTTTGGAGGTGCTCCAGAGATAGGCTCTCAGGCTGACTAGAGCTGAGGGCTAGGAAGGATGGCTTCCTACCTGCAGCCAAAGGCAGCAGAACCAGTTTGGCTACAAACAGGGAGGCCTCTGGTGACCTCTCTGTACTTTCTCTACAAAAGGAACTTGAACCTAAATTGAACTCAAACTAAATTCCACATGCTTTGGGCAGAAGTCAACTTCCTATTTTAAGAACACAGCACATACAATGCTACTTAAAAACTCCCCTCTGCCCTGCCCCAGACCTGGCGCTTTCCACTGTTACTCCCCAACCCAGGTTTCATGGAAACAATCCACCCGGACCTATCACATTTCCCCCTCTAACACATGGGCTGACATTGTCAGGTCTGTGTGCTGAAAGCAAATGGTCACTGTTTTTTCCAAAATCCCAACTATTTAAAAAATAACTAAAGTAGGGCCAGACCTCAGACCTAGCCCACTGCCCTCACTACCCCTCACTACTCTGGGCCTGTGGCCCAGAGGCCCCAGAACAAGAACTGGTCCTGGGCACATGTAGTATGGGCATAGGTTCATACCTAGGAGACTGGAAGGGGGATAGGCTGGGCATAGGTCCCAGGAGCTGCAAGAACAGCAGGCACAGGGTAGAAAGCTAAGTGCCTGGTGTGGGTGTGTGGCAGGCATAGTGAAATCAATGCATGCTATATTGTTTGTTGTAAGTCTTCCAGTCACTATGCAGAGATTCAGTATGTACCATATGAGATGTGGCATTTCTGAGTGTGTATATCTGGCACAAATGTCGTGTACAGTGTACGTATCTGGTAATGTATCTGTGTGTGTTCACATGATCAGTGTGTATGGAGGGAATGTTTGAAAACAAATGCAGGAATATATATGTGTGTGTATGTAAAATGTGCAAAATGTCTATGAGCATTGTGTGAAGACTTATTTTTTTGAGTCCAGGTTGTGTTTGGTAAGCTGTTTATCTGTAGATGTTCACGTGTGTGAGATGTTTGTATGAGATGTTCATTCACAGTATGTGAGTGGAGCAGCATCTATGAATGCATTTCTGTCACTGGCTTTTTGCACAGTGTAGGGAATGATAAGACCTCTCCTGTGTGTTGTGCATGGTATATACAGTGCAACATTTGTGAACATGTCTGTGTGTACAAGATGAGAGATGAGTATACTCATAAATGTGTGTGGCTAGTCATGCATGTAGATATATACACATTATAATACCACATCTGTCCAACATCTGTTTGCTAACTTGTTTCATTGGATATATTCTTAATATATACTTAGCATTTCTGTTTCCTTAAAGAGGTAATATTTATATAACTGCCTTTCCTTCCTCAGTATTGCAAATGTCCTTATGCTCCTGACCTCTGTTAAAGGCATGTGCCGAGGGGCTACAATCCTTCTACATAGATCTCTCTGTAGCTACCCAACCATGGTCCCTTTGTACCTTACCAGCCATCTTTACTTTTCATAAAGGATTCTCTTTTTACTTGTGCCTTCTTCACTGGACCTCTCAATTCTTGCCTCCACCCCCTGCCTTTCTATTTCTAATCTCCTGTGGACCACAACTCCAGCAGGTCAACACGTATTAGAATTGTGCATAAAGATAGTGACTGGATTTCATAAGACTATGTGTCGGCCATAGGAGTCTCAGTACATGTACATTACATGTTTTGGCTTCCCAGAGATTGCCCTTGCTTATTTGTTGGGTTTTTAACTGTTTTAGAACTCGAGTATGCTACATAAGTAACCTTCAGCTGTTCATATGGATATGCACATGGATGTGTTTGAAAGCATTTGTGAGTGTTTTGCATCTGATGTTACAAGTGTGTGGGAATCACATGGAAGGACCGAGCCTTGGTAGCACTCAAACACTCATGTATGTGAGTTGTGTACAATGAGTGTAACCATATAGTATTGCCAGGCACAAACTGCATTGTGTAAACTTGACACAACTTCGCACTCACATGAGAGCAATCTGGACTCCATACACACGGGAGGTGTGTGGATAAGCAATAGCAAAAGCCACCATGGCCTATCTTGTGCAGGGGGCAGAGAAGGTGATGAGGTCCATGCCAGGGTGGGGAGCAAGAGACTGGGAAGTTCAATGTCACATCCCTCTTGATGGAAATGCAGTGCAACCCTGGCTGGGGTCTGGTTCTTCTCTGAGCCCAAGCAAAGGTGTTCTGCCATCCTTCTACCTCAGCCGCACTAAGGATGTGCAAGAGCCTGGGCCACATAGAACTTGTCCTCAGCGATAGGACTCTCCTAGTCATTGTCCTACTCCTTCATTGTTCTTAACATGAAATAATGATGATAGAGTAAAATCTCATTAATCCAAATGCCATCTTTAAGTTTTGAAATTATTTGTTCTCCTGGATTAATGAAAGAAGGTCTCTAGTGATTGTGGGAATTGCTTCTGAGCCCTTAGTCCCACCAAAGTTAACAGAACTGACTTTAGGCCTTTCAAGAGACCATGTTCTTTGGAAAAAGTTATCATGGTGGCTGTCTCACTTCTCTGTGAAGTGGGAGTCAGATGATATGGACTGGTGTGATTTTACCGCACTATTAATCATATTCATGAGTGATGCTGTCATAGATGGTGTAAAGTGACACTCCTTTATTCTGTCCACACAGTGTAGAATGTGACTCTCCCATTGGCCCAGAGAGGTGCCTGGATTTGGCCAGGTCTCCTGTGGGGCCTCACTATCCTCCATGGTACCCTGGGAGTGAGGACAGCTTTGCCTCAGCTTAAGCAAGCTTCCCAGCCCTCCTCTCTCTGCTTGCCTCCCTGCCTTGCTCCCTGCCAAGGAGGGGCCTTGCTTGCTCTGGGTGCCCATCCTCCTCCCCCAGTGCCCATTGTCACCTATTCACCTCCCTGTTCATTTCTGTTTCCAGTGCAATGTGCCACCCCAAGCCCTCCCACCTCCCCTGCTTCCCCGACTCCACCAGCCAACCCCCTCACGTCTGAATGCCCACGGGGCGCCGACAACAGCCATACCATGCGGGTCTGAGTTCTGACGTAAGCACTTTTCTACTGTATTTCATGATCCCGGGGAGGGGAGGTCCTTCCCCCACCCCTCTGAGCCATCTATGCCCTCTCATTGCTTCACCCCACCCTGGTGCTCTGTTCGCTCTATCCCCCTCCATTTGTCTGCTTGAGCCACCGATGTCTCCAAGCAGTACTGGCTACCAGTGGCTGGCAATGCTGCTTCTCAGACGTGGCAATGCCAATGGACTCTGCCTCTCTGGAAGCAGAAGGAAATGGCGCTGAGACCCCACCTGTCTGATGCCGGGGAAGGTGCTTCCCTGGCCCCCTGCCTCTGTACCTACCACCCCATACTTCCCAGCTGCCAATCTGCTTTCCATCTGTTGAGATACAAAGCATCCCTGCCACAGAACCCTCAGAACCCCCCAGAAGCTGTGTCTCCATCCCCAGACATTATTGTAACCAGAAGCAACGCTGGAGCACCATAGCCCAAGGCTTATACCTCCCTGCCATGGCAGCACAGAGCCTCCTGTCAGGAAGAGGCAATGCTTACTCCTTACCCTCCCTTCCCTCTCTCCAGCTGGGGAGTGGGATGGACTCTGGCAGCTCTTAATGAAGCTTCTTCCTCCCTAGAGAAGCTGACTGGGTTGTTGCCCCTGTGTTCTGTCTCACCTGCTTCTCTTTTCTCTAGTGCAAGCCCTGGCTGAGGTCAATGCTGTGAAGTTCCACAGAGCCACCTTCTGAAAGCTTCCTCTGCACACCTGGGGTCCTGGCTCCTCACCTTGGCCTCTTACCCTTGCACCTACCACCACAGGAATGCCACAGGGAGCTAGGTTGGGTCAGGGCTGCTGCAGAAAGGAGCATGGATGCCTGGGTATCCACACCTGCTGCCCTCACCCTGAAACCTCCACTATCATGTCATGGCTCTGAGGTGAACCTGGGATGGCAGGGGCAGGATGCTGTTCTCTTTGATACCCAAACCACAAGGAAGCACTGTTTGGCATTGTATGCCCCCCAGCACCATCCCTGATGGAGAATGTATTCTGATGGAAGTTATCTTGGGTGAGGACTAGAGGTGAAGAGGAGACAGACCCTCACCCTCTGGGGAACCCATACAACACTGAGAAAGGACAGCTCCTACCATCGTCTTCTTCCACATCAGCCCCAGATGCCTCAGTGATGCCCAAGGCTTTGACCCACCTCTGCTGATGTGCTTCCCAGAGTTCACTGGAGACCAGCCACTCTGCTTGCGCCAAAGAAGAGGATGAGCAACAGGGAGAGGCTCCTGGGCTCCCAGAGGGGACAAGTACTGTGGAGAGAGGACAGCAGGTCTGTACAGTGTCTGAGGGCAAGTTGGAAAGGGTAGCAGACAGAAGAGGAGAGAGGCTTGGAGAGTGAAGGAAGGAAGAGAAAGTAAGATGCTTTCCCAAGTAATGAGGATGTAAGGACAGAGGAAAATGGGATGGAGAGCAGGACTGGCTTCCCCAGAGTAGAGCCATAGGTTGGTGCCAGTCAGAGGGTCTGATGGTTACCTGTGTACCTCCACAACTTCCTCAGGAGCAGGTAGTCCTGGGAGGGCTCACTGGGCATGTATCAACCCCAGCTGAGGTGCTCGGTAGCAAGGTATGGACTGAGGGGAAGTTGGGGTGAGATAGCTAGGAGATGGTCCTTTCTGGGTCAGGGCCTGGTGTCTGCCTCTCCCTCCTGAGGTCATGGGCAGAGAGAAGGCCCTGTCTTACATAGGATTTGTTAGCCTTGGGGCCTTGTCTAGTCAGTTTCTTGCCCCCATTCCACCATGGAAAGTGCTGTGGCCCAGCTGAGAGTTTGCCCCAGGAGGGGGAAATGAGCCTTACCTGGAAAGCCAGGTTCCAGCCCCTACTTCTCATCTCAGGCATCTAGAGCAGGACCAGAGGCTGGGCTTTCTTACAATCCACCTACCCAGGGAGGCTGTGGGAAGAGACAGGAGCAGAGCACAGTGGTCCTCTGTTCTACTCACCTTGAGTGAGAAGCCAGAAAGCAAGAAGAGAGGGAGCTGAAGACACCAGTCCCCAGGCCTTGTCTTGGCCAGAGACTTCAGCCTGAGCTGCAGTGGCCCCAAGAACAACTGTTCCATCTCCTATCAGCTCATCACCACTCCTTCATGGCCAGGGCAGTTACTGGTTTATATGCAAGTAAAAATGACAATTCATTCAACAAATGCTAGTCTAGCACCTTTCATACATCCGGCACTGTTCTAGGTGCTTAGGATATTGTCTTGCTTTTGACTATGGACTGAGAGGACTCCACCACCTGTGTTCATCTCTAGAAAGTTTCCAGAACATGATTCTTGGCTACATCTCCCATCTGCACAGCTCAAGCACCCCAAATCAGCCCTTTCTCCCCTATAGACTGGCAGGTGGGATTAGCTCCCAGGCCACCTTCTCTCTCCATACCCTTCTTCCAGAAGAAACAGGTTTCTTTTTAGGGCCTTCCTTACCTTTCCCTGCATTTGTCTCTCCCTTTTTTTTAAAGTGGTATTTTTAGAAATATATGTAAAATACCAAGAAATGTCTGCGCCTGTCTCATCCAGAATTCATAAAGCTGGCTCTTTATGTTGCTTTACATGCCTTAATATATGTTTTATGGAAATGACTCATGGTATAGATACCTGTGTAATGTATAGATTTGTCTGTCCTTTCCTTAGCTCCTGTCCAGACCCATTTTCTGTCCACGCCATTCTTAGCATGTTGAGAACATACTCCTTGCCTTTTTGATCCAAAGAAAGGAAGAGGAAAGACTTATTTTAAGGCAGACCTATTTTATGCTTTTGTTTAAAAAGCAAATCTATTTTCAAAGTGTGCAATGTCTGAATGGGATTGGCCAGTGATGTAAGGAGACTAGGGTGGCTGTCCCTAGATCCCAGTCTGTGCCCTTCCCTTTCCCCCAGTGACTCACTTCCTTTCCATTCCCCCAGTTTGCAAAGGGCTGGTCCCCAGGCTCACCTAGACAGCATCATTACAGGGGCAGGGCATTCTCTCAACAGTCTAAGAATTTTAACCCACTGTCAATTTCAGAAGGCACCCTAAGGGTTGTCAGGTATGTGAGCCTCTTGAAGGAAATGTTTACTGCTGCAGGCATGGGCTCCTGGGCCATCCACTTCATCCTTCTGTGGGAAAGAGTCAACATGTTGCTGGCAGCCTATGGTAGCCAGCCTGAAGGATGACAGTCTGCTCCAACAGACCGAAGGTATGAAGTGAAGCCCAGAAGAAGTGGCTTGGGACCCTCTGTGTTCTCTGAGTCGCTCCATTGAAGTCCTTACAAACTCCTTGAGCCTCCTGCACTTTCTCTTGAGCCCTCCCTTGCTCTCACCTGTTTCCCTCTAGGACTTTTTCTCTCTGGGGGCTATTGTGGAACCTTGGTCTGGCATCCAGACTTGAAGCTTCACTCTTGGCTGGGGAGGGTCCCACAGACAGTGTCACATTTTAGACTTTCCCAAGAGGAAGGCTTCAGTGCTTTGGCTGCAGTTCTGACCTGGGCCAGCTCAGCCTCCCAAACCACTTTCTGACCAGTAAAGTGGGCAAAGGGACTCTAGCCTTGCAAGGATTTGGGTGGGATTTAGAACCTGCTTCAGCTCTGAAATGAAGGGCTCGGGAATTTTCCAGAGCTCCCAGTCACCAGCTCTGACATTTGTTGGCCTAGTTCCCAGCCTGGAGTTTCTTGCTATGAATGAATAGTGCCCACACAGAGGCCTAGGGTTAAGTACCCCTTCTGGGGAGACCTCTGGCTACCCAGGTAGGGCCTTCCCAATTAGCACATTACCTCTTCCATCAATTACCAAGAGGCTGCGATCAAATACTGCTACTGTCACTTTAAAGATTTTCTGGAGGCACAAGCTTGCAAGCTGCAAGCATGTTCTCCTGCCTTTATAAAAGGCATGTTCTTGGAGCAGGGCTGACTACTGCAAGATGGAATCCCTTCCTTCCCTTTAGGTACCCTCCTCCTGGCAGCTCTTAAAACTAAGGAAAAATACTATATATAAATATATATATACACATATCTATTTATGCACATATTGGGGCCAATTTGATTTGCTAGTGTTAGACAATAAATCATATAAGGAAATTTATGATCTCAGTGTCTTTATTTAGTATGAAAGTGACCTTAGATAAAAAAAAAAATAAGGTTAGATAAACAGCATCTCTGTTGGGACCACACAGCTGTAACATCCCCTGAGCATCTGTCTAGCCAACCACCCTCCCAGGGAGAAGAGGGCACCTTGGCTGAGGTAGGAGTTCACTCTCTCCTTTCAGCAAGCACTCTCAGATAGGTACTGAAGAACCCCCGTGAGCTCTGCATTTTTATCTTGCAAGTTTGTATAAATCCAATACACAAAATAAAGTGAATGGTTTGTACCTGTGGTGTATGTGTTCCACTCCGCGTCTGTGTCAGCCTTTGGCTGTCCTCAGGATCCACGGAAATTTAGAGGTTTGGCAGGAAAGAACTGAGGGGCTGGGATGGGCACAGAGCCTGGGGCCTCCTCCCAGTCACTTGGGCTGCACTTCTCGGCCTCCTTCCCCAGCAAGTATCCCAGAGTTCACAGGAGAGTGTCACCTGCCTGGAGCTAAGGGCAATGGTGTGCTACCCTTATCACTGTCATCTCTGATCTAGGTGACCCTAGAGCTCAGATTCTCCAGGCCTAGCACTTTCCTTGGTTTGCCTCTGAGGTGGAGGGTAGGACCACAAAAGAAGAAGAAGAAGAAGAAGAAGGAGAAGGAGAAGGAGAAGGAGAAGGAGAAGGAGAAGAAGAAGAGGAGGAGGAGGAAGAAAAATTCTAGTTTTTCTTGATGCACAATGCTCTATTGCTATTTAGGGCACAAAGAGGTGTGTGACTTGGTGGTAGACCAGATATACCACCTCAGTTCTCGTCTAGCCTTAACCTCCCTTAACCTCCTTGGCTTCTATTGGCGGGTATTTACTGCAAGTATCAGGGACTTTACTAGACCTTCTCAGTTTAAAATCTCACTGTGAGTACTGGGTCAAGAGGCCCAGTAAAGCTGGACCTGGCAGTTCACACCTGTGATCCCAGCACATGGAAGTAGAGGCAGGAGCCTGGGCTACACAGACCCTGTCTCAAAAAAAGCAAAGCAAAAAACAGACTGACACCTTCAAGGCTGTTCTCATCCCAACAGCACCGGAAGAGTAGGTGTTCTTTTTAATATGTATTTTGCATTGGTAACAAGACAGCTATGAACCCTGATAATCTGTGAACCAGAAAGAGTTGGGACCAAATGTAGACTTAAGGCAGACACCTTTGGCCAGGCATGGTAGGTAGCACATCCTAGGAAACTGAGGTTGAATCATGAGTTGAGGGTCAGTCTGGCTACAAAAAAACCCTGTCTCAAAAAAACAAAGGAAAAAGAAAACACCTTTGAGGAAGGAGGGGGGCCGTAGGGGAGCTTGTCACTTTCTGGGACCCTGAGCCTCCATCTGCAGCCCCCATCAACCAGAGCCAGTGGCAGGGACTTGCAGGGGATTGTGCTGTCACAGGATACTACCTATTGTCACAAGCAAGAACAGCTGCTCTCCTAGGATGAAGATGCTCAGGTGGTCCCCGGGTCGTCCTCCCCATCAGATGAATCCTCCAGCCAAACCAGGTTGGGTTTGTAGAGGGGCAGATCAGGACATGGAATGAAAAAGCCACTGCAGCACCCGCTTCCAGATTGTGCCCTGGGACTGTGTCATGGATCGCTTGTTCTTGGCTAGGCATGGCTGCTCATACAGGCTCTAGACCCTGCTGAACTGTGCCCACCTGACCCCCTGCATCCCTCCAGTGTGGTAGATCTGAGGCACACTCGTCCCTGCCTCATGAGCTGCATGAAGATGAACAGATGAGTTGGGTTCTGCAGCCTCAGGTTCCCATCTGAAGATAGTGACCATCTCTAAGAAGGTCTCAAGAAAATTTTTAAAAATGGATGAAAAATACTTTAAGACCTTAAATTCATTTACAGTTATGAAGGAGTTGTGGTGACATTGAGAAGACCCCTGACCCACCTATAGGGCACGATGACTGAAGGGTAGATGTTTTCCAAGGTCTCTTCTTCACTAACTAGTCTGTGTCTCTTGCCAAAAGATAGCCTTGAAACCCTCCAGGGTGCTATCTCCTGCTTAGTCACAGGCCTGCAGCCCCAGGGAGCAAGCGTTACACCATGGTGGACAGGTATGAAAACAGCCACAGGCTTAGGACCAGCCTGGGTTCTAGGGCCAAAGACTTCTTCCTGGGGTTGACCTTGTGAATGGCTCTCTCTTGGAAGGTGAGTTGTGGATACCTAGCTCCGGTGCCTGGAAAATCAGGCCGGGAAAGTCCAGTTCAGAGTTCAGTTGTCCCAGGTAACAAGAGTGATGGTGGGAAATGTTCCTAGCTGCTGTTTTATACCATGAGTGAATAGTTTAGAGCCACCGTTTTGAGATGTGAACAGAACTCCCTCATATAACAGTCTATTAATAGAATGCTAATAATAACAATAGTAATTAATATAACTATACTAGAATAGTAATAGCTCATTAAGTGTTACCATGTGCCAGGTATGAGATCTCTATGTGACAGGTACCATTCTTGATGTTTATGTTGTGAGCTTTTAACGGCTAAGCCTTCTCTCCAACCCATAATAGGAACTATTCTTATCCAAGAAACAGAGACACAGAAAATGTAGAATGCCTGCAGTCTCTGGGAGCTAGGAGCAAACCTAGCAGCCTTGACCTTAGAGCCCAAGGATTTTGATGGGGGTCATACTGCCCTCTAGGGGACATTTTGACAATTTGCAAGAAAGCCTTGAATTGTCTCAAGGATGGGTATTTAGTGACTGTAATGCAAAACAAAGAATTATCCCGAGTCCTCCCTGCCCAGTTTTAGAGTGTATGACTGGACCAAAACTACTATTCGTGTGAGTTCACAATGGTCCAACTCCTTATACTGTGAAAAATTTGAAGAATCTTTTTTAGAATGACTTTCTTGAATAAGTCAGCAAGATAGGAAATGGTTTTTGTGAAGAAACAAATGGAACATGATATTGTCTCAAAATTATTGAATAATCCACCTTATGTATTGATGACACATGTATTAAAACATTTCATTCAACTAAAAATGGTTCCAGTGCATATATATTGCTGGGCAAGCACAGAATCTGGCTGAAGGTACCTGACAGGAGAGCTGTCAGCCAGGTATCACTAAAAATCACTAAATCAGAGATCTCCTTAAGAAAAGTTTTAAGAAATTATTTTAGAGGCTGGAGAGATGACTTGGTACCATACTGCTTACTTAGTACATACTGCTCTTGCAGAGGATCTGAGTTCAGTTCCCAGCACCCACGTCAGGTAGCTCACAACCACCTGTAACTCCAGCTCCAGGGGATCTGATTCTGTGGGTACCTGAACTCATGTGCACATACCCCTACACAGATGCACATTTGTACACATAATTTAAAATAATAAAGATAATAAGCTGGGCATGGTGGTGCGCATCTTTAATCCCAGCACTTGGGAAGCAGAGGCAGGCAGATCTCTGTGAGTTCAAGGCCAGCCTGGTCTACATAGCCAGTTCCAGGCCAGCTGGGGCTACAGGGAGAACCTGTCTCAAAAAAGACCAATCAATCAATCAATAAATAAATAAATAAATAAATAAATATAATAAAAATAAAAGTTTAAAAATAAATCATTTTCTATTCTTGCCATCCTTTATATATGTGTTTAATTTTTTGTTGTATGTGTGTGCAGAGATCAGAGGACAACTTTGTGGAATTCTTTTTTGTGGAGTTTTCTTTCACCTTTATGTGAGTTCCAGGACTGGAACTCAGGTTGCTAGGCTTTTGTGGCAAGCACCTTTACCTGCTGAGCTGTCTCTCCAGTCCTGATCCTTTACATTTTAAAAATTTTGTGCCAATTGAATTTCACTCCACACTGGATCACATTTCACAGCACATGTGTGCCAGGAGACATCCAAGCCTGGTCAATGTCATGGTCTTCTGACATTTTGACAATGGGCACACACAACGCAGTTCATCTACGAGCACCGTGTGCTTCCTCGTGGTCCACTCTGTCTTCTCTAATCTGCCTTGTTTCGCCACTCCGTCTTCAATTAGGGTTGCTTTCCTGTTTCTCTTGTTATAGACAAGTAGCTTGGGTCTCTAATTATCTGAGATAGTGTTTTTTTCTTTGTTTGTGGTACTGAGGATTGAATCTAGAGCCTCACATGTGCTCGGCAATCATTCTACCATTGTCCAATACACCCCTCCCTTTTTATTTTTATTTTTAATTGATTATTTTTATGTTATGTGTATGAGTGTTTTGCTTGCATGTATGGAAATGCACCACATGCATGCAGTGCCCACAGAGGCCAGACGAGGGCGTTGGATCCCCTTGCACTAGAGTTATGGATGATTGTTAAGTGCCATATAGGTTCTGGGAACTGAACCCCAGTCCTCTGCAAAAGCAGCTAGTGCTCTTGACCACTGAATCATCTCTCTAGTGCAGCCCCCCCTTTTGGCTCTTTTTTATTGAAGTTTTGTGAATTTCATACAATATAGATTCCCTCCCCTATATTACCCCATCCAATTTTATGTACTCTATATTATATAACATAGTATATAATTATATAATGTAATATATACATTATCATTATATAATATAATATATAATATTATATATATTAAGGCCTATAGAGTCAAATTGGTGTCCCCAGATGCCCTTCAGTGGGGTTCAGCCACTGGCGCCTGGTCAACCTACCAAGAGTCTCACCCTTAAATGAGACTGACTCTCCCCCTCCCAGCAGTCATCAGTTCCTCAGGTGGAGTTGGGGTTTCTCACCCACTTCCCCATGTCTATGCTGGGATTTTGTCTGGTTTGAGCTTGCTCGGGACTTGTACATGCTGTCATCTTTGCTGAGCTCATATGAGTAACAGCCCAGCTGTCTAGAAAACTGTTTTTTTGTGGCTATCTACCACCTCTGGCTCTTACAATCTTTCTACAATAATCCCTGAGCCTTGGGAGGCAGAAGTTTATATAGGTGTTCTATTCAGGAATAAGCAATCTGAAGTCTCTTATTCTCTGCACATTGGCCACTTATGGTTCTCTGTGTTAATCACCATCCATTGTATAAGGAAGCTTCTCTGCTGAGAGTTGAGGGATGCATTAATCTATGGGTATATCAATAAGTCATTAAGAGTCCATTTAATACTGTATTATTTTGCACAATAATAGTATTAGGCTGTCCCCTATGACCTATGACCTGTTTGGCCTCGGGTTCCTAGGCATAACATCAATGTCAGGTATGGGCTGCATCCTATGAAGTACACCTTAAATCCAATTAGAAAGTAGTTGGTTATTCCCATAATATTTGTGCCTCTGTTGCATCAGTATGCCTATCTTGCCAGGCCAGTTGTTGTTGTAACTGGAAGGATTCACAGCTGGGTAAGGTTGATGATTAATTTTCTCTTCAGGTCGCATTATGATACCTTCCAGCACTATGAAAGCTAGCCAGTAGAGACGAAGCTTTAAAGTCAGCACCAGCTTGATTTCTCCTTGTTTGTTTTACAGTTCATATATGTAGTGTCTTCAGCAATAGGGTCTTACTTACCATGAAGTTCTGATGGGTAACCAAGAGCAGAGGCAAAGGCCAGTATTGTTTAAGGGTCTGTGGGACCCCTAATCAACAGCTTCAAATAAGGGAGTCCACTCCTGGCATTGGGCTTTTACTTTGCTAGCCTATGTTGTCTAGTAGGGGCAATGTCCCCCTGTTATAAGGTAACTCCTTTTAATCCCAATTTATCTTTTTTAATTTTTATTTTTTAATATTTTATTATTTTTATTTTATGTGTATGAGTGTATTGCCTGCATGTGGGTAGGTGCACCTGTGTTGTACAATGCCTGAGATCAGAACAGGGTGTCAGATCCCCTGGAACTGGAGTTACAGATGGTTGTTAACCACCAGGTGGGTAACCGGGTCCTCTGTAAGAGCAGCTAGTACTCTTAACCACTGAGCCATCTCTCCAGGCCCCCTATTTTTTTAAGAGACACAGTCTCATTAAGTTTTTCAGATGACCTTGAAATCTGTAATCCAAGGGGGGTTCTTGAACATAGGGGTCTTGCCTCACCTTACTGAGTGGCTGGGATTACAGAACTGTACAATTCCTAACATCAGGTTTTAGTCCAGCTGTCACTTCTTTTTCTGTCTTTTCGGAAAAGGATCTTACTATGCAGTCCAGGCTGGCCTCTAACTAACTAGGTAGCCCAGGCTGGCCTCAAACTTGAGATCTTCCTGGGTCGGTCTCCTGAGTACTAGGATTATAAACATGCCACCATGCCTGACTTCCTTTGTTTTCATATGTGTCTGTGGTTTTGTTTCTGTATAAAATGACCCTAGTTTTATTTGTTTGTTTTTTGGAGGTTTTGTTGTTTGTTTGTTGTATTTTTAGTTTTGCTTTTGTTTTTGAGACAGGGTCTTACTATGTATCCCTGGCTGGCCTAGAACTTAGTATGTATAGACTGGGCTGGCCTGGAACTCACAGAGAACCATCTGTCTCTGCCTCCTGAGTGCTGAGATTAGAGGTGTGTACCATGATGCCCAGTTTAACCCTAGTTTTCTATTTCTCTTTAACTCAAGCACTTTTATTATGCATAGTACAAGTGTCTGCCTACTATTTTATGTGAGTCCTCTTACAGGTTTTATCTGAGCATTTGTATATTGAGAGACATCATGTCTTATAAATTATTCTTATGTTCCTTTTTTGTGTGGCTTTGAGTTTTCAAATGATATTTGGATGTCAGTTATATAATCTGTCAATTTAACGTCTAGATTGAGAACACTACAAGGGGTACTTGCCATAGCAGTGCTGAGAATCACCCTCTGCAATGAAGAAAAGACTATCAGAGATGATCTACCCCTTCTTTGGGCTTACAGAGCAGGGAAGGACACATCCACTAGAAGCCCTAAAGCCAAGTGGCTAGCTTTGCCTCCCCATAGCTCAACCTCTCAGTTCCAAGCAGGACATTGCTGGGGAAAGTTGAAACCTTTGCTGCCTAACTCCGTGTGGCATAGCTGCCTTTGGTTTACCTAAATCTGACTCCCCCTAGGTCTGCAATAGGTTTTACTCAGATGAGCCTTGGCCCTGGCATCTTCTATAATTACTAGCCTGGAATCAAAACTACTTTCAAAATGACTTTAGCACATTCTCAAAGAGGCACATCATTCCAATACTTCCTATAACCTTCACCAAAACAAGTGAGAAACCAGGCATGCCCCAGACCCCACTCCTTGCATATTCAGTCCAAGTTGTGCAGAGGGGGGAGCACTGAGCTCAGCCTCTGAGATGAGCTGGAGGGGACTTGGTGGGTGTTAGCTACAGAACAGGTCTGTGTCTTTAAGCAGCCATTTGTGTGTGAGGAATGTGGAGGGATGGGAGTTAATGATTTACCAGCAGCTCCTTCACAGTTGCCAAGGGTCAGCTTCCTGGGAGCATGCCCAAGCTCTGACCTCTTGGCTCACCACTAGGTAGCAGACCCAGAAGCCCCCCTGAAGCATGATCTCCATCACTGAGTGGCAAAGTAAGTGGAATGACTGGTGGGAGGGCATGGGGCTGGAGTCAGGATCCCTGCTAGGGTGGTGAGCACATGCTCTTTCCAGCTGTCTCCTCCCCTGGGGACCTACAAGTGCGACCTCTGGAACCAGCAATTGGAAGCTTCTACGTTGGCATCCCAGAGGCAGCAGGCCATGGTGGGTGTGACTCCTGCCTTGCATGATGGGGGCTTGCCCAGATACTCAGGCCACGGCAGGCAAGTTCACAAGGCAAGCTAAGCCCTTCCCACCCAGGGTTCTGAGAAGTAGGATTCAGCACAGGGGACCCAGGAGGCCTCTGCCCACTTAGACATTTTCTCTCCAAACCCTCAAGGTCTCTTGTAGCCATGGAATTATAGCCTCACTCCAGACATCTCTCCTTTTCCTTTGGGGGTATGGGTATAGGCAGCCCACCTTCTGGGAAAAGTAGGATGTTCACAGGGAGGGGTAGAGGAGAGCTGTGGGCTTTATTGGGGTAAGTTGCTTAGCCTCTGAGCCCACGTTCTCCTCAGTGGAACCATGTGTCCCAAGCACTGTGCCAACAAAGAGCAGACAACTGAGAATGGAGCAGGCAGGTCCCTACTTACCAGAGGGGGAAGGCAGATCATTAGCTTATGAAAGAGTGATCATGTAGCATGTCAGCCAGCAATAAGAGCCTCCCACCAAAAGCAAAACAGAGTAAGGGGACTATGGAGTCTGAAGTAGGGGCATATGTTTCATACCCAGTGGTCAAGGAAGGCTTTGCTGGGAAGGGCCCTTAATACAGAGGCCTTCAGGAAGTGAGGGAGCAGGCCCTGCAACTATCTAGAGGGAGAATGTTCCTTAAAGAGGGGACAGCAGCACAAAGGTCCTGAGGCACCATATCCGTGGTATGTGAGGACCAGCAAAGAGGCTGGTACAGCTGGAGTATCATGTGTGGAGGGGGAGCTTAGGCAGGGGAGAGCCCTGAGGGCCAGCCCATGCCCACATACCGATTTCCCTTTTATCTAATAAGGTGGGGAAGCATTGGAGGGTGTTGTATGTGAGAGGGAGAATCTCTGCATTGTTAAAGCTCACTCCAGGTGCTGGATTGAGAATAGACTGTAGGGGAGCGGCCAGCAATATAGAGACCATTCTGAGACAAAAAGAAGGCAGGAGATGATATGGGCAGTGCAGAGGTGGGAGTGGTCAGGAGGCAGGGTGTGGGCGGGTGCAGAGGAGGGAAGTGGTCCTGTGTATCTTTTTTTTTTATTTTTTAAAATTTATTATTTTTATTTTATGTGTATGTGTGTATTGCCTGCATGTAGGTAGGTGCACCTGTGTCGTGCAATGCCCAAGGAGGACAGAAGACGCTGTCAGATCCCCTGGAACTGGAGTTATGGACAGTTGTTAGCTGCCATGTGGGTGCTGGGATTTGAACCTGAGTCTTCTGCAAAAACAGTCAGTGTCCTTAACCGCTGAGCCATCTCTCCAGCCCCAAGTCCTGTGTATCTTTTGGGAGGAATTTTCTGGCAGATGGGATGTAAGCTATGAAGGGAGGAAGACTCAAGAATGCCTCCCCTGTGCATACCTGGCCAGTGAGCAGGAAAGGCTGTGGAGGTGGGAAGCAGGAGCCATATTTGAACAGGCTTGGTGTTTAGCTCTGACATCCAGATGAGATATCAGGCCATGGGGGATATGAATCTGGAGTTCAAGAGAGACCTGGCTGGAGAGAGGAACCTGAGAGTCAGCAGCATATGACTGGTGCTTAAAACCATGGGAGTCCTTAGATCCCTGGGGCACAGCCTCCCAGCCCCCCACCCCCCAGAGCCTTTGGGTACAGATGATGCTGTGGGAGCTGGCCATAGATTTTAGCAGTACCCCTGGCCACCTACGGATGCCAGTAACCACCCCTGCTACCATGTGACAATCAAAATATCTCCAAACTTTGCCAAAACTGCTTCCCCAGCATCCACCCCCACCTTGCAACCCAGGGAATAAAAAGATAAAAAATAACTGGGGCCTGAGCCTAGGAGCATGCTGACATTTTACTAAGCTAATTAACCTTCAAGTATAATAATATGCTCTTACCAACTATGACAAGCCCTGTGAAGAATGATGCTTAGTCCTATGAAAGGGAGAAGTGACAGAGCCAGATGTATGTCAGACAGTGGGACAGGCTTCCATGAGGAGCTGGCATTTGAAACCTGAAGCAGGAGGAGGGGTGTTCCTCACAAAGAAACTGAATATACAAAGGTCCTGGGGCAGGGAGGTTTGTCATAGCAAGAGTGAAGGGCAGTGGGATGAGGGGAGTGTGGTAGGCCAGTAGGAAAGAGAAAGGAGAAGTTCGAGGCCCCATTATACAGGATTTGTAAGCCATGTGTAAAGGTCTCTGCTTCAATACAAGAGGTGGTTTGAACAGGATGCAGTATGATCAATGGGGTGCATTTTCAAGATCCTTGAGCACTGTGTGGAGGACTGGGAGGGTAACAAGCAGAAGACTAATGGAGGTTGTACAGAAGTCCTGGAGAGAGATGAGGGTGACGTAGCAAGAGTAAGAAGCATAGCAGTTTTCAGATATGTTCTGGAAGCCGCAGCAACAAGATTTATAGGCAGATTAGATGGGGAAGGTGGCACAAGCAAGTGACTTGGCAGACAGTGGTGACAGAGACACTCCAATACGAGGTGACTGAAGGACTGGAAGAAGGAAGGCTGATGGCAGCCTGTGGTGTGCAGACTGCTGGGGAGTCAACAGCCAAGCAAGCAGTGGGATCTCATGAATCTTGGATGAGAGGGACAAGTGTCACACTGTCAGCACACACACATTTAAAAACATGGGAAGGTGTGTGAAAACAATGAGACAGGAGCTGGGCCCAAACCTGAGTGAGGCAAATTCCAAGAGAAAGAGAGAAGAGCAGGAGTTAGCAAAGGAGGCCAGGAGAAATGGCTAGCCAGTAGGAAGAAATTCAGAAATAGCATGGAAGCCAAGAGAAGGAATTTCAATCAAGGAGTGGCCTGCTGCCGCCTGCCGGGGACTGGCACCTGCCTGTAGATTTGATAACATGGAAGTCCAAAGCCAGAGCATTTTCTGCAGTAGACTGGATTGTTAAGGACATTTTTTATAGTCTCTAACTGTATTCAAGGCCTGATGGGCAGGCAGCAAACCCTGTCAGTGTTGTTTGGTTTGTGAAATGAAGTTAGCAGCAGCGCCTACCTCACAGGTGGTTATGTATGTTAATTGAGTTAAGATGCCTGGTGCAATGTGAGCATCAGCTCTCCATCACTACTATCAACTCTCCTGTTTCCAAAACAATTCTGTCTGAAAGTCATTTGGTGGGGTGCCCAAAGTGGGGGTGCCTGAACCCTAGCCAATGGGCAGAATGTTCCAAGGTGGGGCAAGGAGGGTGTTCTCAGGGGATTGAGGTAGCATGGAGGGGTCCAGCATGCCAAAAATACATCTTCATTGACTGTCAGGTTGAAGTGGGCTCACCATCTAGGCTGCATAAGAGCATATCGTCACATCTGGTGACTAGCTCTGCCTGTGAACTTGATTGTGAGGAAGAGACCAGCTACAAAATAACTAACCTGAATCTTCAGAAGGTCAGGTCATGTCAAGTACAGATTGTGGCACTATTCCAGACTTGAGAGACCAAAGGGAGACAGTTCAATGGCATATGGCTATGAACTATGTTCTTTTCCTGTGAATGGTATTACTGGGACAAGTGGGTAAAACTTGAAATAGGTCTGGGGGCTAGACAACAGGAATATATCAATGTTCATTTCCCAGTTTCAACCTCTGTAACTTGGCTGTCTGGAGGGCAGAAAAGACCTAGCACCTACTCTCAAGGAGCTGAGGAAAAAGATTCATGGTCATGCACTTATAACTATTCTGCACACTTGTGATTGTTGAAAAGAGAAAAAGACCAAATGCTGGCTCACACCTGTAGTCCTCAGCTACTTGGAAGTCTGAGGCAGCTCATCTGAGCTCACGAATTGGAGACGGGGAAGGGGGTGTGAGAGGATTTTAGAGAGAATGAGTGTAAATCCTCTTTGCACAGCATTGAGGCAGAGAGACCCATCCACCTGTTCCAGGAGATACTACTTTGAAGCAAAAAAGATACTGCACTTGGCTTCAGCTAATGCATTCTGAGAAGCTGGGCTCTGGTCAGTCTGGCTTTGGCTTGTCTGCAAAGGCTGAAGGCTGTGGGATCTTCCTGGCAGCAGTCTGGGAGCTACAGGGCCCAGGAGGTAGGGACTAGACACAGGATGACACAGGACCCTGGGAGACCCAAAGCTGATCCGTGTGAGGCCCAGGGAGGTCTCCACTCTCACTAGGTGGAGCCCTGGGGAGCCAGGCCTTGCTTCCTGCTTTCTGCTCTGTATGTGCGACAGCCCCGATTGCAGCAGGGGGCGTGCTGCCCCCTCTGTCTGGATCATGGTAGCGTTGCCTACAGGCACTCTGTCATTCCTGAGACATCTATCTGTATGACATCCCATCCTGCACCCACAACCCTCTCTGCCATGGCTGCTGCCCTCAAAAGAACTTTGGGTACACCCCCTAACTGGGCAATTTGACTAAAGCCACTGACCTACAGCCAGAGAAAGAAGTGTTTTGAAGCTGTGTGTGAGAGACACACTTTCTGACCCCTTTCTGTGAGTTTTTGTGCTCCACTGAATGCTGTGACCCATAAAGAAGTCTTTCCCTAACACAGGAAAATTCTGGAATTGCACAAGCCCTTGAAGAAGACTATAGAACAAACAAAACAAAACAAAACAAGAAAGAATATTACACAAACCACTGTAAGAGAAGCAGGTCTAAAGGTCTAAGATAAGTGAGAGACGAGCAGGGCTTGGTGGCACATATCTGCCATCTCAGCAGAGGCTGAGATGGGGATCATGAGTTCCAGGCCATCCTGGGTAATACAGTGACACTCTGTCTCAAGAAAACAAAATAATTGTATGTGTGCATGAGGACATGAGAAAACACAAAGAGTGTTTTGTGTGTTTGATTGATTGATTGTTTAGTTGGTTTAATTTTGTTGAAACAGTTTCACTCCATAGCCCAGGTGGACCTCAATCTTATGGCAATCCTCCTGCCTTTGTCTTCCAAGTTCTGGCTTCACAGGCATGTGCTGCCACATCTAGCTTTATATTTTGTTTTTTTTTGTTGTGAGTCAGGGTTTCACTTTATAGCCCAGACTGGCCTTGAACTCATGATCCTCCTGCCTCAGTGCCCCCCACCCCAAGTATAGAATTGTGGGTGTATATCACAGAGTTGGCCATGAATTCTTATCTGGATCATCTTGGATTCTCCATGTCTTAGGACCTTTACCTTCTTAGAGTGGTTCTCAGAATCTTAATAGGGACTCAAGGTAGCCCCAACTACATAATGGCCTCCTGACCCACTTGTTTCTTGGGGAGAGCAAGCCACAGTGAATCAGGAACAGGAACGGATAGACCTGAGACCCACAGCTTCCACCATTTTCCATGAAAAGAAGGGTACAGTGACTCAGAAACTACACTGTTTATTAAAATGAAGCTTTTCTTAAGGGTGTCCAGGATACACATGCAGACATTTTAATAAAACAAGAAAGAAAGCCCAAATATAATAACTACTAAGGGGCACAGAGGAAAGGGTGTGGAATGAGATTGGAGTCATCATGGATATTTTTCTGGCAAGCTGATAGGAGATACTTTTATGACAAGCACAAAAACTTAAAACACACCTAGCACGATGGTGTATACCCATAATCCCAGCTACTCAGGAGGCAGAGGCAGGATTACAAATTCAAGCCAGCCTAGGCTACAGAGCAAGACTCTGTTTCAAAAAGAAAATGAAGAGACAGTGTAGCACCAGACTAGAACATTTGTCTGGCACACACTATAAGGCCCTGGGTTCGACCCCAGGACTGCAACAAATCTTAGCATCTTTATCATTCACATTAAAGAAACATGATGTCTTCTTCTCCATCTACACAATTAAAATAGGTAGGTGTCTAGCTGACCAGTTCCTTGTATCTGAGGGTAGAAATATCACCCAATATGGAGACAGAATACAAGCTTCCTCAGGTCTCACAAGGACTGTGATCTGTTCAGCTATCCTGGGTTTTAAGTGGTTTAATTCAGGCTGGCACTGTTGTGCATAGAAGGAAATAAGCCCAGGCAGACTGGGAAGGATAGTCAGGGACCTGCTTAGACCCTGTCTCTAAAACCAAGGCAGGACTGGAGAGATGTCTCAGTAGTTAAGAGCACTGGCTGCTCATGCAGAGGACCCGGGTTCAGTTCCCAACACCCACATGGTGACTAATAATCATCTGTAACTTCAGTTCTCCAGGGGATCCAATGCCCTCTGTCAGCACTGCATGATGTGGGTACACTTACATGCATGCAGGCAAAACACACACATAAAAACCAAAACAATCATAGGCTCCTGCAGAATCTCAAAGACAGATTTTTGTACCTGTATTCATAGTAGCATTATCACAATAGCCAAAAGGTAGAAGCAATTCAGATGTCCATCAATAGATGACTGAGTCAACAAATGGCAAATATAGTGGAGTATTATGCACCCTTATAAAAGAAAGAAATTCATACATGCTATAACACAGAAGAACCTTAAGAACATTGTAATAAGTGAAATAAGCCAGTCACAAAGATCAACTATTATATGATTCCATTACTATGAGGTTCCTAGAGTTGTTGAATTCATAGAGACAAAGAGTAAGGTGGTGGTTATAATGGAGTGATGCAAGAATGAATAAGAAGTTAATAAGTTTAACAAGTACAGAGATTCGGTTTTGTAAGATGAGGTATGCTAGAGAAAGGTGGTGGTGGCAGTGATGGCGGTGGTAGTGGTGGCTGTGGTGACCCAAGAAAGTGCTTTGCAAGTCCACAGAACTGCATATCTAAAGTTACTTTGGATGCCCTCGGGAGGTGGAGGCAGGGGGAACATGAGTACAAGGCCAGCATGGGCTACAGTGTCTCAAAAACAAAAACAAAAAAACAAAACGAAAAAGAAAAGGGTCAAGATGGTACGTTATTTTTCTTTTTAAAAATGTTTTATATGTATGAGTGTTTTGCCTGCATGTATGTAAGTGCACCCAGAACAGGGCATCTGATCCCCTGCAACTGACGTTAAGGACGGTTGTTAGCCATCATGTGGGTGCTGGGAACCAAATCCAGGTCCTTTGCAAGAGCATCCAGTTTCTTAACCATTGAGCCATCTTTCCAACCCATAGAATTGTTTGTTTTTTTTTAATTAGAACAGAGGACCCAGATGTGGTTCCAGCACCATGTGGTGGTTAACAACCATCTGTAACTCCAGTTCCAGGGGCTCTGATCCCTCTTCTGACTTCCATGAGCATTACATGGTATGGGTGCACTTATATACATGCAGACAGTACACTCATATACATAAAAAGAATAAATAAAATATTTAAATAAATAAATTAGTACTTTAAAAGATTTATGTGTGTGGTACCAATGGAGGCCAGAAGAGGGCATTGGAGACCCTGGAGCTGGAGTTACGGCCTACTGTAAGCTGCCTGTGGGGGCTGGAAACCTGGGTCTGCTGAAGAGGAACAAGTGTTCTTAACAGTCAAGCTACCTCTCTAGCCCATTTTTTATTTTGTTTTTAAGCAAAACAGCATAATGAAAGTTCATTTGTTGCCTAATCACAGAGTCAACAAGTCACATTCACAATTCCATGTGATGTGGAAGGCTTCAGAGCAAAGGACCCTCAAAGGGATAGTTGTGTCCATCCCATTGGGGTGGGGGTGTCTGATACAGATATCAAATGCCCAAAGTATAGCCTTTGACCAAACAAGGTGCTCAGAAGGCTCCAAATTCCTGCCTGGTACTCACTGGCTTCCTGAGCTCTGTGGCCTCAGAGGATACCCTTGGATATTGCCAGTGGGGAGAAGCACTGTAGGTGGGGTGCACCCTGTGAGCTGTAGTTAGAAGAGGGCAGGGGATGGGGCAGTATCAAGGTCACTGCTGCAGAGGGGCAAGGTGGATCCAGACTGACACAAAGGAGGTTCCAGAGTTGGGAGGTGAGCACAGTCCTAACTGACAGCTTCTGTTTTCCAAGTGGGAGCTCACTCAGTATCAAGAGCTGAGGGTGGGAGTTTTGAGAACAGAGATGATGTAGAGTTTTCTAGGAGCCATCAAGGCCCTGGGGTTGGGGCTCCTGAACTTTCAGTCACACAGGTCTCCTTGCCAGGTGTGGCCCCCACCTGCTCCCAGCTACAGAACACAGTTGGCCAGTGGTTGTAGCCATCCAGGGCCCCAACCCCAAAATGAGTACAGAAGGCAGCAGGAGGAAGTGTGAGGATGGAAGTGGTGGGCAAGCTTTCCAGGAGCTGAGTAAATTCCTATGTATCCTCCTCCCCCTGTCCATCCTCAGCCCTCTCCTGAGAGTACAGACACCGAGATTCCTGGGTGGAAATGGTGGGAGCCAGGGCATCTGTCCTATGTGATGGGGAAAGCTCAGGCTCTCTTGCCCCTTGCAGAGATTGGTGTGGGCATCACCGGCTTTGGCGTCTTCTTCATCCTCTTTGGGATACTCCTGTACTTTGACTCGGTGCTCCTGGCTTTTGGAAATGTGAGTCCCCCATGCTGGGTACCTCTCCTGCCCCAACCTTCTTGAGGACTCTTTGGCCAGGAGGGTCAGCACCATGTTCATTCAGATCATGCCTATCCAGGGTGGATGAGGGATCCAGGGGGTAGACAGCAGGGCCTTTGTACATAAATAACCTGAGACCTGGATTCTTACAACAAGCTCTGAGTGAGGCCCTGGGGGCTCCATTATGAATTAGACCTTTGTCCCCACCATTGAATCCCTGAATCCAGTGACTGAGGAGGGAAAATCAGAGTAAGATAACACTTCACAATGAAACAAGGGGCTAAGAAGAAAGGGAGGACCAAAGGACTTTGGGAAGGAAATCGGGGAGCTGTAAAACTCTCACAAGTGGATGGAACAGCCGAAGACATGGGGAAGGTGGCAGTGAGGGTTATGGAACATACTAGAAGAAAACCAGAGAGTTTAATTTACTGGGAGCCTGGGCCCTCATAAAGGAATCATTAAGAACCACGCTGAAGGCTGTGGCAGGGCCACATAGTGGAACTCCTGCAGGGTCTGTGGGATTCTGGGCATAACTCCCTAACTTCTGTAGACCCCGGTCTTCGCCTCTGAAAACGCGAGGATCCCATTCCACCGCCCACCTCCCTGGGAGTCTTAAATAAGGAAGAACTTGGAGCTGAGGAATTGAGTGGGAAATGAAAGGCCTTCAATTTCTCTCCCAGCTCTGGGATTCTGCGTCACTGCTGGGTCACCCCACTGATAGGATCCCGAAGAGTGAACAGTCCTGCACTGGTCCAGGCCTGAGCCCTTGAACCCTTGGGGGGGTTGGGACAGAGCTTGTACTCACTGTCCTGCCTTCTTCCCGACCCACAGCTGCTGTTCCTGACTGGTCTCTCCTTCATCATCGGCCTGAAGAGGACATTTTCCTTCTTCTTCCAGAGGCATAAGCTCAAAGGAACCAGCTTCTTCTTAGGGGGTGTGGCCATCGTACTCCTGCGCTGGCCGCTGTTGGGTATGCTCCTGGAGGCCTATGGATTCATCAGCCTTTTCAAGTGAGTGCCATCCTTGTCTCCCTCAGTACACTGAGGCTCAGGGTGAAATGACTTTGTCAAGATTCACCCATGCAGGACACTGGGGATTCACTTCCCAGTCTGGCTGCCTACAAGCTCTGTGAAGGATCACACACTTCCAGTCAGGCCTGGCCAGTTTGAAAGGCAAAGGCAGCTGGGGCAGGGAGATGCAAAAGGCCATGCCAACCCAAGCATAGCCTCCAGTCAACATCCATGCCCAGGCCCCAGCAACTGGAGTGGGTGCTCCCTACCCCATCTAGGGAGAAGAACACATCAGGTCATAATAATAATAATCAGGAGACCAAGTCACAAAAATGCATGTCTCCTAAGCTTGGCTTTATGTGAAGTCCTATGACATAGGTACAAATACTGCTAATCACATTTGACAGCTGCACTGGTTCAGAGAAGTGAGAGACGTGCACGGTGCCAGTAAGTGGTAGGGCCAAGATGTGATTGCAAAACACCCAGCCCTAGACCTTCCTTAACTATTTCATTCTCTTAGTAGAACCTGCCTGCCCCCTTGGCCCAAGTACTGCTCTCCAGGGAGCCGGAACTTCAGTCTTTAAGTGGGGGGATATCAGTTAGTCTTGTCATGTAGTGTGCCATAACTGACTCTTTTCCTCCCCTCTGTTTCTAGGGGCTTTTTCCCTATGGCCTTTGGCTTCCTGGGAACTGCAGCTAACATCCCCTTCCTGAGCATGGTGAGTAGATGAAGCTTGGGACTTGGCAATGGGATTTGGGGGAGGCACGTGGTTAAAGGGCTGCCTCAGGTGCTCTCCTTTGAGTTCCCCCCACCCCGGATTCACTATCTTTTCCTTTCTGTTCCTTCTCCATTGGTAGACACAGAAGAAGTGAGGCCCCGCTAAGTAGGTGTGCCTAACTAATGTGTGGGTATAGATGGAGACAGCCATTAACAGCTCCCCAGTCAAAGAAATGGCAGTTCTAAGTGACTCACCCATAAAGTGTCTGAGACTTCTGGACACTTGGTTAAATCTGGGCCACAGGTATAGATAAAATATGTGATGGCCAGTAACAGCAAGAAAATATGTGATAGCCAGTGACAGCAAGAAAAGTGGTGGCAGAGTCTGTCCTGTCCCCACCCCATCCCTGAAGCACCTGACAGAAGCACAATGCGATGCCTGGGATGGGCCCAGAGGCCAGCGCCTGCCAGCTGAGCATGCCCTGCCACCCCCTCCACACATATGCAGCATGACTCCCAGCTCCCAAGGCCAGCTCAGTAATAGCCTGGACATTGAGTCTGCTCTCTACTCTTTGTCTGGAATAATGATTCTTGGCTCCCACAGCTGTCCCAGAGGCTTCAAGGCACCAGCTCAATGGTCTGAACTGCCAAGATGAGTTGCTTGAACTTGGATTGTTGTTGGAGAAGATGGAACGGGAATTGGTGCCACCTTCATGCAACAACTCCCCTCACCCCACCCCCACCCCAGCACTGACTTCACTTTCCATTACACTTGGGCCTCTCCAAGGATAGAGGGAGCTGAGTGACTGACCTCAAGCCCTCAAGTCTTCGGAAGAGGTGGCCAGGAGCAAAGATCCTGGCCCTGAGATCTGACTGGGGCTGGCAGCAACATTCCCAACCTAGATTTATGCGAGCAAGTGAAGATTAAACTCCCAAGTTGTGTGTCTGAAACTCGAAGTTGGTGTCTCCAGCCCAGAAAATCTACTCCAGCCTTAGGGAGAGCCTGCAGCACCCCTACCATTCCACAAGGTGTAACTAAGAGTCAGGCCATGACTTCGCTATAATTTCTATGTTGGTATTTAGCAGTCATAAGAGAGTGATAGTATGTATCTAACCTCAGTTAGACAAACCACGGGGACTAACTCCAGGTAGCATCAGGAAGGGTGTTTCAACCATGAGGAGACTGTTTTCTACCCAAGGGTGAACAGTGTCCTTGCCTTCAGAGAGCCCAGCCTGACAGAGGAGCTGGTCCCTGTCCTAGGGAGCTCCTCATCCCATGGTAAAAAGAGTGGTTTTTGTTTTCCGTTTTTCTGTGACACTGTGTTAGCCTGGCCTGAAACCCAGAATCATTCTGCTTCATACCTCCTGAATACCGGGATTATAGGTATGATCCACAACACTGCCTTAAAAGGAGTTCTTACTGACTGAAGAAAGTCCAGCTGGGTGTGGTGGCATGTGCTCTTAATCCCAGCACTTAGGAGGGACATCCAACCAAGGTCCTTTCCTGTATGTATCTAGCAAAGGAATGGGAGGGTACAGACAGGAGGTCTGCCCCTGCCCTTAAGGCACCGAGCACACCTCCCACTCCACATCTGCGTGAGGAAGGGCCACAGTGTTCAATGCCAGCTGGGGAACAGCAAGTACAAAATCGGTACTTCCTCCCCTGCCTTCCTCCCTCCCTTCCTTTCGTGTTACTTTTTTGCTCTTTTGAGACAAGATCTCATACTTTAGGCAAGCCTGACCTGGAACTCTCTATGAAGCCCAGACTGGCCTCATATTTGCCATCTTTCTGCCTCAACCACCTGGCAGTAGTATTATGAGTGTGGGCCATCATAGCTTTATTCTCCTTTCTTAAAGCCAGCTGATTACATAACTGTCCAGCACATCTGACCATGTCAAAATCCTGTGCCAAGCAAGTGTTCATTAATCGAGGAAAGAAGGAGACCCACACTCCCAACTCCCAGTTGCAATTCACAACCCAGGAGCCTTCTCTGGTCTGGGCCAATATGACCTGACTTTCTCTCAGTGGGCAGCATGTGAGCAGTGAGGAGTCTCAGGGTCACACTGCTCTTACTCTCCTCCTCCAGCATGCGTCATCAGTTCACTTCAGGGGTGTGTGTGTGTGTGTGTGTGTGTGTGTGTGTGTGTGTGTGTATCTTGGCAGAGAAGGGCAAGACATTTCACACATACACACTCCTCAAGCACTCTCTCATTGTTTGGGGGCAGAATGTGTCTCCAAATGAGAGAGAGGGGGTGGGAAGAAGGTGATAAGGATGGAAGAATTAGTGAGATTGAGAGTAGGCTTGGATGGCTTCTGGGGGCGAAGAAGAGGCTGGCTCCAGACAAGAGAGCCAGGAGGCGGCAGTCAGCCACAGGACGCAAAGCCCTTTGAGGAGGGTCTGGGGTGGGAGCAGAGGTGGGATTATGCCTGAAGACGTCACCCAGTGTTCATAAAAGGGGCTGTGATCAGAGAGCCAGAGAAAGCGAGCTCAGGAGCCAGCAGACTCCCTGAAGGTGTTCACCCACCCAGGGAGCTCCTCTCCCTCCAGTCCTCCAGTCAGGACCCAGCAAAGGTAAGTACGGTGTATATACAACTTGGAGGAGGGGTTGCCCTTCCCCTGGAAGGATTTTGGGGAGCAGGCCTTCAACTCAAGGCTGATTGAAACATCAGGTAAGCAGAAGGTGAGAGGGCACTGATCACTCCTGAGTGTCAGGTTGGCCAAATTATCCTGGGATGTCTGGGCAAATACATGAGCTTGCATTTTGTGTGCAATGCCAGGACTCTGGGCATCCCAAAAGCCTACTCCTGCTGTGAAGGGAATCAATGCAGTGAAGAAACCCAATCTGTGGATGAGATTCAAAGCCACAGTAGTTATTTTAGGGAGCTGGGGACCCC
This sequence comes from Nannospalax galili, assembly GCF_000622305.1. NCBI lineage: Eukaryota > Metazoa > Chordata > Mammalia > Rodentia > Spalacidae > Nannospalax > Nannospalax galili. Next base: position 7,462,386 of record NW_008335444.1, on the reverse strand, counting down.
TCAGAGCTCATGGGCTCACCAGGGTACCTCTAAACTATTCCCCCAATGAAAACCTAATCTCATCCACACGATGCTAGTTAAGAACTGGGGGCCACCTGAGAAGAAGTCACCCCATTTCAAAATCTTTCTGACCATGCCTACAATTTCTCTGTTGTTTACTATATCTAAAACTCCCTAGGGAGAGAGAAACCACCAAACCTGATCAGATACTCCTGGTCCCTTGGAGACAAAAGTGGGGTTTTCCCCCAAACAATTCAATTTTACAACAAGTATCAAGTAAGGAGTGTATGGCATATGTGTGTGTGGTACGTGCAGAATGTGTGAGATATTTATCTGGGGTATTGTGCTGTCTGTGTGATACATGTGTATACGTATGTGTGTTGTATATGTGGCACACAAGTGCCACAGTATATACATATAGAGGTCAGAGGACAACTTATGGGAGTTGATTATCTCCTTCTACCATGTGGGTTCAGGGATCAAACTCAGATCACCAGGCTTGGTGGCAGGCACCTTTATTCAATGAGACATCTTGCTGGCCCCTGTTGTGTCATTATATGTATGTATGTATGTATGTATGTATGTATGTATGTATGTGGTATATGTGTGGTATGTATATATATACATGTGGGGTGAGGGTGAGCTAGAGGCAGGCAGATTTCTCCCATGGTGCCCATGAGAAAAGCACTGTCCGTGATGGGACAGAGGTACTACAGGGACAGAGGCAGAAAATGGGATCACCAAACTCCAACCATATAGCCTCCCTTCCCTTTCCTCACCACCCTGCTCTGCTCAGAGCAGCCAGGAGGCTCCATGTTCAGTGCACACAGATATACTCCTGCCTTCCTCAGACCACTCTGGGATGCAGCCTGGCACAGCTTTCACTCCAGGAGAAACTCCATCCTTATATCCAGCAGCCCCCACACCCACCCCTGCCTGCTGTTCCAGCACCCTGGCATCACAGCCCAGGAAGAGCCCCTGGGGGGAGCACACCTTCTGCAAACCCTCTTCATCTGGCACACTCATGTCAGGTGCCACCACATGCCTGATCCCTCCAGGTTGGGCTTCCCAGCTCCTATCACCTGGGTACTTGCCTGTCCAGTGTTATTTTGAAATGATTTGCTTATAAGCTACCCATGAGTCAACTTCTTACAGTACATTTGAAATCAGGAGGGGGATACCGTGTCGACAACTGCAACACCCCAGCACCTAACAGCACCAGCACATAGGTGGTTCCCAGAGATGACTTCTAAACTTCCCTGGCCCTGGTGGCCAAGGCTCTGTCCTTGTCCTCTACTCCATGTCCCATTCAGGCCTTAAAGCAGCTCAGAAAGTGTCTGGCTTTCAGGGTCTCATAGAATCACAGACTACAAGGACTAGTAGCTATCTAAGCAGGCAGCTGGTGGCCAGGCTGACCCACAGTGCCTGGAGATGGGAGTGGCTGCTTATGTCTCATGTATGAGGGCAGAGGTGGAGCACCTCAAGACAAGATTCTTGCCTGCACACCACATGTGAGTCTGGCAGCTGGGGAGGTCATGGGGTGGGGGACAGAGTAGAGGGATGTATAGAGTTGGTCACCATGATATTCCCCCCCAACCCCTTGGACAGAAGCCCCAGGTTCCATATGCAGTACCTCCTGCCTCCTCAGCACTTTGTCCTTAATCACAGTTGTTGGACAGTTAAGGAATTGGGTTTCTATTATAGCAGAAGGAAACGGAGCAGGATTTGGGATGGCCTGTACTATAGGAGACAGCAGAGCACAGAAAGCCATGCATTTGTGCAGAGCCCAGAATGAAGGACTTAGTCTCAGGCTCCTAAGGGAGCGTTTGAACCTCAGAGCCGCCATGCCCTGAAGCCCTTGCCCAGCTCCCCCTCCCTACTCATTCCCATGCCTGGCCTCTCACCCTCATCATTCCTCTTCAGCAAAACTGTGACCCAGAACCCACCATTCTGCAACCTGAGCATCATGCCCTTTCCACCAACAGATCCTTCTTTCCTTCCTTCCTTCCTTCCTTCCTTCCTTCCTTCCTTCCTTCCTTCCTTCCTTCTTTCCTTCCCTCCTTCCTTCCTTCCTTCTTCCCTCCTTCCTTTCTTCTTCATTCCTTCCTCCTCCTTTCTTTCTTTCCTTCCTTCCCTTTCTGGCTCTATCTCCTCCAGAAGGCTGTCCTGTGTGAATCATCTCGACCCCTCCACAGGGCACCTGCAAGCACAGGCTTTCTCCTCTCCTGCAGGCTCTCCCTTTACCCTCGGTTCTCATGCAGCACAAACCAGGACCCAGTCCTTATTGCCCCTCTCTGTCTCAACCTCAGGGCACTTCTCAGACCTGCCTCTTCCTGCCAGAATGAACCTGTTTTCTTCTTGGCAGCTGCTCTTTTTCCTCTGTGCCACCAACTTTGAGGAGCCATTGGCCAAAATGGCACCCGTGGAGAACCCTGGTCCTACAGGTATGCACTGTTTGGGAAAGGGGGTGGGGAGAGGCAAGTCACTGCACCTGACACTGTATTTTCCAGACTGTGGCTGGGACACAGATAGGGCTAACACTGTGCTTGATAGACACCTAAGGCTGATACATGGGCAGTTCATGTGCGGAGGGAGGCAACCCCCTGCAGTGAGCACCAGCCTCTCACCTGGGTTCCAGGGCTTATTAACCATCAAGCTCCTTCATGATTTTGCCATATTCTGTGCTCTGTTCTACAACAATCACTTCTGTATAGATGCTTGGAATGAACTTAAATACAAGTTACTTTTTAAAAAATATTTTATTTATGTTGGGTGTGGTGTCATATGCCTTTAATCCCAGCACTTGGGAGGCAGAGGCAGGCAGATCTCTGTGAATTCAAGGCCAGCCTGGTCCATATAGTGAGTTCCAGGCCAGCTGGGGCTACAGGGAGATCCTGTCTCAAAAAGACCAAAAAACTTTTTTTTTTTGGTTATTTTATGAGTGTATTGCCCACATGTATGTAAGTGCACCCATGTTGTGCAATGCCCTCAGAGGTCAGAAGAGGACATCAGATTCTCTGGAACTGGAGTTATGGACAGTTGTTAGTTGCCATGTGGGTGCTGGGAATGTCCTCTGCAAGAGCAGTCAGTCTCTCCAGTCCTGCAAGTTACTTTTATCTGTAACCTTAGATCCCTTATAGGAGATTTGAAGAAAGAACTCAAGGACATGCCTTAATGTCTGTCAGCCTTGTAAGTTCATTGAGGAACTGATGACTGGGGAAACTGAGGCCCCAAACAGCAGAAACTTTCCCAAAGACACACAGCCAAATATTGCAGAATTCCAACAGGTGCCAGGGTACCTTGAGAGCATGTGAGCAACCTGAGCTACAGCAGTGCTTGCCAGTAAGTCCGAGGCATGGGCTTGAACGCGTCTTTGTGGTCAGCTTTCTGGGCATGCTAGAACTGGTTGCTCAGCCTCTTTGGACCTCGGTCCCTAGGCGTGGAACGCAGGGCACATACTGCACATTTGACATTGTACGTGCCCGAAGCAGGGGAAATAGGGCCCCAGACATCAATAATGCCAGCTTTCCAGGGCAAGGACTAATCCCCCCACTGCCCTGGGATGCTGGCTATTGGCTCTTTCTGGCAAAAAGCCATAGGGGAGGGGGTCATCAGTGTTCTGAGCTTTGTGTGTGAAACTGAGATCTCCCCTCCCGTCTCAGTGGCCCAGGGAGAGGCCTCTTAGACAATTATTATTGACCTTGGACCATGGCCATACCCACGTCTCAAGTGTGCCAAGGCACTGAGGAGCCAGGCTCAATGCCATCTTCCACCCCAACACACCCACTCACACCAGGCCTCATTTCCACTAATCTCTATCCGTAATTGGCTGGGCTTATTGTCTTCTCAGAGCTACTTGTCCTGTTTTACTGCCAAAAAGTAGAGAGAATTTAATGAGCCTTGTCTGTGAAGTGCTTTCAGAGTTAGCCTTGTTGGTCCCAGCAGGAAGGGGAGACACCACACCTGGTTGGGGGAGAGGAGCCTGTGGGCAACTCAGATAATGGCTGGTCTTCACTGACTTCATACCGCTTTTTAGAGGCTGCAATTGTCCTCAGAGACCAGGGTTGGATCACAGGTGCTTGGGCACAATGGCCTTGGCTCTTTCTTGTTTTCTGTGATTTCAAGTTTTTCCTTAGCTTTTATTTAAGGAGCATGTATCAAGGCCCTACTATGTACAGAGTATATAGTACAGAGTACTGTTTCAAGCATTCTGAGATGAGGAAATGGAGGAGACAGCCCCCAAGGGGCTCCAGGCCCAATGGAGCTACAGACGCAGATAGTGAGCCCAGAAAAGACAGAGCACAGTGTCCCCTGCATATTTAGGTGGTTGTTGTTGTTGTTGTTGTTTTTAATTTTCAAACTCTGCTTCCTAAAAGGAAATAGTTTATTAAAGTTATTTATGAGAACTCTGGCAAGCACTCAAAGCACAGCTGTTGAAGGAGGGAGGAACAAACAGCCTGACCACCCGAGCCAAGCAGCATACTGGCTCGGCACTGAGCTCAGCGCTGATCTGACGTCAGGGGACCAGAGCAGGCTCCGCGTTCTGAGCTCTGAGAGGACTCCAAAGGCAGCCCTGTTGCCCCGGACTCACCTACCTGTGCTCTCTATCCTAGGCCAGCGGCCGGGACCGTTGCAACTCTCCGAGCACGGCTTGCGGTGTGCAGAGAGGAAGCCCGGGGCCGCGGGGCCACGCCCTCGGGGGACCTCGCCTTGCCCACTTGTCGAGAGCTCCGCCGGGCTCCAGCGACCCGGCCTGTGCCCAGCCCGCAGCCGTCTGATCCCTGAGCCTCGGGGCACCGTCCTGGTGCAGCGCGAGAAGGACCTGTCCTCCTACAACTGGAACTCGTTTGGCCTGCGCTATGGCAGGCGGCAGGCTACACGTGTGGCGCGGGGCTGAGGGCAGGGCGGCTGGTGGACTCCAGCCGGAGACCAGCATCTGAGGCCGCACCGGATGCGGGGCGAGGCTGGACAGGCGTAATAAAGCGATCTGGCCCAGGGCAGTAAAGCAATTCTGCCTTCTCTCTGCCGAGTGATTAGTGGCTGACTTTTGCTAGTAGTGCGGATGAGGTCGGTTCCCCTCTCTCAGTTCCGTCTTGGCTGGTTTTAATATGTCTCTGGTGTCAAAGTCAATATTTCTCAAACTAGTCATTGAGGAAGACTGGCTGATCTCCAGTCTGTTGCAGCTCAGTACTTAAAAAAATATAAAATAAGAACCAGGTGTGGTAGCGCAGGCCTTTAATTCCAGCACTGGGGAGGCAGAAACAGGTAGATTTCTGAGTTCAAGGCCAGCTTGGAGAGATGGCTCAGTAGTTAAGAGTAGTGTTGCTCTTCCAGAGACCAAAGTTCTGTTCCCAACTCACAACTGCCTGTTAACTCCAGCTCCAGGGGATCCATCACCCTCTTCTGGCTTCTGTGGGCACTGTACACGTGTGCACATACCTACAAAGGTGCATCCAGGTACACACACACACATACACATGTCACATAATTAAAACTAAAACCTAAAGTGGGGCTGGAGAGATGGCTCGACAGTTAAGAGCACTGGCTATTCTTGCACAAGACCCAGGCTTGAATTCCAGCACCCACATGGTGGCTAACAACATCCATAACTCCAGTTCCAGGGGATCTGACACCCTCTTCTGTCCTCCAAGAGCACTGCACAACATGGGTGCACTTACATACATGCAGGCAATACAGTCATTCACATAAAATAAAAATAAATTTTAAAAAATCTAAAGTAGAGCCCAAATTGGATGCCACTTGGATGTTTGAGCAACATCAAATTTCTGTAAAATGTTCCCAAGCAGAACTTCTAGATCTGAGACTCCCTCCCAGAAAATAGGTACCACCTTGCAGCACACTGAGAGGCAATGGAATGGAGCACAAATCCACTAAGTTCCTTCCCTTCAGTTATCAGCTACAAGCCAGTTGGACAGCATGATCTGGAAGATGGTGCCAATCATTGCCCCGTTCACAAGGACAAACATCACCCGAGCCCACTGCCAGGCCTCTGCTTGGCTGCCTGGCCCCCAGGCATAGAGATGCAAGGGACAGCCACAGCACAGGGCCACTCATCTCCCCCAGGGAAGCCCATCATGCTCCAGTGCTTCTTACTATCACTGCTCTTTACGCTGTAACCACCCAGACCATGGGCAGGTCTTAGTCCCATCTTCATTTATGAAGTCCAGAAAGATAAACCACTCGCTGGAGGATACAGCCAACAACAGTGAGCGTAACAGCCCCTCACTCCATAGTCACAGCTGCACTGTCATGCATTCCTGAAGACAACAGTCTTCCGACTTGAGTCAGCCTTCTGTGCGTACTCTTGGGGGTTCAGTAGCTGGGGAGGAGAAATTTTGGTAGAAAAAAGTAGAGTTTGTCATTAGGAAATCCACCCTCCTGCCCACAAGATGCCTCAGCCTGCCTTGACGGCCCCAAGGCTCCCTATCCTGCTTGGTCTAGGATGGAAATATTCCTCCCCAGGGTCTATAGGACCCCCTTACCCCCATGATGTGAAGCACCACAGTGTTCTACCCATCACAGAAACCAGGACTCCACAGGATAGAGGGGATGGAAGCAGGGCTGTGTTGCTATGGCAGCACATTAAGCTGCCACGGGAACATAACAATCTGCCCCCACCTCCCTCCACCTTTATCCTTGAAACTGCTCTCCAGGATCTGCTGTGAGCTCATGTCTGTAGCATGCTGTGCCAGCAGTGTGGGTATTAGGAAATGCACCCCAGCAGTACGGGTGTGTCTGTCTCTGAACCTCTTGGAGAGGAGTCATAAATTCAATACCTGTTCTGATGAGTGTTTTCTTCTCCCAACCCCTAGAACCAATCCTTTTTCTGATGAAGCCGTATCTGAACTTTGCTATCAGCCTAATTTTTATGAAACTCCCTGTGGCCCCTACTACCGGTTCCACACAGCCTTATTGAGGCAGAGGAGCAGAAGGGAGGATTGCCACTTTAGGGGCAGGGCAGTGCTATGTGTTCTCTGATATAAGAAGTAGGCCTACCTATGTGGAAGAGGGGTAGATGTGAGAAACCACATGCCTACACATTTGCATGCACCTATGTGACCTTGAGTGTGGCCACGCAGTCACTTCAGTGATTTACTTAACATCTCTCCGGTATAGTCCCGCAACTATCCCTTCAACAAGACGCATCACAAGATGGTAAAGAGTAGTACTCCTTTTGAGCCATCTGCACCTGTGGGCTATGTAGCCCCTTAAAAGTCAACAGAGGAGCAAGAATGGTATAAACCTTATATTAGCTACTTTTCTTATTGTTGTGGCCAAATACCTGACAAAAAGCAACTTAAGGGAGGAAGGGTTTATTTTGGCTCACTGTTTGAGAAGATTCAGTCCTTCGAGGTGGGGAAGGCTTGGTGCCAAATGCATGAAGCACTAGTCACACTATCTAGGGTGAGCAGAGAAAAATGAATGCTGGTCTCAGTTCATGGTCTCCCTTTCATTCAGTCCAGGGCCCCAGGCCATGGAATGGTGCTGCCCACATTCACTTCTCAGTTGAAACTCTCTGGAAATGTCCTTGGAGAAACTGGAAGTATGTTTCCATGGTGATTCTAAATCCAGTCAGGTTGACAACAAAGACTAATCATCACAAGCCCCAAGAACAGGGAGAAGGATCAAGAAGGGAAAACCACACATAGATTTAAAAATAAGAATAAAGCCAGGCGTGGTGGCACACACCTTTAATCACAGCACTTGGGAGGCAGAGGCAGGTGGACTCTGGGAATTTAAGGCCAACCTTGTCTACATAGTGAGTTCTAGGCCAGCTGGGGCTCCTGGAAGATCCTCTCTCAAAAAGAAGTTTTATTTAAAAAAAAAAATAATAATAATAATAATAATGGCAGATGAGATGGGCCTGGAAGTAAGGCACCTGTTGCCAAACCTAATCCTGAGTTCCATCCCTGGGAACCACATGGTAGATGGTAAAAACTAATTCCTGCAAGCTGTCCCTGACCTCCACACACTGGCTGTCAGGTTCACACCAACTCCCCACCCCACTCCCACATAAAAGTAAATAAATGTAATAGAAAAATTAAAAAGAAGGGAAATAATGCTGAGATTTTGAATCTGGAGATGACATAGAGTGGGGACTTGGCAGTTGAAAGGAAGCTGCAACGACTAAGCCAGCAAGAGCCTCCGACTTGTACATAGGACCACAATTCTGAATGGGAAATGTTAGATAAGGTTGAAGTCTGAACCCAGAACAAGAGGACTGGCTGAAAATCCATATGGGATGGGTCGCTGGACCCCCGGGTGGTGTGTGTGGGCACCCTGGGGTCTCCACACACCTGGCTAGTCCCGGCGTGAGTCTGGCCGCAAGTGGGGAGCGCGCCTGGGCTCCCAGGCGCACTCACTCTGGATGTGGCCCAGGGTCAGGTGTGCGTGCACTCTCCCACCGTGGTTCTGGTCCCGCTGGCTAGCCGCTGGCGGGCCTGGCCGTCCGTGCCTCTCTGATGCTGACTTCTCTGATGCTGGCTGTAGCTGATGGCTACACACTTCTCTGGAGCGGAGAGCTTCCTCTGCTACTAGATTATTATCTAGTCGGAATCCCGCCTCTATTACACCCTTGTACCCTTCCTCAGGATTGCGGAGTTTCTGGCCAGTGAACTCCACAGGGAAGAGGCACTTAGGCGGTGAAAGCTGGGGTATCCGTGGGCCAATAACGGAGGAATAGCGCCCCCCGGGGAGACTGGATCACAGGATTTAGTGTTACAGCTCAAGACAAGTGACTCAGCTCAGATCTCAGTGATTCAGCTCCAGCTCCAAGTCTAAGTGATCCAGCTCCGAGTCTAAGTGAGGTGATCCAGCTCCAAGTCTGAGTGAGGTGATCCAGCTCCGAGTCTGAGTGAAGTGATCCAGCTCTGAGTCTGAGTGAGGTGATCCAGCTCCAACTTTATTGGGGTAAAACTAGGACTATTTATAGTGTAGAGACAGTAGAAGAAGTCTTAGCTGATTGGTACTTTTAGGATGCCTCATTTACATAGGGCGGTGGGCTTCTATCAGGCTATCAGACAACGCCTGATTAAAACCTGGTAACTCCTGTGCCAGAGGGCATGTATTTGTGGCGAGCATTGTAAAAGAAGAGTCAGGGAGGATGCCAGGAAGGCACTCTGCTATGAAGGAATCTGCAGCACATGGTTTCCGAGCTCGTGAGCTATCCGGATGTGAAGAGACTTCTACTTGCATAACAGAGAACCCCAAGAAATCCACACACAGCTGTTAGAGTCCCTAGCCAGCCTTTCCTGCTAACTATCTACCCTACCAGGAAGAGGCTAAAAGCTTCCTCTCTTGAGGACTCCAGAGAAGAAGGAAGATGCCCCAGTCCAGGCAAAAATAGAGTCAAGGCAGAGATAGAATGGATGCACAGGGAGGAGCCCCCTCTCTCTCTGCTCTGGGAACCCAAGGAGGCAGCAAGATTTATACCCTTGACAAAATTTATACCAAGTCCTAGGGAAAGGAACTTCAGATATTGGACAGTAACTCAGGAGAAAGCAAGCACAGAACCCTATGGTAGGAGCTCCTCCCTGTGAGCTATGCTAGTGCAGTTTCTAGGCCCCTCCACCTGCCTTCCTCTCAGTGGTGAACATAGAGGCAAGGAGGCACAGGAGACCCATGAAAGCCTGCAGCTTGGAAGAGGAGACCAAAGCAAACAGAAAATAGTGTAGATTGTCTGGAAAATATTTTTAAGCGTAGTTGAAACATGAAAGTTACCATTTGAACTATTTTTTAAATTTTTATTTATTATTTTTATTTTATGTGTATGAGTGTACTGCTTGCATGTAGGTAAGTACATCCATGTCATGCAGTGTCTGAGGAGGTCAGGTCCCCTAGAACTGGTGTTACAGACAGTCATTAGCTGCATGTGAGTTCTGGGAATCAAACCCAGGTACTCTGCAAGAACAGCCATTGCGTTCACCTGCCGAGGAAACTCTCCAGCCCCAAATCTGAACTATTTTTAAGTGGGTCACTCAGTGATATTAAGTATATTCACATTTGTGTGCAATGAAACTTTTCATCTCAGAGATAACATTTAAAATGATTCTATAATTAATATCTTCTTAGAGATAAGAGAAAAATTTACATCCATAAAAATATCATATATGCTGTAAAAATAGGAATAAGCAGATTAGAAACTTTGGAAATTAAAAACATAAGAGCAAATTTTTTTTAAAGTGTTGGAACAGGGGCAGGAGAGATGGCCCAGTGGTTAAGAGCACTCAATGCCCTTGGAGAGGACCTGGGTTTGGTTCCCAGCACCCACCTGGTGGCTAACAACTGTCTGTAACTCCAGTTCCAGGGGAATTCACTGTCCTCTTCTGACCTCTGCTGGTATTGCACAACATGGTGCACTTATATACATGCAGGCAATACACTCATACACATAAAATTAAAAAATAATAACAAATAAATAATAGTAGAAAAGCAGAAGTTGCAAAATCCTAAGTTCTGGGAAAAGAAAAGAGAAAGGAAAGACATAACCCAAGAATAAATATGGAATGACTTACCAGAAGAGAAGGCATGATCTTCAGACTAAATGGGTTTATGGAGCAACCAGGTCATGAGCAGGAAAAGGCCCAGGCCAGGCACAAAGAAGGGCAGAGAAGGCCACTAGGAATGAAACCAATCACAGGAGAGTCAGGAGTCAGACTTGAGCCAGACTCCTTTAAGTCAAAAGAGTCTGGAAAAATGTCATCTTCAGAGGAAAATAAACACCAACCCAGAAATCAATTTGTAACCAAACTACCTAGACTAAGTAAGGTGGATAGAGATGTTTTTGATCTGGGAGGCCTAGAAAGGTTTACTTTTCCCATGCCTTTTTCAAGAAGCTCAGTGAGCCTGTGCTCCACTTCAGCGAAGGTGTAAACTAAGGCAGTCCCCAGGCAATGGAGGACAGCCATAGAAAGAAGACCTATGTATGTAAATACAGTTTTATCTTTTCAAAACCTGGAGGGCAGAATATGAGAGAAATCCTCCTTGGAATGAAAGATCAATTAAAAATCATGAAAAATGACTGAAAAATGGCAGGATACACATAACATTATGACCCACTGGGGCAGAAAAGCCAAGGGGATTGTGAGCAGTGGTCCCTGGGTAGCAGGGCTGGGAGTGGGAACAGGCCTGGAGACTGCTGGTTTTCATCAAAACATTTCATTTTATTGATTTTTAAAATCAGAGCAGATTTTCTATCCCTCCCTCAGATGTTCCTGCTTGGGGAAACTCAGCACAACAGAACCACCCTGCACCTGCCCCTTAAGGTTGGCTGCATCCGCTCCTTAAGGTTGACTGCACCCCTCCAAGGTTAGCTGCAACCCCCCAAGGTTAGCTGTTCTCTGCCACACCCTTCTCTGGAAATGGAGCTCTCCAGGTTCTCTGATAGCAAACAGATCCCCAAGTGTCATTGGGGAAAACAGTTTCTTGTGTTTCTAGCTTTTATCCCTCTGGGTACAGTATCTAGCCACACTACACTGAGTGTATCTCATTTCAGGAACCTTCCACCAGACTCTCCCACCAAGTTCTTAGCCCCCTTGCCAAACCTGTCCTTCCCACAATCCCTGCAGTTCCTGAGGCCTGTGACCTGCCTTTGGTTTCCATGGGTCACTGCTTCACCAGGCCTCAGGGTTAGGATGACCCCAACCCTGTGGCTGACTACCTATTCCTCCAAGATCTCCACAATGAAAGATTAGCACACTTGGTTCCTTCCTCCCGCGCCTCCATCCCAGCCCTAAGGTTCCGTCCCAGACACAACCCCTTGCTCAGGGCTCTGAGTAATCCATCCTTCCCTTCTTCCATCCACCCACACAAGGCAGCCCTAGGTGGCTATTCAACTCTATTCTGGGGCTTTCTTTACCTCTCAAGGCCCCAGCTGCTCATGTCTGCATAGTTCAATATCCCCATCTGATTGGAAATTTTCTTTGAAGAGCCAGATGGGGCCCTATAGGGATGGGAAGCTTAGGACAGAAGGAGGTGGGATGGGGGAGAGGCATGTACAAGGAGAAGGGAACAGGAAGGAAGCTGTGTCCAATGCCATCTTTCCTCTACATATTCATTTGCTTTTTATGAACAGAAGCAGGACTGGCTCAGAGATGTTTGACTCCCAAACACTATGCTGGGTGAGTCCTCTCTTCATCTCTGTCTTCCCCAGGCAGGGGTCACATTACAGGCTAATGGCCAGGAGTGAATTCATGCCCTTTCCAAAGTCACAGACCAGATTTCTCATGCCACCCAGCCCTCCCTGCCCCCCTCTATCCTGGTTTCCCTAGGCCACCCAGCCCCCATCTCCTTATCCTCATTACCCTGGAGGTAGGTGAGATTTGGGTCATGTTTAGAGCAGCCCTCAGCATCACTGTCTCTGAAGAGAGTCTCTGGCTTGTCAAAAGCCCTGCCTCCAGTCCTGGCTACACTGACCATGGCTCCCACAGCAGAATGGAAGGCCTGGCTCAGCTTGATTTATGTTTCTCCTACTTGGTTCTCACGTCCTGGGCAGAGGGCAGGTCAACAAAACCCTCTCCTCTGCCCCTCCTCTGCTTGATTTCCCTGCCCTTGCCCTTGAGGTGACGTGATACAGCCTGGTCCTAGGCATGCCATCATCAGGAACCTCTGAGAAGACCAAGACCCCTGGGCTGAGGGTCTGGGAGATGACCTGATAAGGGTATTGAAAACTCTCTGTCCCATGCTCCAGGATACCAAAAGGTCTATGTCCAAAGGGAAAGAGGTCTGCCTAGACTATTCCTCCCCCACAATGAAAATGACAGAGGGTCAGACATGCCATCAGGCTGAATCAAGACAGAGAATCAACTGTAAAGTTGGAAGGCCCTTTGTCACATCATTCTCACCCACTCGGGAAGCACCCTGGCAGTTGAGCATCAGCCTCAGATTGACCATCCAGGGCTGGGACACTCATGTGACTCCAGGCATCCAGATAGTTCTCCTTCATGTGCAACCAAGGCCAGGTGCTTCCCCTGCCATACTTCTTGGGTCTATGTTCTGCTTTGTTGGGCTGCACGGAAGCATCTGTGCCTACCCCCCTTGTCAAAGTCCTGCAGGGGCTTCTCTTTTGGAGCTAAGCTTCTCAGGAGCCTTGGCCATCACTGGCTGTTGGTCTCAGGATCCTGGCTCATATCAGCTCCAGACCCTGAACAGTATGCTTTGGGATGGTGCCCAGTGTCCGGTCTAGATGGTATTCCTATCCAGCACTCCTCTGCCTGGTACCGTGCTGGGGTGGAGGCAGAAGCAAAAGCAACTGGCATTTCTGGGCCACTTACCTACCTGGCAGTTGATCTCCTTCTTCCGCAGCTCCCTTCACTTCCACAGCTGGGCTGGACCTCCACCTCTTCCACCTGGGAGTAAGCAGATACTGTTTGGCATCCCTCTCCTTGTGAGGCTATTCACACTTCTCATTCACACTTGTATACATTGCTGGTCCCCAGGCCATGTGGTGAGAGGTGTGCTGCACACACGGACAAGAGCCGAAGCTGGGTGCCAGGAGCAAGGCTGGTGTTGGATGGAGAGCACTAGGTCCACTGAGGCCTAGATCTGCTGCCTGCTACAGACCCCTGGCCCTGACCTTTCTTTAGAAGAGTCTGGATTTCAACCTAAAATATATGTGAAGGTTCTACTGCACTGTGCTGGGATTTAATCTGACCTAGAGGGCCTATAAGAAGCTATTCCTCAGTCTATAGTGTTAGTATCACTCCCTCTGGCCAAGCTCAGCACCCCTGTCTTTTGACTCCCAATGGCTTGTCCAGTCATCCTAATGCCCACAGCTATAGGAGTCACAAGGCAGGAACTTTGGCTTGTCCTTCCCTCTGCTCTTTGCAGCCTCAAGCATCCTGGTCTGAACAGTGGGGTGAACCCTACTTCCTTCATGGGGGCTACCAAGAGGCAAAGGATGTTCATGTTAAAGCAATTCACAGCATGTTACAGATGTTCAGTCAAGGTGGCTGGTAGGATTCATGCTCCGACAGCTCTGACAGATCCCCACGGCCACTTCTTACTCTTTCTCTCCTTGCTTCCTGTTCTCTCTCCTCTGAGAACTTGGGGAAAGGGGAGGGAGAGAAAAGGCAAGTGGGTCCACCACCTTCATGGACCATGGCAGGTTACAATCATGGTAGGAAAAGAAACAATGTCACTTTTAAGTCATTCTTCTGAGATTTATGAGAGACTCCACACCAGCAGAGGGCCTCAAGGTGTAGAAAGTGACATTCAGGGGCAGGGCCCCTGGGCAGCTGAGCCCACTGACTCTGGATTAAGACACATGGCTTGTCCTTTTGGGTCTTGGTTTCCTCCTGTGTTCTGAAGGTACTGGTCTTCCCAGGCTGATGTGGACACTAGAAAATGACCTTGTCTTCCTAGACCCTCTCCATCTATTCACTGTGTTATTACTGGATTTGCAGGTCCTGCCCTGCCATTTATCACAGACTTTGGCTTCCAACTTACAGACTTCCTCCACCCTGTGCCTTCTGCAATCCTCCCAATGACATCACCAACCACACAGATGGTGACCTGGCTGTACCCTGACCTCCTAATTTCTTGGGTGGCCAGTTGTGCTGGCGCATGCGGGTAGAAATGCTGAAGAGGTAGAAGCAAGAGGATCATAAGTTCAAAGCCAACCTAGGCTACACCTTTCAATGTGCATTGGTTCAGTGTAGAACCTTCCAGCTCCTTGGGTACCCCACATCCAATAGCCTTACCTCTGCCACACCTCAGCCATCACCCCATGTCCAAGTCTGTACTTGTTATCATGTGATGCTGCTCCTCCTCCAGACTAGCAAACACCCCATGTTTCCCCAACTCACCACTCTGTGGCCCAGCTGTTCCTACCACCCCTGCTCGCTCTTCTACCCATGCCCTTCGCTGTCTTCCAGTTTGGCCATCCTCTCCTGTCTTGACTTCCCTCCCTTCCCCTCCTTGGAACTACATGTCTTTAGTCAATAATATTTCATGCTGGGTGTGATGGCAAAGATCTGTAATTCTATCACTTAAAAGACTAAGGCAGAACTATTATGAATTTGAGGCCAGCCTGGGTTACATAGTGAAACTCAGTCTCAACACCCCACCCCCTTTTTTTTCCTTTTGCTCAGATCCTAAATTCCTTTGTGTTTCATCACCGACGCAACCTTAGGTGACACCAGCCACATACTTCCTTTGCATCCATGTCCAAGCAGCTGCACGCTATTGCATGATCTTTTCCTGGAGAGATATGAACAAACATCTACTCGTCCCAGATAAAGCACCAACAACAGGCCAAAGTACAATTCCACTAAAGTCCGATTTGGTGAACCATTGAGTTTGTTAGTGCTAGACTTACTTATAGAACATGGGTGAGGGCTTACTTACAGGAACCGCAAAGCAGCCGCACCACCAAAAACTCTCATCTCAGCATGAGATGGGGGAAGAAAAACTTCCTCATAGCTACATAAATGAGTCCCCCTTCAGCTAACCTTCCACAGTCTCATCCCAGCACTGCTGGGACCATGTAACCACATGCAACTGGGACAGAATTACATAGTGTGGGAGGGAGGTATGGGAAGGAATGGCTGGAATCTTGGGTGAGAGTCTAATGACCCCACCCCACCCCCTTCTATGAGGGAATGTTAACAGACTCAATCTTTTTTTTCTTTGTAAAAAAAAAATTTTTTTTAATGTGTATGAATGTTTTGCCTGCATGTATAGATGTTCAATACGTGCATTCCTGATTCCCATGGATGCTAGAAGAGGGCATTTGATCCCCTATAACTGGAGTTATGAATGGTTATAAGCTGTGATGTGGGTGCTGTGAACTGAGTCCAGGTCCTTTATAAGAACCGTAGTGCTCTTTAATGCTGAACCATCTCTCCAGCCCAACAGGCTCAATCTTGAGGGTCGCTTATAAGTAGTCACAGCTGCTCTGATGAAGATGGTGATGGCTGTTAATCTCAAAGAACAGTGTTCTACCACAGGCACTATGTGATGGTAGGGGAGGCACAGCAGGGCAGGCTCTGGGAAATCCTGGGCTCCAGCAACTAACTATCTCCAGCCTCTCTAACTACTCTGATTTTCCCACTTCCCATAATTTCAAACCTTCACCATTTTCCTTGTGCCTCCAATACCGCCCTGCCCAGCTTTCAGCACAAGTCTTTGCTTCCTTCTTGCCAGGGATGTCAATAAGGAGATTCCTCAGCCTCTAATACCAACAAATAAATTACCCACTGCCTACCTTCCTCCTGCTCCTATGGAGGGATCATCCACTCCCAGCATCACCCATTCCTGTGTGGAATGACTAACCGTGCCTCTCCTTCTCATGAAGAGAGAGTGAGAGGAGCGGCATGTGGGTGCATGACTTTAATCCCAGCACTCGGGAGGCAGAGACAGGTGAATCTCTGTGAGATCAAGGCCAGCCTGATGTATATAGAGAGTTCCAGGCCAGCTGGGGCTACAGGGAGACTCTGTAGTGGGAGAGGGAGAGGGAGACAGAAAGGGGTAGGGGAGAGGGAATGGAAAAAGGACAACAAGAATGGAGAACAAGGGGCTGGAATGATGGCTCAGTGGTTAAGAGCACTGGCTGCTCTTACAGAGGACCCAGATTAGAATCCCAGCACCCACATGGCAGCTAATAACTATCTATAACTATAGTTCCAAGGGATCCAACACCCTCCTCTTGCCTCTGTGGTACTCATACATACATGCGGACAAACACTCATTCTCATAAATAAAAATAAATAAATCTTAAAAAGAACAGAAAGCAAAGGAGAGAGAAAAAAGAAAGAGTACCCCACTTTCTCAAAATGGCTGTGACTGTTAATCCCCGTCTTACCTTGGTCATTCTGGGTTACTATAAGCTATCACCTCATACTGGGTGGCTTATAAATAATAGGAGTGTGTTTCTTGTGGTTTTGGTGGCTGAAAAGATACAGATCAAGGTACCAAAGGAAGTGTCTAGTGAGAGCTCATAGCTAGCACTTTCGTATCATTATTTGATAGACTGGCAAGTTTTTATTTGGTCTCTTCCATAAAGGCACTAATTGCATTCAGGAAGGTTCTGCCATCATGACCTAGTCACTTCCCCAAAGTCTTGAGCTCCTAATATTATTACATGGAGGTTGGAATTTCAGTACTTCAGTATAAGAAGGGAGCACAGTCACACAGCCCCCTCTCACCATTCTTCACCCATCTCTGTCTGGAGTGACACTGCTCTGACTCATCACAAGCCCCCACTAGGAGCTGGGGAGATAGCTCAGTCAGTAAAATGACTGTATAATGCATGTTAAAAAAAAAAAAAAAAAAAAAAAAAAAAAAGCCAGGGGTGGTAGTAACAGGCACTGTAATCTCAGGACTGCAAAGGCAGAGATACATGGATCGCTGGGGCTCACTCTCCAGGCAGCCTAGCCTACTGTATGAGTGTCAAGCTAGGCAGAGACCTTGTCTCTAAAAGCAAGGTGGACAGCACCTTGAGGAACACTACCTGGGGCTGATCTCTGACCTCCACATGCAGGTGCATACACTTGCATGTACACTGGCAAACACATATGCACCTGTACACACACACAACACACACACACACACACACACACACACACACACACACACACCCTTCCCATCAAAGGCACCAATGTCAGCATCTTCTCTGGAGTCCCACCTGCTCTTGGAGCAGGTCACCCTCATCATCATCTCTCTTGTGGTTTTGGGGATACCTATTGCTTTCCTCCTGCCCCTGTGGCCTCTTCCGTAGACTGCTGGTCCATTGGAGCTGAAGTCCTGGTCCTGCTGTGTGCCTTCTCCTGGGCTCATTTCGTTCACACTTGTGGCAAACAACACTTATATAAGTCTTTGCCCCAGGTCTACATATGCACGTGCCATTTGACATCACCCCTGAGATGTCTCAAAGGAGCCCCTCGACCCTCTTCCCTTCTCATTGTACTGTCACCCAGACGCTGCCTCCCCTCCTCTCTCCCTCAGTCTCTATGCTCATGCGCTACTGGGCCCTGCAGATCTTACTGCCTAAATTTCTCTCAAATCCCCCATCTTCATTAAGTCCATTCACCCTAATCCAAGTGAGCTCCAGTGTCATGGTCTTATAACTGGCATGGGCCATACAGTCCTTGCTAGTCCACATAGCTAGAAAATCTTTGCAAAATGTACTGATTACAACATTCCCTTCCTAATTCATCAGAGGCTCCATGTTCTTTGAGTAAATCTACAACTTCTTAACATAGGGTTGGAGAATCCAGATGGTTTAACACTCTACTCAGCTCTGCAATGGGTTCTGGGTCATCCTGCCTAATTTATGGCCTGACTCTGTCACATACTGTCAGTATGACTTTTGTCAAGTTACCTTCTGAGCTTTCTTAAATCTTGTTTCCACTGTAAAATGGAGGAACAGTGACACTATCTCACATACGGACACTGTGGCATTAGAAGCATCAAGCATGACCATAGTGCCTGATCCAAGGTAGGCATTCATTCAGTAGATACCAGCTCCATTGGCCCTTGCACCCCAGCCCCATCTTGCTTCACTCTCTCTGTGTTCTAGAAAGCACTGTCTGGGCCTTCTCATCATGCTCTCTTTCTCTCTCCACAGGGCCTTTGCAATTTTTTTTCCTCTTTAACTATTCATTGCCTGTGCAGCCTTCAGCTTAAGTGTGATTTCCCTGGAGGAGTCCTCTGGACGTCCCAGCCTCATACTGGTCACTAGCACAATTGCATGCATATTCACTTGTTTTC
The DNA here is from genome assembly GCF_000622305.1 of Nannospalax galili. Lineage (NCBI taxonomy): Eukaryota > Metazoa > Chordata > Mammalia > Rodentia > Spalacidae > Nannospalax > Nannospalax galili. The sequence continues at coordinate 7,443,657 of NW_008335444.1, read as the reverse complement.
ATTTTTTATTATTTTGTTTCTCAGGATTAGGTGTTGTATACAACATAAGTATACTTATGTGTCACGATAATATGCTCCCCTCCAAGACTGTTAGACTCTGCAAGTGCAAGTTTATTGTTGTCAACTTTATAACTCCAGCAACTATCAAAGTGCCTGACCTAAAACAAATGCTAACTGAATGTTTGCTAATGAGTAAAAGAGGACGGAAAATCTTCCAAATAATTCCTTTACTGTCAAACCACAGTGCCTGAAAATTCAATGCAATAATCTCATAGCCAAGGGAATGCTGTCTCTCAGTGAGGTAAAACGTTCTTTGGCACACAGCAAGCACAGAGGCCAGCTCTCTCACTGTCTTTGCTGCCCACAGTTGGCAGAGCAGAACCCTGGCATAATACTTAGAATGCTGGTGCATCTGAGGCAAGCCTGACCTCAAGGACCAATCAACTGTTTCAGGGAGGCCCAGAGAGGGGAAGACAGGGGTCCAACCCCAATGTCACACAGTAGGTTCATGATAAAAACAACCCAGGGTTCTTCCCTGTGCATTGCCATTCACTAGTTCCTTCATTTAGTGAGTAGTAAGCTTGGCCATGAGGCAGGGACCACACACATAAATAACTTGGCTGCGAATGGGAGAAGGTCACATAATAGAGGAGGGATGGTGGGAGTCCACAGAAGACAGAGGCCCATGCCAGTCAGAGTCGAGGTCTATTTCATGGAAGAGATGGGACCCTGAGCAATAAGCAAGGAGAAGGGCAGAGAGGCATCTTGGGGGAAAAGAGTCACACCAGCATTGGATCTAGGGTCAAGTGGTGCACTTAGAGAGCTTTGACAGATTGCTGCAAAGCTACAGGGAAAAGGAAGGAGGCAGGGAGATAGGCCTAAAGAAGTGAGAGTCCAGCAAGATGAGGGTGAGCTGGAAGGTCCCCAGTCTTTGTGAGATGATTTTCCCTCCATCATCACTAGTCTCCCACTAAGCAGCAGCTAGGAAGACTCACCCATGATCCAGATGGAGAGGAGTCAGCCAGGGGCAATCCAAAGGTTAATTTAGAGGGTGCAGCCTCAAGACATAGATAGTGGGGTCTGAGCATGGGTGGGAGTGGTATGGTAGAGGAGGGTATGGAGGCCCTGACCTCATCCCTGAGGAGTACAGTTCCACATCAGCCTCTGTCTACATGGGGGGTGGGGTGCAGGGCTGGCCAAGCAGGGACTCCAGCGTCACTAAGCTCAGCGGTGTTTCCCCCAGTCCCCCTCCTCTGGCCCCTCTGCTCTTACCCTTCACCCACCTAGCTTAGTTTCATGGGTGGGATTTATGGCAGAAGCCCTCCCATGGGCCTTGGGTAATAAATCAGAGCAGAGCAAAATCACAAACAGCCCATGTGCGTGTGTATAAAAGAAGGGTGAGGGAGCTCCTGGTTGTGTGGATTCCAGAGAGCCCTGGCTAAGCAAGATGGATGGGAGGAGGATGCCTTGCTGGGGACTCCTGCTGGCGCTCTGGGGCTCTTGTACCTTGGGACTCCCCACAGACACAACTGCTTTTGGACGGTAACTTGGGCAGAGAAGGGGTGGCAGGGTACAAGGGTTGGCATCTTTCTAATGTTCTCAGCTTTTAGATATGTCAGATCACCCAGTCCTTACAACTACTCAGTCAGGGAGGTATGGTCCTGCCCAGAGCAGTCAAATGACTTGCCCAGTGTCACACAGCCAATGACTAAGTGGCACTAGTCAGGCCTGAAAGTCATGTCCTTGGATTCCCACCCAAAGCACCATGCTAGGCATTATGGGGAACTGAAATGGATCCCTGGCCACCAAGGAGCTCACAGTGCAATGGCTAAGGAGGGCCCTGATGCAGTTAACTCTCTTGGGCAAGCAGAAAGTCTAGCCAGATATGAGTCCTCTAGATCTGTCTTGGTTAGGTTCCGCTCCACTAGCAGCAGAAATGGCTAGCTTAGCAATCACCTGAACATTCATCTCACCAAGTCTCAGTATGCCACTTTAAAACCGAGATAACAGAACCTACTTCACAGGGCTGCTTTGAGGATTTAATGTAAAGCCATGAGCATCATGCCGGGCTCAGTGTGAGAACCTACTTCCACAGCGTGCATTATCACTGATGGAAAAGAAAGGCTCACGACAGCCCCATGCAGGGAGGACAAAGCATTCATCTGGGTCAGTGCCAGGCCTGTGGGAACAGGGAAGAGGAAGGCCTCACCCAGAAACAGTGCAGAGCCCAGGGAATGAGATGGCCTGTAGAAGTCTGTAAGGTGTATTGGCAGTACGTGTTGCTCAGCCTACATAGCATTTAGGATTTCACATGACTTTTCATGTGTTTCATCCCAAGTTGTGTCCCCAAGACAGCATCCCCATTATACAGAAAAGGATGCTGAGGAAGTCTTCATGGAAGGTCCTAAAGAGAAGAATGAGGCCCTCAGCCTTTGTTTCTGAAATCTCCCTCCCTCCCTAGTTCCCAGGCTTGCAGAGAGCATCTTGCTGGGTAGGGTGGGAGGTGTTTAGAAGGTGATGCTTCCCAGCCTACCCCAGGATACAGGCATAGGAAAGCATTCTTCCTGTGCAAGAGGGCAGAGGGAGTTGGGCTTTGAAAATAGTGACAAGAATTTTGCCATCTGCACTATGTGAAGTATTCTCCAAGGCTTTTAGGGAGCCGAGCCATGGGCTCTCCTCTCAATGCCACTGCCTTATATACACACTATGGCCAAGACCCAAGCTAAGGGCAGCCCAGTTTAGCCTGCATAGTCACTAAACAAGGCACAACCATCAGGCCTGTTTTCATTAAGGAACCAGTGGGGAATCAGAAGAGGCTAGAATCACATGGCATGTCCTCAGTACCATGTGGCACCACTCTTCCTACCCCCACAGGTTGGGAGTGTCCAGAGGAAATGGATCTGGGCTCTGGAATCCTTGAGGCAAGCTTCTAGGTGTGGGGTGCTGGTCATGCTTTGAAAGTTCTATGTAGCCCTGACTGACCTGTAGCTCACCATGTAGACCAGGCTGGCCTCAAACACACAGAGATTTGCATACCTCTGCCTCTGGCTCCCAAGTGCAAGGATTAAAAGCATGCGCCACTGAGCGCAGCAGAAAGGGGTTTTCTAAAGGAAGGGCCACAACACAAAGCATGGGCTGTTGCAGAAGAGGGTGAGTAGAGGGTGTGGAATCTCAGAAGGAAAGGCTAGGGCAGTTCAGGAGGGTCAGCTTCAGAAAGAAGGGCCTCTCCATGTGTCTGGGAGAGTCCACTGCAGGTGAGGCTTAGCTGAGGTCTCTGGCCCACAGCTCAAGGTAACTTCGTCCAGACTACACAACAGCCTTCATGCTTGCCTGAGCCTGGGGATCCTGGACCCTGCTTGGACGCCCTGTTCTACTTTTCTGAGTCACTTTCACCCCTGTGAGCCTTCGTAGCCTCAACTGGAAAACAAGGGAGTTAGTTTGCATAGCTGTTGTGGTGGCTTGCATTCAGCAGCTGGTTCCCAGCCAGGAGTGGCTCAGGACACTGCCTGTTCCTACATCTCTTTAATTCTGCCAAACATGATGAGAGGGCTCTTGACACAAAGCCAAGGGCCTGCAACTTAGGCCCAAGACATGTCTTTCCCAAGGTGAGGCACACACAGCTATTCCAATCCAACTGGGTTCAGTGGGTCCACACCAACACAGGCCTGGCTCTGTGCCTGCCCCAGGGGCCTCCAAGTCCTGGCAGGCAGCTGTGGGCATCTGCTGCCATCTACAGGCCCCATATGGCACTCCCTCCCCTGTTCATCACTGAGAGGCACTCTAGGCCCTCATCTCCCCAGAGGGCATGTCATGATCGGCACCTGTCTCACTGCCTGCTGGAGATCCCCAAAGGCAATAATGACCTCACGTCTCCATCTAGCACAGTGATGATGGATGGATAGATGGATGGATGGATGGATAGATGGATGGAAAAATTGCCTTGTCTAATTAAGATGAGACAGGAGGAAGTTGGGGATTGCTTAGTACCAGAGCAGGTGACTCACAGAGGCTTGTACATTCTTCTGAAAACATCCCAGGGCACAAGAAATAATTCTTAGGTGCTTTGGAAAAGGTTAGTGGTAGATGTACCAAAAGCAGGGGAATCTAGGCTGTCAGTATCAGGGGGATTCCAGGGCTCTTCTGTTTTTCTTTCTCTACCCTGGGGCAGGATTTTGCTCAAGAAAATGCCCTCGGTCCGGGAAACCCTGAAGGAGAGGGGCATGGACATGGCCAGGCTCAGTGCCGAATGGGGCAAAGTCACCTCCCCCGTGGTCCTCACCAACTACCTGGATGTGAGTGTCTGGCTTGTCTGCTCACTCCCTTTCTCTCTGGGACCCACTCTTTCCATGTTACACTTGACTGAAAGCCAAAGAGCCCAAGTGCTCTACAGAATTCCCACTTTACAGCTGGAAAGCCTGAGGCACAAGGATAGTAAGGAGGCCAGGGCCATACCCAGAGTTAGGCTGGAACCTGAGATCAGGCCTCAAAGCCAGTCATCCCTGTTGGGTGGGAGACATATGCGGTCTCAGGGGCTTCAGCATCCTGCTCCATTTCCACTGTTTTTATGTAGCTTTCCTGCCTCAGTGAGTCTCCCATATCTCAGGATGACAGAAGACCATGCAGAGCCCCTACTCAGCCCCCCACATTGCAGCAAAATGGAAAGCCTTCAGGGAGGGTGTGTTTAGACTCTCCCTAAGAGCCAAGACAGGGACCAGGCAAGGCTCCAAAATCCAAGGCCCTCTAGCTGGGCCCTTGCTTTCCCTGTATCCGTACAGACGCAGTACTATGGCGAGATCGGCATTGGCACCCCTCCCCAGACCTTCAAAGTCATCTTCGACACGGGTTCAGCCAATCTCTGGGTGCCCTCCACCAAGTGCAGCCCTCTCTACACTGCCTGTGGTGAGAGTCAGGCCTCGTGCCTCTCCCCAAGACCTGCCTGCTCACCTAGCTCAATCTGCCATCCACCAGGGTGCTGCTTTCCCTCAACCCATGCCACCGACCATGGGAGGACAGTGGGGGTATCACTTATCTTTCTGAATTGTCCACCACGGTGAATGAGGCAGCTTTGGGAAGTGTCTAGACACCTAGAAGTCCACCTCCCAGTGTCCCTAAGATTCAGACAGGACCGAATTCTCAAACCCATTCCAAGCCCCGAGGCTCTTCCAATCATAGCCTTTGTCAACAACCTCACACTATGTACTCTGTGCCCAGAATCTCTTCTGTTCATTATCAGTTATATTAGCAGTCACTAGAAAATTCTGTATGAAACAAAAATCCCAGGAGCATGAATACATAAGAGGAAACCAAGAAACAAAATCCTTGATTGTTGTACATTTTTTCAAGCCTGAGACTCACAGGGCTGTCACTTCCCTGTCCCCGAGCTAAGTCTTCAGCCATACCAGCCATGTCCACCTCTGAGCCTCCTGCCTAGGTCAGTGACTCTTGTGCAGACCTGAGCCTGTGTCCCTTTGCTAGAGATTCACAGCCTCTACGACTCTTCGGAATCCTCCAGCTACATGGAAAATGGGACGGAATTTACCATCCACTACGGATCTGGGAAAGTCAAAGGTTTCCTCAGCCAGGACCTGGTAACGGTAAGTGGAACTATACCTTGGAGCCCACACTGAGGTATACTCTAGTCCACCTTGGAAACTGGGGAGTTGAGGGACACCTTGCCGGGGGTCCTCTAGCTGAAGCTGCAAAGGCAGGAGCTGAATGGAATATATATAGGTGAGCACTGATTGATAAGGCTTTGTGTTTAACTTGCCTGAGGTTTACCAGTTCAGACCAGGCTTGACACTGTTGAGATTAGGGTTTAGGATTTTTGTCGGGGCTTGGTTTGCTTTCATCCGGCTGGTGTTCTGGAGTCTAAGCCCTGCTGTGCCAGAGCTAGGGGAGGGAATCAGTGTGAGCTCTTCCCTCTCCCTTGCCTGTTAAATCTGGAGAAGGGGCAGAAAGAGCAGCCCTGGCTGTGCTGGGGAAATGGGGCTGGCATGGGGGAAAGGAGGGTTGGAAAGGGGAGAGCCTAGCCTGCTAGTTTGAAAGTGGGCCTTTCAGAGAGCTGCAGAGCATGTGGCATCTTTTCTACCACTGCCTAGCAGGATCTTTTTATTAGCCTGGGCCCTTACAGCACTAGTCAGCACCATCTCTATGGCCCAAAGTATAGATGTGTGTTGAGGGAGAGGGTATATGTGGGGTTGGTGGAACAGTCTTACCCCCAATCTCTGTACAGAACTTCTGGGTCCCTGGGGTAAATGATGTGAAAGCCAGAGCCAACCCAGACAGGGGTGGGCAGTGAGCTCCACTTCCTCTGGTTCTTCTTCCATAGGTGGGCGGAATTGTGGTGACACAGACATTTGGTGAGGTCACGGAGCTGCCTCTGATACCCTTCATGCTGGCCAAGTTTGATGGGGTTCTGGGCATGGGCTTCCCTGCTCAGGCCGTTGGTGGGGTCACTCCTGTCTTTGACCACATTGTCTCCCAGAAGGTGCTAAAGGAGGAAGTCTTCTCTGTCTATTACAGCAGGTGGGCCTCTGACTCCAAGGCCAAAGCAGGGAGGGGGCACACAGCTGGGCAAGTGAAAAGAGTTTAGAGTCATAGTAGCCAATTAAAATGAACAGAAATCAAACATTCAGTCCTTAAGGACACTCCACACAGACAGACAGCTTCATGCTTTCATCAGTGCCTTTGTTTATTTGCTCCCTCATTGATCCAGTCGGTACTTGTGCTATGGTAGACTCCGGGGGTGCACTAGTGAACACAGTAAACAAAGCAATCCCTACCCCCATCCACACAGAGCTTGCTGTCCGCTGGAAGAGACGAGAAATGCAGCATTCGATAAGTGTCTCACATGTGTGAGGTGCAGGGTGCTGAAAGCTGCAAGTGTTTTTCAATTTTGAGTCAGGCTTCAGTTCAGCCAGCTTTGGGGAAGCTGTGGTTAGTGCTCCAGCAAGCCAGGGATCTGCCCCCAGCTGCAAGGCTTAGAAAGATGGTCTGAGCTGGAGGCAAGGTCATTAAGGGCCAAAACAGCAGTCAGAGGTGGGAGAGTAGAGGGGAGGGGTGGAGTCTACAGCCATCTCTGAAGAAATGGAGTCCCTAAGCTGGTAACAGAAGGGAGACATTGACAATGTCCACCAGTCAGAGGCTCTGCAGTCAGGAATGGTCTTGAGAAGATGTCTTTCAAGGAATGGAAGCAAGGCAGGTCTTGACAAGTGGTTAAGAGTGGAGGTGGGCAGGGTGTGGGGTGAGATGCAGAGAAAAGCAGAGAGAGGGAGGTGGATGTTTTAAATAATAGCGGATGCTTGAGCAATGCTGGGGGATGAGCTGATAGGAAGATTGAAAATGTGAAGAGATACATGGGGCACAGGATTAGGGGCCACAGAAGGGATAAGAATCCGGCAACAGGAAACAGGCAGACCTGGTAAGCAGAGGGCCTCTTCCCTTACCTTGAGCTGGGAAGAAGGAACATCTACACAAGTAACTGACAGTTCCGCAGAACATGTGTATACCCATCTCCATGTACACATGTACATTTACACATGTGTATGTCATGAATTCTAGGAAATCTCTTTACATACACATTCAGACCCTGGAAATCAACCCAAGGCAGGCCTGGGCTAAGGTAACACTAGTGTACACGGTAGAGAGGACAGTGAGGGCAAGCAGCTTTGCCAGGCACCAAGACCCTGGTTCCAGCTCTCATTTGTCCACTCAAGGCCTGGGTGGCTTCATCTTGGTGAGTCTGTTACCTTATAGGTGAAAAGTAAGTGACTAAGGTCTACTCCACCAGAGGGGTTTCTGAGCCTTGCCTGCAAAGAAGGTCTCCTCTCCCTCCCTTGGCAGAAATCCCAAGGAAGCAAGACCCCCATGTGGCCCTGACCCTCTAGTATTCCTTGGATATATAACCCAGAATCACACCCAACGCCCACCCAGACTCCACTCAGCAGGCACAGATCCACTAGATGCCTGCTCCCCCCAGCTCTGTCCCACACATGTTGCACACTAGTGAAGAGGGCACAACTTGAGACTTACCTGTATCTATTGTATCTATTCCTTTTCCAAGGCTTCTCTGGGGATGTTTCTTTTGGGGGGGGGGTGCATGCAGCTGGATAATCCTAGAGAAACTTCTGTTGGGTTTGGAAAGAGGCCAGCAAGAAGGGGAAGCAATGTGTACTGCATGCCTTCTAATGACACCTTCTAGCCTTGCCATCTGTCCCCAAAGTCCCTCCTCTACCCCAAAGCCCTTTTCCCCACCCTGCACCTTACTCAACTCTCCCCATCCCTGGAGTCTCGGGTCTCAGAGGTTAATGTGTCTCTAACTGCTACTGATTTCTCCTTTAGGGATTCCCACCTGCTGGGGGGAGAGGTGGTGCTGGGAGGCAGTGATCCCAAGCATTACCAAGGGAACTTCCACTACGTGAGCATCAGCAAGACTGGCTCCTGGCAGATCACAATGAAGGGGTCAGGAATCCTTAACCCTTCCTTCCTCAAAATCACTGCTGTCACTGGGATTGGGTGGGGTGGGGAAAGGCACAGCCACCATCTGCTCTCTGCCTGATCTGTCTAGGATGAGGAACAAGAAGATTTGAGAGGAGGCAGGGAAGGGGACCTAGGCAGAGGAGGTGGAGAGAGCAGGGAACAGGACCTTCCCTGTTTAGCTTGGTGCATCAGCTCTCCTTCAGTGCATTGGCAGACCACTTGCACGGTCTATCACCACCCTCATTCAAGAAAGAGATGCAGCCTGGGGGTGCCTGGCAGCTTCTGCCTGCCTGCCTTCTTGTCTGTATGCCTGTATGTCTGACTGTAGCTTCTACAGGGTATCTGTGGGGTCTGACACCTTGCTGTGTGAGGAGGGCTGCATGGCAGTGGTGGACACCGGTGCATCCTACATCTCTGGTCCTACCAGCTCCCTGAGATTGGTCATGCAGGCTCTGGGTGCCAAGGAACATAGCACGGATGAAGTATGACATTCAAGGGGTTGACCAAGGAGTGGGGAGTACACCTGGCCCCATCCCCTAAACCATTCAGACAGCACTGGGTCCCCAACAAGACCATTTCAGGCCAGCTCATCCTTATATCCCATGACTCCCTGCATGTGTGGTGGGTCTCCCATGGAGGGGGAGTGGGCATTGTGTCCAAACCTCTCCAGCATAGGAGTTCTGCTCTGCTCAGCACCTTCCACACTGAAAAGAGTTCCCTTCATCCCCACCCCCCCGCCCCAGTATGTTGTGAACTGCAGCCAGGTGCCCACCCTCCCCGACATCTCCTTCCACCTGGGAGGCAGAGCCTACATACTCACCAGTATGGACTACGTGCTCCAGGTGAGGCATAGCAAGGAAGGGTAAGAGGGGCCATTGAAGGGGGACAAGTTGTAATGTACAGACCACATACTGGGCCCACGGTTTGAAAATCCGACTCCTGTCATCTGGGGAACTTTTTAACAATCCCAGTACCTAGGCAACATGCCTCACCTAGTAGGTCAGAACTTCTAGGAGTGGCACCTGGGCATCAGAGCTTTAAAACTCCCCAGGGCATTCCAGTGTGCAGCCATATTGTGACACACAGTGATGTCCCTCTTCATTTCTCAGTAGTCCTATGTTTTTATCTCTCTCCTCTTTTCATGCTCAACAGACTTATAGAAGTTCTGTAATTTTTTCAGAAGCTAAGCCAGCCTGTAAACACAGGGTGGATGCACTGCTTGCCCTAGGAGCGATGAAACTTAGGCTGGGTTAAGGTGGCTTGTGGAAGATGGGGGACAAAAGGGGCACACACTGCAGATAGCTGCTGGGGTCAGGAGGTGGGGAGGGGGCATGTGCTGGGCAGAGGAGCAAGCCTTCTGCTTCCTGCCAGGAACCCTATAGGAATGATGACCTGTGCACATTGGCCCTCCATGGCCTAGACATCCCACCTCCCACTGGGCCTGTCTGGGTCCTGGGCGCCAGCTTCATCCGCAAGTTCTACACGGAATTTGATCGGTATAACAACCGAATTGGCTTTGCCTTGGCCCGCTGAGGCCCTCTGCGCCCCCCCTCCCCCAGTGATCCTGGCTTCAGGTAGAGCCAGAGCTACAGCACTCCTAGGATCCATTTTGCTTGGGCTTGCCCCTCACATAAACACGTTGGATTTGGAGCTCCTGATGAATGCTTGCCCTGTCGCCTGCACCAGCCCTTCCCTGCTTTGAGGAGAAATGGAATAAAAACTTCATGTTCACAATCTGTTGTACTTGAGTTTCTGGGGGTTTGAAACAGGAGGAGGGGCAATTGTGTGGTCAAATATAGAGAGGAATCTTACAAAATGGGGTTGGAGAGATGGCTCAGTCATCTGCCTTGTGGGTACTGGGATTCAAACCTGGGTCTTCTGCAAGAACAGTGTTAACTGCTGAGCCATCTCTCCCGCCCCTCCCCCAAAAGGTTTTTTTAAGGTGTATACACACACACACACACACACACACACACACACACCACGCATACAAGAGAGAGAGAGAGAAAAAAACAAAACTACACATTTGTCCCCACCCACAGGTTCCTGTCTGTAGGGCTGAGACCTTCCACCTGCTGTCAACAGGGTTTAGGTGGAGCTTCTTTATTCAACAACCTTGGGTGGGGAATCTCCAAAGAGACAGCCCCACGCCCCTCTAGGCCCTCGGGGAACAAGCCTGTTGGTAGTAGGCTGTGAGTCTGAAGATGGTCCCACCTCATAGAACCCAGCTTTGATACCAAGTTCTGCACTGTTGGGCGATCCAGCCCTATATCAAGTTCCCTGCAAACCTCCCCTCATCCTGCTCTGCACCCTCTGCAGGCCTCCATTCCTGCCCGACCTCATGTGACCACTTATATAGGCCAAGTCATTACCACCTAAAAATGCAGAGCATCAGGCATCAACCAACAATCCCACTTCATGTGTAGGAAACGTGCAAACGCTCCCAGGAAGGCATTTGCCCAAGATCACTCAGCAAAGAATCAAGTATGGAAGAATCATCAACAGAGGTGAGGGACTGTCCTCAAACTCAGTCCAGCTGACTCAGGTCCTGGGGGTTTCCACCTCATTCTATGAGGGTGGTGCTGTGGTTTGGGCTAAGTGCTCTCACGTTGACACACAGGCTACTGCCCTCCACCTGGGGATCTCAGGCTGAAGACTTCTCTCTACTCACTCCCTTGGCTACCTGCTAAGACTATATTGTTTGGGGAATGAGAAAGCAGCATCTACCTGTAGCTTCACTGTAGCTGGTCATCCCTCCTTTGACCAAAGTGTGAGGCCCTGAGGGTCCCCAAAACACCTCAGTACCTTCTAGGCTTCACCCTCCTGAGGCTCTAACCTCAGGACTCGGGGGTTTTTCTGGGGCAGCATTTGTGCAGCAGGAGCCCTCTGCAGATAGCAGCACAGAGCTGAGAACAAGAGCCTGGATTCTGTCTTCTTCCCTTGCCCAGCATGGTTTTCTGTGCGTATTACAAAAGGAGAGTCAAAGGCAATGTCCTTTCGAGCTCAGACATCCTGGGATTGCATGACGTGGGCCTACTACCTGTTCTCAGTCAGACTCTCAAGATAGGAAGGAGGCTCTAAGAATGATTTAGTGAACCAAAGTCAGTCTTGCTCAAAGTCTGGCCTAGAATGTACTCATAAACTTCAATGCTAAGCAAATGTTCAGTGAGAGACCAGTCTGCACGCCTGAGACACTCACCCCACATCACCGTGTGGCTCTCCCTCCACACTGAATGTGTGTGTGGTGGTGAGTTTTGCTTGGAACTCCCTGTACAGTTAGCCTTTGAGATGCAACTCCAGCCTTTTCCAGAGGTTCAGGGAAAGCCCTAGCTGACACTTTAGGAGCAGCGAACTTCCAAATTCCAGGATGGGGTGACGACGACGAAGTGTCCTTCCCACCTGGCCCCAAGCCCTAACCCCAGGTTTTTTGGGAAAGCTGGCAAAGGGCAACGGCCTGGGATGCTCGAGCTGGGACCGGGGCGGGGCTTTGTGAGCCCACGCCCCCTACGTCAGGGGGTGGGGCTTCACCCCACCCGGAGCTCCAGGTACCTCCGGCCGCAGCAGCCTGCGATGGCTGGCCGCACTGGCCCAGGAGCTGCGGCGGGACGGGCGGGGGGCGGGCCTGCGGCCCGTGACGTCACAACCGCGGAAGACCCCGGCGTTCTCAGCCGGCTGCGGGTTGCTGGGGCGGGCGCGGGCGCTGGGAGCTAGCAGCTCGCTTCTGAGTCATGGACTTCCTTTGGCCCCTCCTCTGCCACTCCCACTCCGTCTCCCCGCCCGCCCGCAGGGGCTAGCGCGGCCGCTCCGAGGGGGTGGGGCTGCCGGGAATGGATGTGCCCCCTTCGACTCCAGTGCCGCGCTCGCCCGTTTACCTGCGGAGGCAGGCGCCTTGCCCGCAGTGCTCATGGGGCATGGAGGAGAAGGCGGCGGCCAGCGCCGATTGTCGGGAGCCGCCGGGTCCCCCGAGGGTCGCCGCCGTCCCGTGCTTCGGCGTCGCGGTGGACCAGAACAACATCCTTCCCGGAGCCCTGCGCCTCATCCGGGAGCTGCGGCCGCACTGGAAGCCGGAGGAAGTTCGGACCAAGGTAGACGAGCGGGTGCGAGGCTGGGAATGGGGCCCTGCCGGGGCTGCCGCTGGGCTGCGTGGACGCCGCCGGTCTGTGCATCCTTGCGGGTGCAGGTCCCAGGGGTGCTACGCAGGAGCGGTTTGGACCGTGGTTTGTGTTGGGCTCAGTCTTCTTGGACTTTCCGAGCACACCAGAGGTCCACCTGCTCACTGTCAACATGCTGCGCTAGCGGCCCCACCCCCCTGTCACTGTGTGCTGGGCCCCTTAGTTGCCCAGAAGTACGCACCCACTGAGACCTGAGGAGGTCTGAACTTTTAAGGAAACCAACCCCTACACTCACTGCTGCCCCTTCTCTACCTTAATGTGGGAGCCAAGCCTCCTGGCTCTGTGCGCTCCCTGCGGGCCCCTGGAACCAGCCTTGTGGAATTCCAGCTAAGCCTTCGCCGTGGCCTCCAGCTCATACTCAGCAAACACACACACACACACACACACACACACACACACACACAGTGCCTTCCCACCCTAACTGTACACATTCTCCCACTCACACCTGTGGGTGGAGCGGCCACTGTGGCCTCTAAGGCAGATTCCTCAGCATTCTCTGTAAAAAGGCTTACACCTACCCTACCCAACTGCTCACACCCCGGGCATCTTGTGGAGGAAGGTCAGAGTCAGGCCTTTTGAGTGGGGAAAGGCACAGCTCTGAGTGTGGCAGCTAGCACAGCCTAGAGAAGCATTTTCAGAAGGCTCAGTCCTGTGCAAGATAAGGCATCAAGCTGGCCTGAGGTTAATGCCAGCACTGACCTAGCAGGTCAATAGAGACTTAGTCTCTCCTCTCTGGGCTTGTTTCCTCAACTAGAATGGGTTCAGATGGCCACTGAGGTCCCTCCAACTTTGTCACATGGTGCCTGTAAAGTTCATGGCTCCTCCTTATCACCCTGCCTAGAGGAGCCTGTGCTCCCACCCCATTTGGCTTCTGTTTCTTCTGGTGTGGAATTCGAAGACTCAAGGACCTCTGGCCACCAGAGTCCTGGGATCAGTGCCAACCTCAGTACCCTCCCTCTGCTGCTGGATGGAGTAAGAGATACAGCAGAGAACCCTCTCCTGCTGTGGCAGAGGCAGCTGGTCGGGATGTCTGGGCAACTCCCAGCCCTCCTTGGCCATCTTTTCACCTGTCTTTCAGAGCCAGGATGGAGAAAGGAGGAGAGGGGCCTCTACCCCCTACCTAGTGTGGATATACCCACTTTAGCAATTCCCAAGCCCTGGAGGCAAGCCTAGGCCCACTGAGTGTGCCTGGGCTCAGCATGGCTGCCTTTTTTTGTTTTTCTTGTGCTCTAGTCCACTCCAGGGCTGGAGATAGCCCTACCATGTGTATGATTGTACTCAGCATCCAAATGAGCACATCTGTTTCGGCTAATGCTCTGGGGAGAGACCAGAGGGATCATACCCCACCCTCCAACCCATGGATGCCCTCTCCCCATGCTAGCGCTTCACAGATGGCATCACCAACAAGCTGGTGGCCTGCTACATAGAAGAGGACATGCAGGACTGTGTGCTGGTCCGGGTGTACGGGGAGCGGACGGAACTGCTGGTGGACCGGGAGAATGAGGTCAGGAACTTCCAACTGCTGAGGGCACATGGCTGTGCCCCCAAACTCTACTGCACCTTTCAGAATGGGCTGTGCTATGAGTACATGCAGGGTGTGGCCCTGGGACCTGAGCACATCCGAAAGCCTCAGCTCTTCAGGTGAGGAAGACACAGGGCACTAGGCATTGCTTTTCCTGAGGCTGGGGTTTTGATGTCCTTGGCTGGTTTCCACAATGTAGAGTGAGATGAGGGGGAACCATAAGACCTGAAATTGCATGGAAAATGTGTGTGGATATGCATCCACCCCAGGGCTGATGTGGAAAGATCCAGAAGCCCTGGGAATGAAATCAATCTGAGCTAAATCCCCAGGGCACTCAGGGTCTCTAACCCTCCCGTCTTTTACCAAGAGCTCAGAAATGAAAGTGGTTGGCCCTATCTAGGGTGAACTTGACTTTAGCAGGCTGAGTACAGGCTTGGTTCAGAGACCCAGATTTGGAGTGCTACTGAGGCCTCCATGCAGGGTCTCACAAGAACCCATTGGCCATGGGAGCTGCTCCCAGTAAATACCTGCATATGCAGGACCTAGGGACTGCACTTAACCTTCAAGCCCTGTGGATACTGCTGTAGGGCGTCAAAGAGGGAGAACCAAACAACCCCCAGTATACCCTCTCTGTTCTGACTATCACAGTATCCTCCTCCCCCCCCCCCCCAATGCCATCAGATAGTGAGGCCCAAGCAGGCTGTGCTTTGCTCCTAATACTGGGGACAGCAGTGTAGGGGTCTACCTAGGAGCCTTGCTTGGCATCTGCACTATCCAACCCAGAGGAAATGAGACTTCTTGTGGGCAATGAGGCCCACAAAGGTTAATGGGGGAGAGGGTGGGCCTATCCTTTTCTGTGCCCACTTACCTATCCTTCAGTCAGCCTGAGTAAGTACACCTGGCTTTCTCTGAATGCATGGTCTGCCCTCCAGGTACAGAGCCCCATCCACCACAGGCTTCTGAGCACTGGCTCCCAGAGTGTGTGTGTGTTGTAGCTGTATATCTGAGGGGAGCAAAGGGAGTGCCCACCTGTGCAGGAATTGATTCAAGTTCTAGCTGAGTAGCACCCAGCCTAGAGAGGTGAAGTCCTCCCAGCTCTCCCTCAGTCCTGTTGCAAATCAGCTCAAATATTGTTAGGTCCTCACCACTCCTAGTCTCTTTCCACCTCTGTGAACCTCATGCCATCACTCATCCTCTTTCTGGAAACAATTACCACTGTCAGAAAGATTGAAGGGGGATTTAGGTGCAATAATAAGTTGGCGTTTGGGGGAGAGCCAGAATTTGGAGTGGGTGTAGGAGGTAAGCCTTTCCTTGGTGACTTTCCCAGGATAGAGCATTTCCCATCATGGTGACAGTGACGGTGTCTGCAGGAAAGGCCTCCCCCCTTCCTGTGTCCCTTGTGCCCACCCCCAGCCTTGCCTGCCGAGACTCTACAGCATAAAAACGCTGAGTGTTGAAGTTACTTCCTTTGCTATTCACACAACAGCCCTATTGATATTCAAGGAACAGCTCTGTTCACAATCTTCCTAGGAAAGGAAGACTAGGGCTGAGCCTCAGGTCTGTCTTTGCCTTGCCCAGACCCTGATGGGCTCCCCCCTACCCCAGAACCTCTACCCTCCAAGCACCCACTAGGCTGGCTGCTACCCTTCCTGGCCCTCTACCCCTTAAGGAGGCGGGAGCCTTCAGGGAGGAGTATGAAATCGCCCCGTTATCCTGTCCTGATAGTGTATTGCTTGCCCCCTTCCCAGGGCCTGGCAAGGGGAGGAGTATCCCTAGGACAGTTCTGTAACAAGGTTTCAAACAGCCAATGGCTTTGTTGTCTTTCCCAGTGATATTATTCAGCAACAGGAAGAAGCATGGGAAGCTCAGAGGCTTGAATGTTGGAGGTTTGGCAGGCAGTTGGGGTTGGACTGCAGAAGGGAGGACTGGCTGAGCCCAGCTGGGACTCCGGCCTCAGTGCTGACCTTGGCACTGGCCTCAGTGCTAGGTTCTTATCAAGGCCCCTCCCCCTCCAGTGGGCCAGTCCTCTACCCACCCCCACTTACTCCCAGAATCCCTCCCTGCCACCCAGTCCTTCTCCCCAGGACCTTGGATAATAGCCACAGGACTTGAAAATAGAATGCTGGTTTGTGTTGTGTCCTTGGTGCCTGCCCACCAGCATCAACTCCCAGTGGCCGAAGAAGGGGCTGCCCCAGCCAGCCTGGTTCCCTCCCCACCAGGGCCAGACTGATGAAAGGCTAGCATTTCCTCTTCAGTTGGCATTATTACCCATTGATCTCTTGGTGGGAAGGGGCCTGCTGAACCTCCCCTGAGATGATGGGGCAAAGTCCAGGGGGGAGGCAGGGCACTGTCCTCATGCGTAGGTGTCTCTGTGTTCCTGGAAGCTCCTGTGAAAATGCTGGGAGGGGCAAACCATTGACCTGGGACTAACAGTCCTCTTCTTGGCTCTATCTCAGCTCTGGGATTAGAAAGGGAGGTATGGCTGAAGGTCCTAATGCTTCTGCTGAGACCCTCTTTGGGAGACCTGTCATGTCCCCACATGTGGATGGCTCTCTGGCTAGTGCAGAGAAGGATCATCCAGGTCCTTTCTGGTCAGGAGGGCAGAGCAGGAGGGCAGGGCCAACACTGACTATTTCTCCTGTTTCTACTGTAGGTTAATCGCCTTAGAAATGGCAAAGATTCACACCATCCACACCAATGGCAGCCTGCCCAAGCCCACCCTTTGGCATAAGATGCACCATTATTTCACGTTGGTCAAGGACGAGATCAACCCCAGGTACAAAGATCTGGAAGGGCTCAAGGCTGCCACTGTCTGCTGCCACCCTTATCTTTGGTTCCAGCCTACTCTCATAGGAAGTCTAGGGGTTCAGGTCCCAATGAGGACTGAGGAGTTTCTCCTGAGCCCCTTTAATCCGGAGCCACAGTCCAAGCAGAGGTGGACCTACTGAGTGCATCTTGGGAGTGCACATGAGCAGCTTTACATGCTGGTACTTATTTCTCCAGTGCTGGGATTAAAGGCCTGTGCCATTATGCCTGGCAAGCATAGCCTTTTAAAAATTATTTGAGTCTGGGAGTGGTGGCTTGTGCCTTTAATCCCAGCACTTAGGCCAGTGTGTCAGGGGAGTAGAGTAGAAAGAGGTCTGAGAGAAAGGAATCTCATTCCCTCCAGAGAGGACTCTGTCCCCCATTGTGCCTCTTGCATACACGTGACTTTATGTGAACTTTCCCACCTATTGATTGTGCTGTGAGTGCCCAGGGTCGCCCCAGCCTGCCTTCTATTTGACCATGTTCAGACCATCTGAGCCATATGTTATCTCTAAGACAAGGACTGCCTTATCCCTTAGGACTTGAATAAGACACAGAACAAGACCCTTCAATCTCCAGCAAACCCTGTTGTATGCCAGATGGAAATTCTGAGGCTCAGAATTTCCCCAAGGTCATTGCTGGTTAATGGCAGCTCAGGGACTAAAGTGCAGGCTGTCTGGTGCTCAGGTACAGTCCTGGGTACTACAGATTCCCAGTGCTGCTTTGGGGGCTGACCTTGTCAGGAAGAGAGGCCCCTGGAGAAGAGCCGGCCAACCCCTTTTGTTAGCATATTATGCCTTTGATGGTGGGGAAATCAAGATTTTACTTCTTCAAGCCTCCCTAAATTATCCCCTCCCCCTCCCCGAACTACCTCACCTGCTCAGCTAAGCAATCATTGAAACTAGATGGAGCCCCTTGGTCTCTAGGCCCTGATTTGGTCAGTCTTTCATTTCATAAACACTGAGTGCTGGGATTAAAGCAACAGAAAAGTGAAGATAATCATGACATAGACCCTGCCCTCAAGGAACTTAGGAGCCAACAGGATAAACAGAGCTGGCGTGGTGGCACACACCTGTAGTCCCAGCACTTGGGAGGCAGAGGCAGGTAGATCTCTGTGAGTTCAAGGCCAGCCTGGTCTACATAATGAGTTCCAGGACAGCTGGGGCTTATAGGGAGACCCTGCTTCAAAAGCAAAACAAAACAAAACAAAACCAGAACATGCCTCTGCTTGGCACAAAAGAAGGCAGGTATGTAATGCATAAGTGGACGGGGTGGGGCAGCAAAAGCCATGATGGCAGGGCAAAATGAGAGGGGTAACTTGAGCTCGGGAGACATCCTGGGTGGGTCTGCTCAAAGATGCTGAGTAGGTGAGTATGACTGGAGTAGACCTTTAGGAGGGCCTGGAAGACTGTGGGATTAGAGGGAGGGGGCTTGGGCGCCAGGCTAAGGAGCCAGGTTTGACGTGAACAGACAGTGGGAAGTCATGAAGCTTGTTTGGGTTTTGTCTGTTTGAGACAGGATCTCACTATATAGCTAAGATTAGTCTCAAATTCATTATGTAGCCCAGACTAACCTGTCTTAAACTCCTAATCTTCCTGCCTCAGTTTTCCAAGTGCTAAGATTACAAGTAGAAAGCATCTGAACCAGAAATATGGTTTAGGAAGGAAACTCTCAGGCACAGGAACAGATCTGGATGAGGGCTAGAGAAATTAGGTTTGAGGTATGATTTAGGAAGGAACCTCTCAGGCACAGGGACAGATTTGGATGAGGGCTATTAGGTTTGAGGTAGGGAGATAAATTGAGGTCATGATCTAGAACCAGGTCCCCCTGGGGTACCTGCTGAGTGCAGATGAGAGAAGTCCTAAAGTAGCTCCTTAGGGAGAACCAAGGCAGAAACATGCCACATGCACAACTGAGAATGGGGATCAGGTCCAATGTGTGTGGCAGGCAGCCTTCCCCTCCTTCTATGGGCCATTTGGCTCAGAGAGGCCTTCATGGAGACCAAGAGAACAGGTCAAGGGTGAACAGCCCCACAGTGAGAGTACATGGTAGGTTAGGACCCTGGGCAGGTTGAGGTGTCTGTCCAGGTGTTCCTGAGCTATGTGGTACCCAGAATGAGGCTTTTGTCCTTCCTAGTGCTTATTCCCCAGTTGGGTTGGATGGAGGAACTCAGATCCCATCAGATACACAGATACATCAGATACACAGATCCTCCGGCAACCAATCCATGAATAGTTCTGAATTTGGAAGGACTGTGCCAACTGTTTGGCTTTTTCAGTGTACACAGACCTGAGTCTGTGTACCAAAGAGGGTCCAAAGTTCAGAATGCCCAAGTAGTGTGTCCTCACCCAGCTTTTGCACTAATTGACACATGCATGGCAAGCACAGTTACAGCATGTTGGCATAGGGGTGACTAAAAGTGGCTTCATGCATCTTTGTTCAGCCCTCAAGCTCCCCAGGCATGGTCTGGCAGAAAATTGTGGACAGAAAGCACTCATAACTCAAGGTGACAGGAATTAGTTGGTCTTGCACACTGGGGAATGCTCTTGCTCCCAACATTGCAAAGTGTGTAGCTTGCCTTCCTTCGTACTGGACTTGCACGGTCTGCGGGTGAGGTGACTGATCAGACCATATGATCTCTCAGAGTCTTAACTTGTGACACTGTTTGCTGATGAAGTATGAGGGACCACACCAGGACACCCCTCTGCTGCATTGAGAAAGCCCTCCTGGGGTTCTGTTACTGGGGAAATCTCCCTAGGAGCACAGCCTCTCCTACGGAGTTCCTAGTACCCAGGCCAGGTTTGCTCTGCCTCTAACTGCTGTCTCTATGAACCTCATTCTCTCTTAGTCTGAAACCATGGCCTGACACATTCTCACCTCCCGTCTTCTCCTGTGTCCCCCTTCCTCACCTTCTTATCCATTTCATAAAGTAGCAGGGATGCTATTTGGTTGGTGACTTTTATGTTCTGCCAACTACTTTAATGGCCAGAGTTTACTCTGTTTTACAGTGTAACCCTGGGAACCAGGACAGGCCTCAGTGCCACCTTACATGTAACACAAGTGGGAGTCTGCTGGGTTAGCCTTTTGTCCAAGGTCTACAGTAAAAGGAATGATGGGGCTACAGCTCAGGGTTTGCCTGTCCATGTCATCCCTCCCTCAACCTGTCACCTTCTGCCACTGTCTAGTCTTTCTACAGATGTCCCTAAGGTGGAGATATTGGAACAGGAGCTGGCCTGGCTCAAGGAACACCTATCCCAGCTGGAGTCACCTGTGGTGTTCTGTCACAATGACCTGCTCTGCAAGAATATCATCTACGACAGTTCCAAAGGTGCAGCCCCTCAGGCCCCACCAGGGCACAGAAGGACACTAGCTAGTTAGTTTTCTGGCTTCAGGGACCTGAGGACAAGCACTAGGAGACCTGGGTTTTGATCTTTTAATTTGTGAGAAAGAAGGGGAAAAGAAAACAAGAAAGTCCCAGTTAGAAAAATGCACTGTAAGAAAGAACTCAGTCTTAATTGGGGAGATCTTTAACATTAGGACACCCAAGCCATTTCTCTGGGTGATGTTTTGTACTTCTGAGATATCATAGCTGCCACAAGCCTGGAGAGGGGGCAGGAGTGGGGGTGGGATGGGAAGAGGAGTTGGAGGAAGGAGAAAGACAGAGACGGAGACAGACTACCTCTTGGTGTTCCTGAGAATGCAGTCCCCCAGGAAGTATGGGTATCCCTCATTATCCACTGTAGATTGGTTCCAGCAGGTCCTCTGAACATACCAACATGCATGGATGCTCAAGCCTTGGTGCAAGGTGGAGCTCAGTGGGGAGAGCACTTGTCTACCATGTGTGACCCTGAATTCTGTCCCTAACACTTCAAAAATAAAATGAAAATAAATAAAATAGCATAGTATTTGCATGACATCCAGACATCCTCAGGTATGCTATAAATCATCTACGACATTGTTTGCTTACAATACCCCATTCAGTGGATACATGAGCTAAATAGTTGCTATAGTATGTTCTTTTAGGAATGACAAGGGGAAGGTCTATACATGTTTAATACAGATGAAAATTTTTAAAATATTTCCAGTCTGAAGTTGAATCTAGCAATATGGGACACACAGACACAGAGGGTAGGATGTACTTAGCTTTTACTTCTGTCTATGGACAGATGCCTTTAGATGAGGAATCTGGGAACCCAGATATGCTGGAGGATGTTAGAGCTACAGGAGGGCAGGGGGACAGATGGGAGGGGACAGCCTAGAAGGCTGTGGCAGAGATCAGTCAGAGGGTATGCTGTGGAAGTCTTTGGATCTTCACTACACCTTGTTTCCAGATCTGAGACCAGCCCTCACTGCTTCTCCTCCTTACAGGCCATGTACGGTTCATTGACTATGAATATGCTGGCTACAACTACCAGGCTTTTGACATTGGCAACCATTTCAATGAGTTTGCAGGTGAGGAGGAATACTCTGCCCTCTGTCCAAGGTCCCTCCCTTATGATGGGGGGCCAAGGCTGTGGAGATGACCACAGGTAGTTCTGAACTTGGGACTCAGTGGGGGAATCAGGGACAAAGCCTGCTTTTTTTTAGAAAGTAGCTTGTCTCACGGGGTGGAACCCATTCCCCAGAGCTGACCTCTACTAGCCTGCATAGCAGTTTAGTACAAATTAGGAAATGCATTCACTGTAAGGTCCCAGGAGCTACTTAGCCTGACATGTGAGTTAGAGAAGACCCCTTCCAAGCTGGGCCTGGTGACACAGGCCTGTAATCTTGCTTACTGGGGAGGCTGAGGCAGGAAGATTGAAAGCCTTTCTGGGCTACAATGTGTTCAAGTTCAACTTGAGCAACTTAGAGAGAACCTGTCTTATAACTAAAAAAGAGAGCTGGAGATATATGGGTTCAATCTCTGGTACCAGAAAAGAAAAAAAAAAAAAAAAGAGAGGAGGAGAAAAGAATAAAATGACTCCTTCCAATCCTGGTTTTGCTGCTTACTAGCCAGTGGGACTTGGGTTCCTGGCCCTCTGTGTCTATAAAATGGAGATGATATAGTGCCAACTTCATAACATTGAAAACACGAGAGAGAGGGAGGGAGGGAGGGAGGGAGGGAGGGAGGGGGAGGGAGAGGGAGAGAGAGAGAGAGAGAGAGAGAGAGAGAGAGAGAGAGAGAGAGAGAGAGAGAGAGAGAGAGAGAGAGAGAGAGAGAGAGAGAGAGAGAGAGAGAGAGAGAGGAGAGAACAAGCCTGGGACACACACACACAGAGTCTGGGACTGATTAGGTGGAGCTGTCCTGCAGCACTGGGGCAGGCCAAGCAAGGAAGCATTTCCTAGACCTTCTATAAAGACATGGTATCTAGATCCATCCATGGAAAGGCAACAGGGCAGGCTTTTCCACTTGTTAGAAACAGTTTGATAGGACCTAGGAGGCAACTCTTAAGTGGAGTTGGACACAATTGGAGGGTTATCTGCAGGCTAGTTTGTGTGCTGCCAGTGTGATATGGCCCAGCTCCATACAGCAAACACCAGCAGCACCTCTGAGCCAAACAGAAGGAAGGAGATGGAATCTTGGCTGGCAGAGCAGCTGAGCTGCTGGTAAGCTGAAATAGCCTGGGCCTGGCAGTGCTTTGCTGCTGGGCCATAGGCCTTTGCATAGAGACAAGTCCTTCCTTATCCACTGCACAATGGAAAGTTCAGCTGGAGCTTCTCCAAAGGGGCAGGCTGCATCCTGCTGCCAGGGTAAAGAGAAATGTAGTAGTGGGGAGGTAAAGGGCAATAAAAGTCAGGAGCTGGACCTCTGAGGCTTCAGGAGCAGGCAAGCAGGCTCTGGGCAGTAGGAGGGCACAGGGAAGATTCTTTACCACCCACCCTCTTGGGGTTTAGAGACCAGGTTTCTCTAGGAATATGAAGGTCATGTGGGGAGGATAAAAAGAGGGAGAGACCCTGGGGTAGGTAGCCCAGCTCTGTTCTCATTCTTAAATAAACAACTTCTATGTCTCTGAGGCCAGGTGCCATATCCACTGTACCCAGCGCAGGACTGGTGGAAGAGGGCAACAGCTTGAAGACACATAAGATAGGGCAGAGTATAAACCTGTGTCGGAGTCAGTCATGGGGAGTAGTGGGCAGGTGGTGTGCTTCCCCAGGATGTTCTTAATCAGCCAGCACAATGCCAGTATCATCAGCAACATCTGACATTGGTAGCTAAGTCCAGAACCTTGTCCTGAAGATGAAGGACATTAGGCCCATGAGATGAAAGGGCTGGAACAAGGTCAAGTGGTGTCAAGCCTGAGACCAGGGACTGACCTGGGCCTTCTGCACAGTACTGTTTTATATGTTGCCTTGGAATTCCCACTATTAGCAGGGCCATGCCTTATCCCAACTCTCAGCCTCTTTCCTTAGCTCTAGGCAAGGGGTGCCCAGCTGGATAGAGGAGACCCTTCCACAAGCAAGCCCACAGTTCAACAAGCTGGGAGACTCCTGAGCTCAAACCTGAGGGAGGGGGTCTTCATCAACTTCTGTCCCACCTGCTCCCTAGGTGTGAATGAAGTTGATTACTGCCAGTACCCAGCCCGAGAGACCCAGCTGCAGTGGCTGCGTTATTACCTTGAGGCACAAAAGGGGGCAGCTGCAACCCCCAGGGAGGTGGAGCGGCTCTATGCACAAGTCAACAAATTTGCTCTGGTGAGTGCTTGGACCCACCTCAGTCTCCTACCCAGAGCCTGGGGTATTTTGAGGACTATACCCCTACCTAGAGAGGGTCTGAAAACAGCCATTTCAGTTGTCCCTTTAATGTTCCTGCTACTGCTGCCACATCAATTTGAACTCTATTCTCCCAGTATTTCTAAGAAAGCCCTCAGCTTCCTAGCTTGGCACATCTCTGTTTAGATGGATAGTTCTTTCTGCTGGATAGCCTCAGCCTGCAGCAGTAAAACCCTTTTTATTTCTTTTTGACACAGGGTCTCCCTGCAGCCCCAGCTGGCCTAGAACTCACTGTGTAGACAAGGCTAGCCTCACAGATATCTCTCAGATATCCATCCCCCTGCCTCTGACTCCCAAGTGCTGGGATTAAAGGCGTGCACCACCACACCCAGCCTAGTAAAACCTTTCTTAACCACCTCCACTGATTCACAACTCCTTCAGCCTTGCCTACCAAGCTCTTGTTTCCATCACTGTACTGCGGCTTTCAATTATGAATGCCACTTCTCCAAGGAACGTGGTTCATGCCAGGTGTCCACTGGTGTGTGCCCAGGGGACTACTAACACTCTAGAAGACAAGTCAGCTGCCCCAGGATTCACAATCCGTAACAACTTCAGCAAATCTGTCTTCTGTGCTTTTCATTGCCTGTTTTCCCCATCGGCCCAAACCTTACCCTTTTCCTTCTGCAGTGCACCTTAAGGACAAGCCTCCTGGCTCAGCTAAGCAAAACATCTGCTGTCTCACTTGGGCCCCTTCTAAGCCATGGAAAGGGAATGGAGGGAGGTCCTTTGTAGCCAACTGTGTGAGCAAGACTTAGGGTGGAATGAGAGAGCCCCCAAGAGTGAGGCCTCATGCCTGGGAAGGGGATGGTGGTGCTGCTTTTTCCCCAGGGGCAGCTGAGAATGGGAATCATGACTTTCTGTCTCCTTGAGCCCAGGATGACCTGGGGATACTTCTGGCTTTGGGGAATCAATTGAATACTCGGTATTCACCCAGGCTCAGTGCATCTAAGCTGGATATCTGCACCTTGAAGACTTCAGACCATCCTCTGGATTGGACAGAGGCAGGCTGGGGAACGCTGAAGTCCTTAGAGGCCCCCTTCTGCTGACCTAGAGTCTAAAATCTGAGTAAAGTGGGCCCTGCTTGCCTTTTACTAGTGGATAGTAAGTCCCCAAGTACTGTCCAGTGGCCTGAACTCAGCTTCTCCCTGCCTGAGCCAGTATCAAGCTGTCTCCAAGGGTAGCTGCATCCCCCTGGCTCTCAGGGCCATGAGAAGTGTGGCCTCATGGGACTGACCCTCTGGTCTGTTTGCAGGCATCGCACTTCTTCTGGGCACTCTGGGCACTCATACAGAACCAGTACTCCACCATCAACTTCGACTTCCTCAGGTGAGTGTTAGAAGTTGCAGGAAGTACAGGGCAGAGGAGGGAATGCCTTGACTGCCACACGAGATACAGGCTAGGTGAAGCGGGATGCTAAGGTCAGTGCACAGCTGACCTATCCCCAGCAGGGCCACCCAGGAAGCCCCACCAAATGTAATGAAGATGCTCTTGCCCCCCGACCATACTTTCCATACCATCCTACCCTGCACCAGGGCTCACTTTGCTGGTGCCATTCAGAGCCTGGGGCAAATGCTGGTCTGAGAATCAGTGCAAAAGAGGATGGAGAATGGTGAGCTAGCTCAGCAGGTAAAGATGCTTGCTTTGCGAGCCTGATGACCTGCACTAGATCCCCAGAACCCATTTAAAGGTGGAAGGAAAGAACTGAATGTCCTATGACCGACACACACACACACACACACACACACACACACACACACGGTAGCATGCACATCCACACCCATACATCATGCACACACTCGCAATCACAATTTAAATATCAAAGAGAGAATGGAGATGCAAAATGGGTCTTGTGGGGAAACATCCTAGTGGTCTAGGACTGACTGCACTGCCCCTTGGAACTATGACTACCCACTTCTTCAGTGAGACATAGGGACCATATCCAAATGCCACCGATTATGACAGCTTGGGGGCCCCATTTAGTAAGGCTCCTTTGTCCCTGCAGGCCTGGAATCAATTCCTCCATTCTGGTCTGGGCCTCCGGCCCTTTTTCCCATCCACCCTTAGCTAAATGGAATGACTGTGCTAGCTATGTGTTCACAAGAACATCATGAGATACTGCCTCACATGTTAGGATGTTATAAAAATAAGCAAAGCCAGAAAATCACAAGTATTGGCAAGGATGTGGGAAAGTTGGAAGCCTTGTGCACTATTGGTAGGCATGCAAAGTAATATAGCCACTTTGGAAATAGTGTTCCTTCAAACACTAAAAAATTTCTGCAGCAATCCCACTGCTGAGTGTATTTCCAAAAGAACTGAAGAGCAGGGCATGACAAAAGTGTTCGTACACCTATGTTCAGAGCAGCCCAGGTAGAAATAGCCAAGTATCATCACCTAATGAGTGACACACAAAAGATCATTCTAGCTTAGAAAGGGAGCAAATCTGGTTGCATGCCACGCAGATGAACCTTGACACTATGCTAAGTGAAATAAGGCAGTCACAGAAAGACAGATGTCCCACAGCTCCATTTGTGAGAGGTGACAAGAGTCACATTCATAGGGACAGACAGAACCAGTTGGTTGCTAGGCTGGGAGAGCAGAAAGCAGAAACAGAGTTGTTTAATGGGTAGAGTTTCAGTTTTGCAAGATGAAAAAGTTTTGGAGGTCCGTTGTGTAATAACACTACAAAACTGAAAACAAAACTCCCAACATGGTTATGGGTTATTCCAGTCTGACTTAAGAAAAAGAAATGATGATAGAAAGTTTAAAAACACCAGTCCAGGTTTGGTTGATCTGCCCGGCTCTAGATAGGCTTGAGCTGGTAAGGCCTCCGTGGCAGGGTGCACTAGCCTCCCTGCTCACTCAGTTTCCTTCTCTGTCTTCGTCAGGTATGCGGTGATCCGATTTAACCAGTACTTCAAGGTGAAGCCTCAAGTGTTGGCCTTGGACATGCCAAAGTGACCAGCCTTGTGTTCCTCCCTGACCTGTCACCAGACCTGTTCCTCAGGGCTGCCTTCTGCCCTGGGGTCAGCACCCTTGGACAAGGTGGGAGAGCGGACAGGTGGGCATCCATGGAGAAGGCTCCCAGTGGATGCCACTGAAGACCTCGTTTTCCTGTTTGAAGGAGCTGGTTGGGACCCAGTTCTCTACACCCTGCTAGGCTTGGGGAGGAAGTGCCTGCAGACAGCCAGAACCTGGATTGTCACCCTATGGGAGCACACAATTGCCAGCCCAGGCCTGCTGGAGCTTGGGCTGCCTCAGGGGTCCCTGACCTTTCCTGGTGGGGGAGGGGGAGGGCTCCTTTCTACCTCTAGTGCCCCAGCTTCTACCAGATTCCAAATGCCCCAGGTGAGAGGTGCAGAGCTCCAAACCAGCAGTATACTTTGTACCTTGGAGGCAGAGCTCTAGAACTGGGCCTGACAGCTCTCCCAGCAGCTGCCTCATCTAGGGCCCCTAACTTCTCCAAGCCAGATGCCATCCAGTGACTGCCCTGCCCTGCCCCCCCCCCCCACCCAACCCCCCAGGGGTAATCTTCCCTCCCCTAGCCGCCG
>NW_008335444.1:7355335-7416320 GCF_000622305.1 Nannospalax galili | reverse complement strand
GCCCCGCCCCCCCCCCCCATCCCAGCCTCCAGGAGATATGTTTCCCTCCCTGAGCTGCTGCTAGGCCCTGGAAGGACAGAGAAGTGGCAGCCCTTCCGGAGTGAACATGGCCTGGGGTAGGGTAGCTGGTACAAGAGCCAACTCTGCCTGCCTCTCCCTTTCAAGGATCTATCTCCATCATCTGTCCTGAACTTGACCCAGGTCTCCCTACTTGGGAATGACAAGGGGCAGGGGCAAGCAGGCCCTAGGTCTCTTGAAGCCCACACAGTTGCCTGGGCAGAACCAGATGCTGAAAATGTCAA
Source organism: Nannospalax galili (assembly GCF_000622305.1). Classification (NCBI taxonomy): domain Eukaryota; kingdom Metazoa; phylum Chordata; class Mammalia; order Rodentia; family Spalacidae; genus Nannospalax; species Nannospalax galili. The sequence goes on along the minus strand of NW_008335444.1, from coordinate 7,416,018 downwards.
CCTCTCAGCCTTCTTATGATCCCTACAGTTCCCAGGGGTCTTGTTCAGATCCCCACCGTGACTCATCTGTAAATTATCATGGTTTTCTGCATTAAAGCATTTGTTTCTGGACTTCTGGCATCTGGAGGGACACTAGTAAGGACTTGGCTAGACTCCAAGAATCTGGGCCAAGCAAGGGAAGAGCCAGCATTACTTCCTCCAGTCCTTTCTAGCACTCAGCTAAGGGGTGGGAAAGAGCGTCTCTACCTGGCATGACAGCAGGCAAGAGTGATTTCTGGAACCAGTCTGCTGGGTTTTCGGGCGACCAGAGCAGAAATGCTAAGGTGAGAATATCCAAAGTCTTGAATGGTAGCAGCTGGCCTGGGGGGAATCTGGATGTTTAGCTTCTATCTGTAAATGTACCAGGTGTCATGGCAACAGCTTGGGTGGACACTGGCAGCTGGGGCCCTTCAAGGTCACAGTACTCCAGTGGAGCCCAGCACTCCAGAGAGGGTGCTAATGGAGGACCCGAGAGAAAGACATGCCTGGGGATACAGATGATGCCAGAGCTGGTAAGAAGGGGTCCCAAGGTCACCTGTAGGGCCAGGTGGCCATGGACATAACATCATAGTGCCCTCCTTGTTCCTTTCAGTCACCTTGGGACCAAGGGCAGTGTTAGCCACTGTGCAGTGGCTTGATGTGCAGCCTCCTGGGGCTTCATGTTACCATCCTATAGATAAGTTCACAGAGGTGAGCCCAGAGAGGTTGGGTTAGGGTCCCAAGGGAATTGTCCCATGCCCAGAGGTCCTGGCTACCATCTATGTGGGTGGAGTTAAAGCAGGCACCCTCCTACCACCTCAAGACACGGCCATCCCTCTAGTTGTCTGGAGGGGGAGGTGTGGACAGGTGGGCTTGGGGAGTGAGGGCCCTGTATCCCTCCCCCACAAAACCCAAGTCCTCTCTCCTCTCTTGTCATCATACAGCCTGGCCAGGAGCTCCAGGCCAAAGCCATCTTTCCAGTGCCTGACCCTTGACCTATGCAGAGGCAGGTGAGGGCAGAGTGAGCTTTCCTGGTAGTGACCAGAACATGCTGTCCCTGCTTCTGCCCACATGACCATTCTCTGCCTCTCACAGGAAGGGGTGGTCTAAGAGAATTTGGGGCAGTGACTGCGCAGCAGCTGGAAGAGGTATGAGGACAAAGATACCTAGAGTACTTTTGTCAGTGCTGGCAGAACCCCCTAGGCAGCAGATGACCAGACAGGGCAGCAAGAGGAACTCAGGACTGGGAGGAGTCCCAAGCAGATTGTGGATTCTAGTTTTGAGGGGGTGGGGTCTGGAGGGGAGGGCAGCCCCCCCAGTGGCCACCAACTAGTACCAGGCAGAAGCATTTCCAGAGCTAGAGGCTGGGCTTAGTGCTTGCCCAGCCTCAGGCACCTGCTCCTCCCTGCCTCTGGGCTGAGCAGTAAACCATGTGAGGGCAGTGAAAAAGTCAGCCAGAGCTGAGGGACAGCCAGCAGTCAGGATACACCAGGACCAAAGGGCAATGCCCCTAGTTCTTGGTATCATGTGGTCTTGGGCCCCCTTCCCCTGCAAAAAACCCAGCTTTCTCACCAGCACTTCTTTAGAAATCCCTTTTCCAGTGTCAAGAGTTTGCATTAATTCCTGTGTTCCCATGTTCACTCTACTTTGGAACATCTTTGCTAAAGTGTGTGTGTGTGTGTGTGTGTGTGAGAAACCAAAATAGTGAACCTAGAGACTTTCATCCCAGTCCAAGTTCAACCTCATGAACTACATAGATTTACCTCTGCCCACCTGGCAACTTTGAACATCATCTTTTCCCTTGTGCCCCTTTTCTGGACTGGACATCCCTGGTCCTTTGGACCATCCCTTTGAGAACATACCCATGAGGATCCCTCCAGTCACCTGGGCAGGGTGTCCTGCTTCTGGGTCCCTCCCAATTTTTTTTCTAAAGAGAGGGCTTGGATTAGCCTGATACACATGGGACCAGGCCTGTGGGGACTATACACCACCCATCACCTCCCTCATTTGAGGACATAAGCCTGTTGTTAATCCAGCTCATTTCTTTCAAAAGATGTCTTATAGAACCTCAATTATATGTATTTTGAAGATTTTCAGTCCTTCCAGCCCTTTCCATTATCTACACTGACATAGTCATAACTATACCTTTGAAAAAGTGTTAATGGGCTGGGCGTGGTGGTGCACACCTTTAATCCCAGCACTTGGGAGGCAGAGGCAGGCAGATCTCTGTGAGTTCCAGGACAGCTGGGGCTACAGGGAGACCCTGTCTCAAAAAGACCAAAAAAAAAAGAAAGAAAAAGTGTAAATGCCATTCAAAGTGTAAAGTCATAGTCCTGAAGCACATCATTAGGGATGTTGCTCCCTTAATCACAATGGCAGGGCGCCCATGAAACAGTTTGTGTGTCTGTGTGTAAGCCCTCTTCTGATGAGCCCACAGCTTTCTAGGGAGTCTCCCTAAGAGGAGGATACCGATAATGGAGAAATTTAAGCTCCTTATTTTCAGGTTGGGACAGTGAGGCCCAGAGAGGAGAGCTGACCCTCCCCCGCCCCCCACTATACTGCTCCCCTGCCACTGTACTGCTTCTCCAGGCTGTGACAGGGCCTTTCTCAGCACATGTGTCTCTCACAGGGGACTGTCTTACATATCCCTTGCCAAAGCCATTCCTCCAGGCCCTTTGTCTGATGCTCCCACAAGCTGCAACCAGGGACGGTTGTGCCCAGTTGGCAGCAAGCAGGGGAACTAGCTTAGGCCCACCTCCCTGCCAGAGCAAAGGTCTGGGTTCCGAAATGGTCTGTCTTTATTATGCCATCAGAAAACAAATGTGCTGGTTAAGTTATGCATCATTATCTTCTTAGTAACAAAATAAAGGACTATGTTTACAGTCATAAAAAGAAACAGTCTGGAGAGAAGTCAGGCCATGGGGAGGGGGAGGCACCTGGCCCGGTGGAGTTGGGATCACCTCCCTGGTCCTAGGCTGTTCTAGATCTTTGGCTAATGGGCTTTGATTTTCTTGGGAAACAACTGGAAAGCTGATCAAGAGTGAAGTCTGTTCCCTAGGACAGGATGGAAGAAAGCAGGCAGAACCAGAACCACCCACCCTCTGCTCTGAAAGATGGAGACCAACTGCCATGGGAGTTCCCTCTGAAGGCTCTGTCACTGATAGAAAGAGGGAGCCATCAGTCCTCTGGCCCACACGCCTGGGACTCAGGCTGGGACACCAGAGCAAAACCCCTTGGAGACTGAGGCACATTCTCATGCTGTTGGAGCTAAAAATGACTCCATGGGAACTGGCTGGGATGAAGGGGTGGGGGTGGGAGGGAGGTCAGCAAGGGATCAGGAAGCTGCCAGGCCCAGGGGCAGGCTAGGCCCTAGAGAGACTCAGAGAATCCAGTGGGTGTGGTGGGGCTGGGACCAACGAAGGAATGGAGAGACGGCCTCGCAGAGGCAAGGACAGAAAAATGTACATGGGGACAAGACACACAGAACCTGAGACACCAGACTGACAAAGAGGTAGCAGTTGGGGACAAAGAAAGCACAGAAGAGGCCCCCGAGAAGCATCAAGAGACATCACAGAACTCATCAACATGCCTGTCACAGTGGCACTCAGCAGATACCTTCTGCCAGGAGCAACTAGACGAAAATGTGTGCAGGCGCACATAGCAGCTAGAGGCACATGACAGGAGACAAACACAGGACAACCAGACCCTTTCGCATGAAGTGCAAAGTGACCCTGGTGACAGAGGAGTGACCTGGGAGCTTGTAGGCAGAGGTGTTGGTCGGTCCCACAGTAGCCACTTTAGCCAGGACAAAATGGAAACAAAGCATGTGACCTCGGGGGACCGTCCCCTTAGGTGGGTAGACCTACAAGAGGAAGGGCATCCAGTGTTCCCTGGCCATTAACCCCAAGGGCAAAGGACCTCAGCCAGCTTGGCCCATCACAGCCAGGCAAGTCCTGCCCAGCTCCTCAGGTGTGCTGGAAGGTGTGTTTGAGGGGAGGACCCCTCCTTTGGAATGTATCTACAAGTGCACAGCTTCACCCATCGCCTGGGCACGCCCAAGTCCAAGTACCAACATAGTCCAGGATGGCTGGCTGTGCTCATTGGATTGAGAACAAGGTCTTCCCTGGTGGAGACAGGCCAGACCCAGCCGGCTGGGATCAGTCTGTGAGTACCACCAACTCCCCATCACTCTTCTCTTCGCCCTCTGAGTCCTCATCCTCACTGTACCGGTACATCTCTCCATCGGCCACCGAGTGCCTGTCATCTGTTCCCTCCCCCTCCTCCCGGAGGCTGCAGGTGTTGACGATGACAGGCATGTTGGGGTCCAGGCCCTGGGGGACACAGTGCTCCACCAGTGGCTGTGCCAGGGGCATGCCTGATGCCCGAGGGAACAAGACGTCTGAGGAGCTCACCTGCGCCTGGCCAGCCTGCAGGCTGAGAGGTGGAGAAAAGGTGCAGTTACAGATGGACCCATGGGCCCTTCCCACCCCACCAGGTCTCCCAGGCATGTACTCCCATCCCAGCCTCTGTCTATATGATTCACACCCGGCCCCTGGGTGTGCTTTCTGGTGGCCAAATTCTATCCCCTAAGGCCACATCCAAGGCCATGGGTGTGTCTGGGAGGGTGGCATGTAAATTCCATTTGATTTCAGGAAATGGGTGTTCTTAACATCCCTGTCTATAAGAATCCACTAGAGTGCTTGCCATAGTCAAGTCAGGAGCCTTCCTAGAGGATGAACATTTTCAGTATGTTTGAATTTGGCCTGTGTTCCTTTGGTGCCCCACAACCACTCTGGGTCACATACCTAATTCTCAGTCACCAATGCTCTCTTCAGTCTCACACAGTCATTCTCCATCAGAAATCATGCACAGGCAGATGACATACATGTGCACCTGCACATAGATGCTCACAATTGGCACACACACACACACACACACACACACACACACCCTGTTCTATTCAAGAGCCAGCCATACATGAACCCCAGCCTCTCACAGCAAGCCACAAGCCGCCTCCGGCCACTGGGGAGGGCCTGCTCACGGGATGGCGTAGCTCTGGCGAGCACCCTGGCGCCGTGTCCTCATCAGGGCCTTGTACTCGCCCACACGCAACCTCCGGCCCTCCACAACACAGGTGCGCTTGGGCCTTGGCTTGTATTTGTAGTCAGGATACTTCTCCAGGTGCTGCCGGCTCAGACGTGCCTGCTCCTCATAGTACGGCTGCTTCTCCTGATTGGTCATAGACTTCCAGCGAGAGCCTGGCCCAGCCCCAGGCAAGCACTCAGAGCCAGGCTCTGCTGGGTCCCCTGAATCCCCAGGCCCTGGAAGCCCTGAGAGGATTCTGGGCCCCAGGTGACACACATGTGACAAATATTAAGCAAGGGCCTAACCCAATGTGGACACTCTGTGCATGCTGCACATGTGAATGGATGAGGCTGGCATGGACAGGTAATCAGCACCACTCTCATCCCAATGAACCCAGCTACCTGAGAGGCCTGTGGCCCCACAGGCATCAACAAAAGAGCAGCCATCCAGGCCACCAAGTATCAGGTGTCAGGCTGACATGTAGCTCAGTGGTAGAGCACTTGCCTAGCATCTGTCAGGCCCTGGGATGCATCCCCAGCACCACAAAGCCAAAATAAACCCCTGGTGTTTCAGACAAGAAACCTGCACTGTCACAGGAGGGGCTTAGCTTTGAAAACACCACCCTCAATCCAGCCTTGTCTGCCCTGCCCGGCCTCAGACATAACATGGCATTTAAAGTCTTTGTACTGAGTCCAGATCATCAATTTCCCTATTTACCACCACAGCATAGGTTAGGAAGACCCTGGGATGCAGGGTGGTAAGGAATGCACTAAGTTCTAAGGAGGGTGCAACCAAAAGCCTGTACTGGGACGACCCCATGATCCAGCTGCCCATCATACCCCACCCAACTCCTATATCCTGTAAGATTCCACCAGGGTCCACAGGACATGACATATTACCATGCAAACCCCAAGTAGACCCAGGGACCCTGTGAGCTACAGCCTGGGCCTTACCAAGTATCTTGCTGATGCTGGAGTTGTGCATGTCTGGGAAGGCTTGGAGGATCTTCCTCCGTTCATCCTTGGCCCACACCATGAAGGCATTCATGGGTCTCTTGATGTGGCTGCTGTTCCGGGACTCAGAGAAATGGCGGGATCCTAGGGAACGGGGTAGTCAGGCAGCCGGTCTGGGGATTGGCAGAGCAACATCCCTTGTATGGCCACCAGGTGGCGCTGAGGAAGCTTCCACAGAAGCCAGCTCAGGACCAGGAAGGTGAGTACTGAGAGAGTGGGTAGGAAGCCAAAGGGCCAGGAACATCAGGGGCCCACCATAGCCAGAGGGTAGGCACAGCACACAACCAGAGCTACAGGGTCTGGCAAAAGTAGACTTAATGATAGCCACACCAGGAACAATGGAGCATGCATGCTGAGAAGGACCCAAGAAAGGAGGGAGAGAAGGGATCAGAGACAGACATAGCCCTGGCAGGAGAAAGTGGTGCTCTGTCCAGTAGCCCAGTGCCCTCACCATCCATGTCACAGCTCAACATGGCTTCCTCCAAGGGATGCACACAGCTTTCCTCTAGCCGTTCCTTGGCTGGGGATGAGTCCAAGCTGATGATGTCCTGGGAGTGACAGAGACAACTTGTACCTCAGCACCTCCTGCCTGGGAGATGGCTCAGTGGGTAAAGTGCCTGCCTCAGCACCTCCTATATCACCTGGGCACAGGGACGTGTGAACGATACCTTGCGGAATGGGGTGTTGGGGGAGTTTTCCAAGGCCCCACTGTGGCTGTGCAGCAGCTGCCGAGCATCCTGGATGGCTTTAGTGACCGCATCCCCTTCACCAAGGAAGCCTATATTAGAAAGGGCAGAGGAGCTAGGACCCCATCCCTGGGGCAATCCATACTCCTTACACTTCTTGCCATGCTAGTCCTGAGAGTTCACTATGCTGGTGCTCTCCCCGTCCCTTCCCATATATTCTCATGGGACACCACCTACACAGACCACTGCCACCTATGATGGCTGTTGTGTAGTGATTATAGGTTGGGAATAAGGCAGGAGCCCTGGATCTGTGGCTCAGTGTCCCAAGCCTAAACCATCTAAAGTTAGATGTGCCCAGACAAATGGGATGTGAAGAGGAAGAAGGGCACCTTGCTGAACAAGCCCCTGGCTTTATAAAAGAGAGGCTATGATGGAACTCAGTAACAGACTGGTTCAGTCTCCAGCACTGTAAAAAAAAAAAATTTAAAACCTCAAAAAACTATAACTGAAAAACAGAAGGGACATATCCAAGATGGCATCTGATTCAACTGTTCCCTTAAGTAAGAGCAGTTGGAAAAGCTTACCCAGAGGCAGGCTGGGAGGGCTGGACTGCAGGTCCCTTGTGGGAGCCCCATGGCTGGAGGGGCGGGGTCCACAGTTGTTCACCTTCAGGCTTGGGGAGCTGGAAGTGTTCGGCAGCTCAGGCACCTTGGGCTTCGCTGTGAGGTTCAGGGGCTGGGAGGGCTCCTGGGGACCCAGAAAGAAAGTGAGGAACGCCTATGGAGACCCCCAATCAAAGGACAGGTAGGATGCAGGGGGGTGAGACAAGCACACATGCCCAGAGCAGACAGGAGGGAAAGAACGAGTGGGGAGAAGAGCTGAAGCCAGGGCAGGGGGCCCCAGACCACTGGTTGGCAGGGAGTGGTGTACCTGTAGGGGGTGATGGGCGGCCACAGCCCCAGGCCTCTTCACCACAGGGGCAGGGGGGCTGTGCAGCAGCTGCAGCGGGTACTCCACTGTAAAAAAAGCAGCAAGGGGCAGAGTCCTGGATGAGCCCAGAACAGCAGGCCCCGGCACCACACACTACTGGGCAGAGCCTGGAGCTAGCCCAACTTGTTCTCACCACTGACCTCAACAGGTCCAAGCACAAAGGACCATCCCCCTCCCGAATGTCTCCTGCAGGCTGATGGGCACATAGGCCCTGTGCTGCCCTTCTCAACCCACTCTAAAATGATTTCCAGGGTACGGGGGAGGGAGGGAACACTGCCTACTCATCCAATGCACACTTGGGCCATGTACCTGCTCTGTGTGGGGGACAAATTGAAGATACCTGCTGGGAGGCATGCCTCATGTGTATTCCACCTATAATAATACATGTGTATAAGAGGTGCTCAAAACATCAGTCTCACTCTACAGATAAAAAAAACAGATTCTGGAAGTTCAGTGGGTTGCCACAGAGCCATTACACAGAAGCACTGGGATTTGAAACCAGGTCCTCTAGACTTCAACTCATCCTTGGCCTCTACAGTTCTCTCCTCTACATACTCTACCTCACTAGGCCCAATATCAATGAGATGTGACAGTTCAGGCAGAGATAAGCCTGTGTACAAATCAGTAACCACATGGCAGATGATGATAAAGGCCCACAGGAGGTAAGTCAGGGTACTCTGTTCCAGCGAGGGGAGAGATGGGGTGACAGGGTGTGAGGACATGATATGGGTCATGAAGCTTGCTGCCAGGCAAGGTCAGTTCTGCAGCTGGAAGTTTGGACTAAGTGCCACGGATCACAGGCTATCATTTAAGGCTTGTGAAACAGCGATCAGAGGGGCTGGCTTTACACCTACCTACTCTCCTGGGGCAGCTACAGGAAGCATGCCTGCCCCGTCCCCAACTCTGTGTCTGCTGCCACCATCACTGGACTCACTAGGATTATCGCACAGCTGCCTATGGGATCCTGTTCCCTGTCAGTCCTACATTCCTGCTACCCACAACCAGAGACAACACATTCACTATTCAAATGTTCCAGTGCATCCTACTTCCCAGACTTCATGCTCCATCTCCAACAGTATCCCACACTCCTGTTAACTCATACCCACTGCTGCTCTTGGAGCCTCCTTTTTCTGAGCACCCTACCCTCAGCTCCAGACACTCCCCACCTTCCTTCCCCTTCTCCAGGACTCAGTCAAGTGCCACCTCCTCAGAAAGCCTCTCCAGACCCCCAAAGATCTCTAGGCTTTTCTCACTCCTAAAACTAAATTCTTCAAGATTAAAGTTCCTTTTTATCATCCCCACAGCTCACCAACAGTGACAGAACTACAGGGCTGTTGGGTCTGAGCAGGACAAGTGTGAACAAAGGGATGGTAGCTATTACAACTGGGGGACACCCAACGCTCAAAATTCAAGACATTAGCATTCTGAGATCAAACCAAACGGCTGTCACCATAGGTCTCGGGAGCACTCTGTGGTTTGCAGTACACTTTTCCTTTTCACTCTCAGAGAAGTTCAGAAAGAAAGACTCACTCTCCACTGATAGATCCTAAACCAAGGCCCACAGAGCAAACTAACGGACAAGAGTGGGTCTGGGCTCCTTCCCTGAACTTAGGTCAGCAGTCTCAGTGGTGGCCCCTGCCCTGCCCCACTCACCTGGTTTACAAGGGATGGGCTGAATGGGCAGAGCCAGCTGGGAGTCAGGGGTGACAGGCAGAGGCTGGTGGCTTGGGGGAAAAGCTGGGATCATGACATAAGGCATGTTAACCTGCTGAAGTAAAAAAAACTCAGCATGAGTCCCTGGGGGTCCAAAGAGCTGCCTAGGTGGAGTCAGCCTATGATCCAGGATGGGGCAGGGTCGTGCACAGGGCATAGGGTATGGACAGTCTTCCAAAGGATCCATCTGACCCCAGGCCATGTCTGTGAGCCTGTCTCCATGTCCTTGAGTCTGAGCTGGGGAGAATGACATTTTGGGGTCATCTATTAAAATACAGGACCTCAGGACAGGAGGGAACTAGAACAGAAACGCAGTCTTTTTGTCAGGCCTGAGTAGACCTGTTCTGTACCTGCTAGGAAACTCACCCTCCGCCTGCACCCCCTATCATCACCTGGATCTGCTGCTGGAGAAGGTTGATCTTGTGCTGCTGCTGAATCAGCTGTTGCTGCTGCTTGGCGATCTGATGAGGGAGAGTTGGCAAGGGCATCACACATGGCCCTGGCCCTCCAGCACCTGCCCAAGCCCTACCCCAACTTCCCCAGGAGTCCCACTAGAGAGCTTGGGGAGAACACCAACTCTCAGAACTTGGCCTCAGCTTGTGGGCCATCACCCTCCCCGTGGAGGACTCTGAGCCCTGGCCCTGGGTGGCACCTGCTCCTGTTGCTGCCGAGCCAGCTCCATCTGCTGCTGCTGCTTCTCAAACAACATGGCAGCCATGTTCTTCTGCTCGGAGTGGGCTGTCAGGAGCTGGTCCCGAAGGGCAGACAGTTGGTGGATCATGACCAGAAGCTGCAGCTCCTTCTCAGCCAGGCTCTCTTGGGTCCCTGTTCCACAGTGAAAAACCACCATGACCACCATGAAGAGTGTTTGTCAGTGCACATGTCCTACCTCCTATCCATTTGACATTTTCTACATCCCAGAATTCTGCCAGACTAGTTCTCAAATTCTCTGTACTTCTTTTTTAAAACAATTTATTTTTATGTGTATGAGTTAAGTTATGCCTACACGTATGTGAGTGAACTCATGTCATGAAATGCCCGTGGAGGCCAAAGGAGGGCATCAGATCCCCTGGAACTGAAGTTAACAGATGGTTGTTAGCCGCCACATGGGTGCTGGGAAGTGAACCTGGGTTCTCTGCAAGAGCGGTCAGTGCTCATAACTTCTGAGCCATCTCTCCTGCCCAACTTCTCTGTACTTTAGAGGGATTTTTTTAAAATTTTTAATTGTATTCAATTCAATTCAATTCTATCCTGTCCTATCCTATCCTATCCTATCCTTTGGGACAGGTCTCATTATGTAGCCCTGGCTGACCTAGAATTCACTATGTAGACCAGGCTGGCCTAGAACTCAGAGATCTACCTGCTGGGATCAAGGGTATGTGCCACTGTGCGCAGCCAATGGGATTTTTAATCCACAGATGGGCACAATAACAGTCACTTGACAGGATTAGTTTGATGATGAATAAGCTAACGTGGAAAGCTGTTATCTAGGATCTGTTAGCTTGCTTCCCTGGCCTCCAACCTTGCTGGCTGCTGTAGCATGTTATTCCTAAGAGCTAGGCTGGGGACAATTTACTTTCAGGGTGCTTTTGAAAATGCTGACACCTAGGACCCCATCCCTGTTCAGTAGGTAGGGGAGCTGGTACAGTGATGTAAAGCTCCCACTGTGGGTATAGTTGACCACACTGAGAAAATGACCACTCTGAGAAAGCCAGGCAGCAGTCCACAGTGCAGCCACAGAAGCCCAGATTCAACTATCAGCAGTGAGCTGGAACAACAAGCCTAAAGTGTCCCAAGAGTTACTGTTGACAGCCTAAATCTATCCTATAGGATCTGCTTCCAGCCCAGCCAGGCCTCTTCTACCTGGGGATTGGCCAGATTATTACTTGGAGACTCCCAGGTAAGGGCTGGTGATGAGTTCCCCAGGACAAAGTGGGAGCCAAGGGACACAAGACAGGTGTATAAGTGTACCAAAAACTGTCCTATACATGCAGAGTGGTTGGCCAGACCAGAAGAGAAAGGGGCTCAGACCACCCCTACACTCCCACTGTCTGCACGCAGGCCTGTACCTTTGACATCTTTGGTTTCCACAGAGCTCCTTCCCAGAAATCTATCCTTCCAGTCACTGGACAGCAGCTTCTCAATGGCTGGCACGACTGAAAGAAGGCAGGGTGAGTCAGGGTGAGATCCATCTGAAGGCCTCCCATCCAGGCCCTGCCTCTGACTGGACACCTTACCTTCCTGTAAGTTGCGATTGAAATCCAACCGCTCCTGGCTTCCTGAAGCTGCTTCAGAGGCTGCTGGTCTCTTGGGATCTGGGGACCCGCTGCTCTCTGGAGAGGCACAGTCCTGTAAGAAACTCTGAATTGTCACTGCCACTCCCAAGAAAGAAGCATATAATACAGGGATAGTTAAGTACCCAGAAGTGTCCTTTCTGAGGGACCCCAGATGCTATGGGCCCACCCTAAATTTGACCCAGCCTCATTCAGAAAACTGAAAAAACAAGAGTTCTGGGTTTCAGGCCAGGCTTGGTGACTCAGAAGCGGCTGGATCCCACACAAGTCCCTGCCCTCCATCCTGACAGTCAGGATTGTCACTGAAGCATATGAATGGGATCTAGGTCAGGAGCGGCCTGTAATGGCTAATCTTCATTGGATTTAGGAACACCATGGAAACACACCCCAAGTGTGTCTTCACTTAACTGAGCAGGGCAGACCCACCCTGAGGAAGTGGATCCTGGACTGCAGACATTGCTTTCTCTGCTCCTGACTGCAGATGCAATGTGACCAGCTGCCTCAAGCTTCTGCCATCATGCCTTCTGCACCATGAGGGCCTGTGCATTTGTACCGCCCCAGCCAGGCTGCTTACTCACAGGCACCCACCCTGGCCTCCCTAAGAAGCATTCCCTGGACCTAAGAAGGATTCCCTGTGGCCTGAGAGGTGACTCAGTGGTTAAGAGCAGAAGACAAGTTCCCAAATCAGGCAGCTCACAACTGCCTCTAACTCTAGTTCTAAGGGATCCAAATCCCTCCGGCCTCCACAGATACCTGCACCACATGTGGTGCACATAAACTTATGCAGATATACATATGTACACATACATAAAATAAATAAATAAATCTTGGGGCTGGAGAGATGGCTCAGCAGTTAAGAGTACTGGCTGTTCTTGCAGAAGACCTGAGTTTGAATCTCAGCACCCACATGGTGGCTAACAACTGTCCATAACTCCAGTTCCAGGGGATCCAACATCCTCTTCTGTCCTCTCTGGGTATTTTGTGACTCAGGTGCACTTATATACATGCAAGCATAACACACATACACATAAAATAAAAAATAAAAATAAATCTTTTTAAAAAGTATTCCCTGTCTCATCTTCTCAGACAAGCCTCCTGGTGCCTGAGGCCCACTATTTCATGAAGTGCTTCCTGTCACCCTTACCCCCACTCTTCCACACTGGGGTCCTCAGAGTCCCTGAACTCTCATTGTCATTCATTTGGTTCTTAATTATAATTCCCTTTTAACATCTTGTGTATGAAACAGAAGTTTTAAGAGCTGCAGAAGCCTTACAGACCATATACACCTGTGGGCACACATGTGTTCAGGTGCTTTTACATATGTGTAGGGGCTATGAAGGCCTGAAGTTGACAGGTATCTTCCTCTGCTACGCTCTACTTTATTTACTGAATCCAGAGCTCTCAGGTTCCAGCTACCTGAGCCAGCCACCTTGTTCCAAGGATTCCCCATCTCTGCCTCCAAGAGGCTGCTACACCTCCTTCACTTTTCCCTGGGTTCTAGGGATCCAAATTTCTGATCCTCACACTTGTGCAGCAAGTACTTTACCTGGAGTTGTCTCACCAGCCCCTAGTTCCCTCATCTTAAGGAAATTACATGGTCTTTTAACAGTGATTTTTCACTTTACGGGCTGAAGAGATGGCTCAGCAGTTAAGAGCACTGGCTGTTCTTGTGACCCGGGTTCGAATCCCAGGACTCACATGTCAGCTAACAACAGTCTGTAATTCCAGTTCTAGGGGATTGAACACCCTCGTCTGATCTCCTTGGGCACTGCATGACACAGGTGTACTTATACACATGCAGGTATAACACTCATATACAGAAAGTAAAAATAGTTAAAAAAGAAAAAAATGGTTTCACTCTAACGTAGACAATGAGACTGACTTTCTTAAATCATATGAAAATGGCTAGACTGCTTTTAAGCCAGACTTTCAGCACATGCATCCTGTCTCCCCCAACTAGTCCTCAGGAACAAGGACTGGGTCCCTCCAAGGAGCAGTCTCAAGTATGGACGGAAGGAACCTGGTCTGACAGGTGACCTGGCTTGCGACCCAGGCTGACTTTGACGATGCTCCCCTCCTGCTCATCTGAACTCACCATCTTGTCCCTCCAGAGACCATTCTGCACCCATACTATACAAGAACATGCCGGGCTGGTGGAGAGGGTACATCAGGTATGAGGCTACAGAAGTGAGGACATTGGCCCAGGGGTCCCAGGAAAGTGCTAGGCACCTGAGCAGGAGCTTGGGGGTTAGCGGCATCTTGAGGGTCCCGGGCTGGGTCTCCAGGCTGGGGCTCCACTGTAGTGGCTGTGCCTTGGGGGGCCTCATGGCAAGGCTCCTTCTTCTCTTCAGACTTAATAGTACAGTTCACCATGGTGCCGGCACTATCTGGGGCCAGCTGCACAGAGACAGGACTCCGCATGGACATCCTATGGGAAGAGAAACAAGAAGGAACTGAGATGAATGAGGTCCACAGCCCAGTTGTAAACCCACCCTGGAACTCACGGGGTGCCTCCATTCTTTGCTCCAGCACAAGTACCAGGGATCCCTCAAATACACACATGTCCAAAATAAGTCTACTTTGGGAAGCCACAGAAAAGTTAAAAGAGGCTCTTCCATTCCTCTGGCTTCCTTGTTCTTTATAGATCTAGAGATATTTGGGCCCACACTAGCACTCTCTGCCTCCTTTTTCTTTTGTAGTGCTGGGTGCTGAAGCCAGGGCCTTGCTCTTGCAGGGCAAACATTCTGCTTTTTGCAGTGTTGGGTCTGGTGAATTGAAGGACTCCCTTGAGGATGCCAGAGTTGGTTAACTTGCTGCTTCTGAGTCTGATAGAACTGAATACTGTGTGTGTGTATACATATGTATTATAACTCGTTACTAAAACTTAAAATCAAGAGACAGCACATAAGAATCTGGACCTGAATTCCCAATCCAACGACAAACGCTGGAGTTGTGTGAGTCCTCACATACAGGCCAGTCTGTCGTAGTCCCCACCCAACTGGCCAAAAGGACCCAGAATCAATGACCCAGTACAAGACATTCTTTTTTGTAGTGCTGAGGATTTAACCTAGGACATCCCACAAGCTAAGTGTTTGCTCTACCACTGAGCTACAACCTCAAGTCCTTATTCTCCTCATTGGAGGGACAAGTGAACGTGAAATACTTCTTAGATTAATGTATCTAACAAAAGTCGTACAAATAAAGAGAAATAGGGGAATGGCTCTCGGGAAAGTGTTCTGCTTTTTAGCTAGAGTCCCTGGCCGAGTCTAGTCTCTCCTGACATTGATACTTGCAGTCCTACGTTTTGTGGGGGGTTTTTTGGTTGGAGAGTTATTTATTTTAACTATGTGTATGTGTGTTTATCTGTGTGTGGGTATGTGCATGTGTGTGTGCAGATCCCTACAAAAGTCAGATCCCTGGAGCTGGAGTAAGAGGTGGTTTCAAGCCACCTGACATGGGTGCTGGGAACAGAAGTCAGGTCCTCTGCAAGAGCAGTCAGTGTTCTTAAGTGCTGAGCAATCTCTCCAGCCCCTTAGCTTTTTGTTGTTTTTCAAGACAGGGTTTCACTTAACTCAGGCTGGCACTGAACTCACTACACAGCTGAGGAAGGCCCTGAACTCCTGATTCTCCTGCCTCTACCTCCCAGGTGCTGGGATTACAGATTTGTGCCACTATGCCCGGCTTACAATGCCAAGAACTTCCTGAGAAGCAGCCTCCTCTCCTGCCACATCACTGCTTAGGACAACTAGAGGGTGAGCACCTGCAGGATCTAGGAGTAACTTCCCAAGGCCATGTGAGGCTTAAGGCCAGAGCAGCAGATGCCCACCCTCCCCAGTTCCTGAGAAAGCATACAGGGATGTCTCTGGGCTCCAGTGGCACACAAAGCAGGTTCCCATGAGTCATGAGCCTGCCTTCAGCTACTGGACCATTTCTTGCAACAGTCTTGGGAGATGGGGACTCATTAGAGAGGTTTAGGTCAGGAGCCCTGTGCCTTCACAAATGGATTAATGTCATTCTGAGTTGTTAGAAAAGCAAGTTTGCAATAGAGCTGAGTTGACTTGGACTCCCTTGCCCTTCTGCCTTCAGCCATAGGGTGACACAGCAAGAAGGCACTTGCCTTCCAAGCCACTACAACAGAAAGAAACAAACCTCTGTTCATCATCAATGACCTAGTCTGTGATAATTTGCTACAGCAGCACAAAATGGACTAAGATACATGAGGATTAAATCTTTAGGGGACATATAGGGGCAAAGATCAGGCACAGCCATGGATCCCTTAAACAGAAGGAGCAATATGATACACTAGTACCCCCTTATGGGGAGGTGGTCCAAGACACTCCCAAAGGATTCCTGAAGCCAAGGTGTTTCCTATGCGTACACACTCTCCACCTTAACTAAGCCCAGATGCCACACCAGAGCAATCATATTCGTAGTTTGAGTTGTAACAGCAAAGCGGGTATAAAATTCTTTTTCTTTCTGCACAGTACCACAGGCAGATGTCTTCTTACTATAGGTCCTACCAACTTTGGCATGCAACTCTTCCTACCCCCCACTGAGAAATGTCACCTTTTCATTGTGGTACTTCAGGCTTTGGCGCATCCCAGTTCCAGCACCCAACCCTCGCAGGCTGGGCCAGCGTTGAGTAAACTAAGGGTAACTTGAACATAAGCACTGCACTCACAACAGTCACACTGGATCTGAGAAGCAGATGTCACTAAGTGACACACATATTGTGTGGATACACTGGACAAAAGACGATCCACATGCCAGCATTCTGCTGAGAAACGCTATGAGGGATGAAGATATAGCTCAGTTGGTAGAGGCTTGCCCAGCATGCATGAAACTTTGGTTTCCATCCCCAGAACCACATAAAACTGGGTGTGGTGGTTCACACCCATAGTCCCAGCACTCAGGAGGTAGAGGAAGGAGGGTCAGGAGTTCAAGGTCATCCTTAGCTATAGTGCAAGTTCAAGGCCAGCCTGAGCCAAATGAGACCCTGCTTCAAAAACCCAAAACAAGGCCAGTCAGATGGTTCAGAGGGTAAATGTGCTTGCTGAGCAGAGGTGCAAGCCTGGCAATCTGAGTTCAATCTTTAGAACACCCACAAAGGCAGAGGAGAAAACCAACTGAGTTGTCCTGACCTTTACACATGCCCATCTACAAATATCATACACACAATAATAATCAGTTTAAAACAAAACAAAAAGCCTTATGAATTATTTACTCCTAGGATTTTCCATCTAATATTTTCAGATCACGGTGGACACCTGAAACCACGGAAAGTGAGACTACACATAGGGGCTACTGCATTTGAATAGTGCATCAGTCCTGTGAAGATGAATCTCTATATTGTTTTTTCTTGTAAGGTGTACTGAATCATATACTGTTACAGTCCCATACACAACAGAATACAGTGTTTTATGATTGATTAGGATATATACATATGAATTTGATTTGATTACATCCTACATATTAGACCACAGCAGACTCTCCAGCCCACCCACTTTCTGAGTGCGCGGTACCTTGGGGAACGGGTGCCAAACCAGAACAGGGTGCTACAGAATGAGAGAAAGCTAGCTGACCCTAATCAGACCCCTTCTCACCTGGATGAAGAGAAAAGAGACCCTAGCCCTGCCGGGCCTGGGAATCCTGGAGGAGCCAGGAGAACCTGCAGGAAGCAGGCAGCTCAGCCTATCCGGCTGGGGAGGGGCCAGGAGCCAGGCCCCGCAGGGGGCAGGAGGGGGGCAGGGGTATTATCCTGAAGCTGAGGGCAGCAATTACATAACAAACAAACCCGGGCTCAAGCTGTGAATTAATCAAACCGCTGAAAATAAAACCTTCCTCTCAGGAACTTCAGACAAAAGAAATGAAAACAACCAGGCTGGCTGGAAAATAAAAGCAGCAGTGCTGAAAGCAGGGACAAAAGGAAACCAGACAATAGAGTGTTGGACAAAGCAATAAAGCCAGAGGAAGTGTGACAGGCGCACAATGAGGGCCTGTGGGCTTCTGATCCCTAGGCTCTCAGCCACCTTATCCTGCACCCACTGGCTGCCACCAGGTCGGCTCCTCTGGCCAGACTCGGGTCCTAAGGGCTTTTCTCCTTAGTTTGGTCCCAGCTTCGCAGCTTCCAGCTCCTACCTCAGTCTTCCCACTGCAACCCTGAAACCCAAGCAGCAGTCACAGCCACAGACAGTCAGTCACAGGGAGCACAGGAGGTTCACTCCAAGGGCCAAATGCCACCCCGCTGGACAGGGTGATTACCCATCCATTCAGTGTAAGGTGGAGACAAGAGGTGATCACCGGTCCTGATTAAGTGTAGGGTTTACTGCCCAAGCCGCTGGCCTCATGTGGCTTACAGAGGCACTTGTAAGGCAGCCAGTCCAGGTAGGAATGTGATATATCAAACACACCAAGGTTCTGAAGAGTTGGCACACAGCTCAGAGGTAAATTTATGACAGGTTGTGGTTACAAACTGACCTATATAATAGGTTAAGATTCATTTCACCTCTTCAGGATCCTCCTGCCTTCATGTTTCTTTTTGTAGTTTTGTTTGTTTTTTTGGTGGTTATGTGGACTGAACCCAGGACCTCACACAGGCCAGCAAGCACTCTACCACTGAACTGCACCTCCAACCCTGTGTCTAGAACGCACATTATGCTTTGAGTTCCAGTGTTTCCCAGGGACAAGCGCGGTGCTCAGTCATCTCCTGAGCCTAAGCTTCTGGAGCCTTTTCTATTGCTCCCACCTCTAGCCAGTACCTGAGCCTGCACTATGAGTTATCCTGTTAGGGGCTACGTCTTGAAGCCCCCAGTACAGCCCTGATAACTAAGGAAAAGGCTCCTGGAGACATCCTGGCTGGCTTGGAGGTATCAGTCTGGCTTCCTCCAGTACCCTCAGGTAACCTTGCCACATCCTGTTGTCTGTAGCAGGGCACTTCCATATTTATAAGCACCTGGCTCAGAGGCATGGGGCAGAGATTGTGGCTGGTCTGCTCTGAGCCCACTTAAGGAAAGAGAGGCATAGCCTGAGCCCAGGATCCACACCTGGGGGTGCACCCCTGGGGAACCATGGTTCGGGGGCATCTCATTACCTATCTGTCTGGTCACCAGTATAGCCTGCCTGAGAAGAGCAGTGTCTTTCCCTGCCCTGTCATGACCTTGAAAGAAATACCATCCCTGTCTGCCACAGTGAAAAGAGATAAAATCTCCCAAGTAAGGCACCAGGCTTTGGAGTCCATTTCCTGCATGACCCAGTGGGAACACTGGCAGGTAACCTCTCTGCCATGCCTGTCCCTCACTATCCCCCAGACTGGTCACTAGTAACCCACATCTCACTGAAGTCTATGCGGGGTGAAGTAATGCACAGTGAGCATCCTATGTGAGTGTCAGTCATACGCCCAGACAGACTTGGGTATACCTGAGTCACAACTCAGAACAGTTAAATTCTGAGCCTGTTTCTTCCTGAGTAAAACAGGAAAAAACAAACCCAAGAAAAGAGGTCGAGTCTTTATTAACAACACAGACCCTATGACATGTGCCTGCTTTACATTATCATGGCACTTTGAATTTAGTCTTCAAAGTACTAATCACCTGATGACACCTTCACAATACCTGGTGTTTCCAAATCACCCAGCAGCCTGGGAACTGAACCAGGACAGGGAGGAAATAGCCCTGTTTACATTCATCATTGTAGCCCTAACCTAACATGTACCTAGCACAAGAGATGCTTAGTGTTCTAGAGTAGCACAGGGGAGACATGCTGTTATCCACTCATCCACTATATGGATGACCTACACCCGCTTCAGCTGCAGAACAAGCACATTTCTTTTTGTTTCTACCTTGAATGTTTCTCTCATTTGGGGGATTTAAAGACCCTTCCTTAAATCTCTTTCTCCAGGGACTAAAACTGTCAATTGCCTCACTCCTTCCTTACAAAGCATGTGCCATGATTGTTATCCATGTGCTTTCTCAGGGGGCTTGCCCCTCCCTAGATGCCCAAAGCCCAAAGCGCCTCAGTGCACAGGAGACATGCATTACCTGCTCCCCAAGTTCCACCCTACTCTGCAGTCCCAAATGCTAGTCAGGCATCATTAAACCCAAGGCAGCCCATGAACACCCAGCTCATGGATGTTCTCTTGTGTCTAGCCTCTTCCATCTTGCCCAATATCACATGTATTTTATAAACGAGAGACTGAGGTCTAGAAACATCAAGCTCTTGTGCTGTTGGGACAGCCCGTCTCCAAAACTAGTCAGGGATCCTCCAAAAGCAAGGAGGCTGAACAGCACCCCTGCTCTACCCTCCCTTCCTTTCTAGGGAACACACCTCACAGGTCTTCTGCCTTCCTTCCTCCTTGGCCTTATTTTATCAAGGGTCCTTAAAAAGGTTCATGTCCTTGGGGCTGGAGAGATGGCCCAGCAGTTAAGAACACTGGCTGTTCTTGCAGAAGACCTTAGCATCCACATGGTGGCTAACAATTGTCCGTAACTCCAGTTCCAGGGAATCTGACAGCCTCTTCTGTCCTCTGCGGGCATTGTACAACATGGGTGCACTTACCCACATGCAGGCAATACACACATACACATAAAAATAATAAAATATTTTTTTTAAAAAAAAAAGCGTGATGTCCTCTAAGGAGGGGGTCCCTGACCATTTTCTCCCTTGAGCATCTAGAGCTGGTGCATGTCAGGCCCCGGGGCCTCTGAATCCAGTGCCCTTCGGGGCATGAAGAAACCCCTCCAAGGAGGATAGTGGCGCAGAGTACAGTCTATATGTACTTAGTGTACGGCCAGGTGCCTGTCCTCTTCATAGCCAACCTTCACGGCTCTCCCATGTCCCTTTCTACCCAAAACAAACCACCAGCCACTTCCTCTTCTAATCAGTCAACAGTAGACCCTGCTGAATGGGAATCAAAGGACTCTTCACTCTCAGCCCTTCCTTCCTCCACAACCACAGCCCTCTTGCCCCCCAAATATCGAGATGCAGAGAGAGATTGATTCCCGTTATCATAGTGTGACTGTGACTCAGACTGTGGGCACAGGAAGACAGACAGAACAGCCAGGCAGACAGTCCAAGGAGGGCCACTGGGCACAGCAAACCTCCACTGCTGTTCCCTGCCCCTGCTCATTGGAGTGGTTTGTGCCAATAGCATTGCCAGGGAAAGAGATAAATGCAGCATGGGTGGGGCAGAGCCCAGTCCTGGGGGAATGTCACTTCCTCTAAACCCCAGGGAATTGAGAGCCTCAGGCTGCCCTGAACAATAGTTCCGAGGCGTGGGTGCCTAGAATGGTACCCTGTGCCACATCCTGCCATTCTTCCCACAGGCCGCACCCTGCCACCCTTCCTGGCTCCACCCGATCCTATCTCTGTGTTTATTCAGAGCTGGGAGCTGGGCTGCCTGCAGGCTGAGGACAAAGCTTTCCTGACAGTCCCCTCACCCTTGCTGCCTGTGGACCTGCGGGGATATGGAATCCAGCTGTGGCCTGTCCTAGCCTACCCAGCTGGGTAAGCATAGCCAGCACTCCAGTCCCTAGACTGTTTCCAGGCTGGCCAAAGTGGTATCTATCCACCTGGGCAGTCAGAGCCTACCTCAACACTGAGCTTCCCTGGCATTCAGAGACATGAGCTCCCAAATGTATAAAAGAAGGCAGTGGTCTGGGCGAAACAGTGTCTGGGATGGCCTACCCACCTCCACTGGCCTTCCAGTCTGAAACCAGAGTGTTGTTCAACACAGAGGTAAACTCAAAAAAGAAGGGACAACTCTGGGGAACTACTGGGGTTTGCAGTGCGATGTGTCCCTAGGAGCCCTTCTCTGGAGACCTGATGCTGTCTCTAGTCATGCTTCATCCCAACAGCACAAGGGGCGGCGACTGGTCCCATCCTTGTCTCCAGGGGCCAGGCCAGTTCTGGGACAGGGAAGAATTCTGGCTTCCTCCTAGTGCAGCTGGAGCTGGCTGGCCTTGCCAAAGCCTCATTGGGGATAGGCCTGAGTATTAACCAAAGGAGGAGGAAGCAAAATGCAAGAGGCAACAGTGTGGCATTTACTTGGCTACAAGCCCTAAGCGGTGCTTCACTGTCTCTTCCTCAAAAGAACTCCTTGGAGGGCTGGAGAGATGTCTCAGTGGTTAAGAACACTGGTTGTTCTTGCAGAAGACCCGGGCCCTAATCCTAGCACCCACATGGCAGCTAACAACTGTCTGAAACTCCAGTTCCAGGGGATCCGATGGCTTCTTCTGTCCTCTGCGAGCATTGCGCATCACAGGTGCATTTACCTACATGCAGGCAATACACTCATACACATAAAATAAAAATAATAAAATATTAAAAAAAAGAACTCCTTGGAGGCTGAGGCTCAAAGTTGGACCATCTTTTTTATTATTCTATTTACTTTTAAATATTTTATTTATTATTTTTATTTTATATTTATGAGTGTATTGCCTGCATGTATGTAAGTATACCTGTGCTGTGCAATGCCCATGGAGGTCAGAAGAGGGCATTGGATAGTTGTTAGCCACCATGTGGGTGCTGAGAATTGAACCCAGGTCCTCTGCAAGAGCAGTCAGTGCTCTCAACCGCTGAGCCATCTCTCCAGGCCCTAATTATTTTTATTTTATGTGTATGAGTGTATTGCCTGCATGTGTGTAAGTGCACCTGTGTCATGCAGTGCCCACGGAAGTTAGGAGAAGGTATTGGATCCCCTGGAACTGGAGTTACAGACAGTTGTTAGTTGCCATGTGGTTGCTGGGAATTGAACCTGGGTCCTCTGCAAGAGGAGTCAGTGCTTTTAACCCCTGAGCCATCTCTCCAGCCCCAGGAATGTACCATCTTACCCAAGGCCCAGCAGAGGTGGCACACATGAGTCATATTCATCGACAACTTTGGTTGATGCCCTGTTATTCTCCCTCTACCCCCAGCAATAGATTTTAGTCCAGCAAAGACAACCTAGCCACTATGGTCATAGTACACAGAGTGCCAGGAATTCTTGAGTGGGTCCTGGTCAAGGAAAGGGTAATCAAAAGAAACCAGGGCAGTTTCAGGAACTGGAGAACTTCAGTTCTCCAAACACTGAGTTTCAATAGGATTTCAACATGGTGACAAATGCCTGTAATTCTGGCACTTTTGAGGTAGAGCAGAAAGAGCAGGAGTTCCAGGCCAGCTTGGACTACATGAGATCCCCTTAAAAAGGGGATAGGAGGGTGTGGTAGGAGAGATGGCTCAGTGGTTAAGAGCACTGGCTGCTCTTACAGAGAAACCTGGTTTGATTCCCAGTATCCACATGGCGGCTAACAACTGTCCCTAACTCCATTTCCAGGTGATCCAGTACCCTCTTCTGACCTCCATGGGCACTGCATACACATGTGCACCTACATACATGCAGGCTGTTTTTTTTAATTTTAAAAAATGGAACAGACCAAAGACTGTTGTTCCCTGAATATAGCCCACCCTTGACAGATGGACAGACAAGCAGATTTACAGTGAGGGACTCCTGGGTCCCCATGTTCTTGTCCACCTGTTCCTCAAGTTTTTTTTCCCTGGGTGCCTACATGGTGTTGGCCCCCAGACACCCTCAGTTGGGACAAGCCAAGGATAAAGACTTGTGAAGGGAAGTCGTAAGTACTCAGAGGGCCCTGCTTACCGGGATGAATCTCTGCACTGTGTCTGAGCCTCTGTGCTTTCCCTCCTAGGCTGACACAACAGTTCTACAGAACTCACCAGCTCCTTAGAACCACCTCATTTTCCTCTGGTGCCCAGCAGTGTGAAATGTCTTCCCATCAACAGCGGCCTGCCAATGCCAGGAGCACAGGAATGTGGGAACAAAGGGGTGACTACCGAGGGAAAAGAAGAGTAAGAACAATCTACAAACAGCCGTGTTCACCCAGCATGCAGGGAATTTCATCTTTGCTACACATGCCTTCTACCAGGCTGCCTGGGCAGCACGTGGCTTCTGCTTAGTGACAAATCTAGGCTATGCAGTCTAGGCTCTCATGGTGTTGGATAAAACGGTGACTCTACACGAATGCAGAGTGGATTGAAATCTAGCACCCTTCTTACAAGCCAACTCATTAACTCTATAAACCTACTACTTCATTTATTTGTAAATGTGACAATAGGGACATAACACACAAGCACGCAGGCATGCATGCAGGCACACCCAGTATGGTTTCCAGCAGAAAATGAGGTATTATACGAAAAGCCCAATGCCTGAACCACAGTTGACTGTGATGTTTATTACCAAAGCAATCAGATGCATCAGGAGGCCGGAGGGCAGGAAAGTGGAGAGCTGCCCAACTCACGCCCGCTTAGTGAACACTGAAATTGCCTCCCTTCACATCTACCGTATGTGGTAGAGCTCACAGTAAATAGCATCTTACAGAGCAGCTGGAGAATTAGCAAGTTACTGTAATGAATGAATGAACGAATGAATGAATGAAGTGTACATAATGAAGTGTCAGCCATAGCATCAGCCCCAAAGCTGGGTATAGTTCAAAGGCACTAGCCTCCACACTCCATGAGCCTTCACCCTAGTCCCTGGCTGGCACATCTCAGGGACCCTAGGGTCCCTGAAGCCTGGGGAAAGGCATCTGATTCTCCCTGGTTCCTCTCGCTCTACTGTTTGCAGTCATCCCACTGCAGCAGCAAAGAAACGAGATCAGCAGTCTTAATTGGTAAGCGCTTCAAGGTACGAAAATGTAGATGCTGGTCACCAAGAAAGCCACCAGGAAATGAGGACAGGGCCTTGAACCCTGAAACTGGGCATGCAGTCAGCTGGGTCACCTATTGATGGTGCCGTGGGAAATTTACCTTGTGAGGAATGGGGGCTTCTTGAGGGACTCAAGCATCTCCAGCTTGGGCAGATCCTGAGGACAAAGTATGTGGCCAGCAGCAGCACTCAGTCACTGGAGCCTGGTGGAGGCAGATCACTCAGGCCTGCTTCTCCTGGACTGCCTCTTCCCACCCCAGGGTTCTAGGTGGGATACCACCCTTGTGTAAGCCTAACTGCACCATCGCCCACAAAATAAGCTCCTCAGAAGCCCCAGGTTAGTTAGCTGCTTTTGCTCACACAAGATTCATTCCTCAGTGAATAAAGTGTTCCATTCGTTTTCTCTACATACGCCTCATTTCCTCTCCATTATCTATCCACAAGAGCAAGACTTTTATTTTTCATTTTTCTTTGTGTGTGTATGTATGCATGTTATGTATCTGCAGGCACACATGTGTATACATGTGTATATGAAGGTCAGAGGTCAAGCTTGAGTGTTGTTCCTTGGGTGCCCATGGCCTCTAATTTTATGGATGTCGTTGTCTCTTGGCTTTGGCTCCTCTTCAAAATGCTTGGAAGCAAAGAGAGGGAGGAGACAACCTCATAGTTTCTAATCCCTGAGATTTCATCTAAACCACCTAACAAACAGCCCCCAATGTGGCTAGCCTTCCCCGAAAACTGCCCCAGACCTACTTCCCACACCAACACTCTTTGGAAAGTGAGGTAGCAACCAAGATGTGGCAAAGAGAAAGGATGACTTGTAATCCAGGGAGAAATCTTGATAGAGCACTGAGAAGAAAAAACTAGTAATAGTGATATTGAAGCATCTAAGCAGCCACACGCCTTTAATCCCAGCACTGGGGAAGCAGAGGCAGGTGATCTCTGTAAGCTCGAGGCCAGCCTGGTTTCCAGAGTTCCAGACCAGCTGGGACCGAAGGGAGACCCTATCTCAAAAAGACAAGAAAAAAATTTTTATTATTATTTTATGTGTATGAGTGTTTTGTCTGCATGTATCTAAATGCACCCAGGTGGGTACAATGCCCTGAGGTCAGAAGAAGGCCTCAGATCCCCTGAAACTAGAGTTACAGACAGTTCTTAGCTGCCATGTAGGTGCTGGGAACTGAACCTTGGTCCTCTGCAAGAGCAGCCAGTGTTCTTAACCGCTGAGCCATTTCTCTGGTCCAACTAAGTTTTCTTAAGCATTTACTATGTGCCCAGCACTATTTGAACCATTTTTACTTCTATTAATTAATTTATTCGTCACAATAATTATCTGGGGTAAACACTATAGCTACCTCCATTTCATAGATGGAGAAACAGGAGTTGAGGTATAAGCCCAGTTAGCCTAGCACCAGAATCTGCCTCTCAACCAGGCAACAGGAATTGACTAACGACATGGAGGAATCAGCTCTATCAAGTCTTTCATCAGCACTGTGAAACAGTTACTATTAAACGTGATGACTATTACTGATGAGGACACAGGGTGTAAGGAGTCCAGAGTCATGGCCAGTGAGTGGCATCTAAGACTCTGAACCCAGAGACTGGCTGGTACGGCCTTTCTCTTAAGTACTGGATCATCATGGCCTTGGGAGAGTCATCTCCTGGTGCCTGAATCAGCCCCCTTTCAGCTGGGCCAGTGCTGCTTAGAGCTTTTGACAGCCCAGAGCAAACCTGGCAGAAAAAGAAAAGCCCCCAGCTTCCTTGGGCACGACATCACTCACTCCTGCAGCCATGCCTAGAGACCTGATCAGTGCAGATGGAGAACTCATCATGCCTGCACACAGCTCTTGCAGGGACAAGGGATCTGAAGCCCCAGCTCGATTCACATCTGTGGCAGATGAGTGGCCCAGGAATGCCCCATCTCCCTTACACATAGATCTCTGCTCTCCAGCCACTGCTCCATGCCACCTATCTCCAGGGCTCCACTCCTTTCCCTAAGCTTTACGGTCACCCTCAAAATCTCAACAGCACTGAGCAGATGCCCTAATGAGTGGGTCACTCTTTCTTAGGAATTTTTGTGACTAAAAGGTGTACTCTCTGCAGAAAATCTGCAAAATAAAGGGTAACTAATACAAACATAAAAATTTTAAAGGCGCTTAGCTCCCATTAATCTGGAGATGGCCACTAATTGATCATTTGTCATATTCTTTGAGCAGGGTTAGTCATTTGTGCCTATAATCCCAGCGCTTGTGAGGCTGAGGCAGGAGGATTTTGAAACCACTGTACACAGTTAAGTTCAAGGCCAGCTTGAGCTATACAGTAAGACCCTGTTCTCAAAAATCTAAGGGCATGGTGGCATTCACCTTTAGTCCCAGCACTCCAGTGGCAGAAACAGGCAGATCTCTGTGAGATTGAGGCCAGCCTGGTCTACGTAGTGATATACAATGCGTTCCAGGTCAGCCAGGGCTTATAGGAAGACACTGCCTTTAAAAAAAATAAATAAAAAATCCAAGGAATGGGGGTACAGTTTTATGGTGGAGATTTATTGTTGTTTGGTTTTTGTTTTGTTTTCTTTTATTTTTTAACATTCATAGGCTCTAGCACTGGGGAAAAGTAAAAAAGAAAATTCTCTGGACAGCCATTTTGAATAGCTGCACATCCTCTACCCCGTGACCCATAACCTCCTTATACCCAAACCCCCAAGATTTCTGCTGGTCTCATCAGCTCTTCTGCCATCACAGGTGGGAACACAAGGGCACTGACAGTCAGTGGATCTCATCTGCCTCCTCTTGATGACAAATAGCAAGGGAGCTTTAGAGAGAGGATGGAGGCCAGGAAGGCCAAGAAGCCTGAGCCCAAGTCCTGAAAGCTTTTAGAAAAGCTTCACAGGGCTTCATTTTCCCTTAAAGAGATGGAGAACCACAATGAGATTGTACTTCACACCTGTTAGAATGGCTATTATTATTTTAAACTTTAAATTTGCATACTCTGTGTGTGTGTGTATGTGTGTGTGTGTGTGTGTGTGTGTGTGTGTGTGTGGTGTTTGTGATATAAGTACGTGTGTGTGGGCACGAACACAGGCTAGAGGGGGGTGTCTGGTGTCTTGCTCTGTTGCTCTCCGCCTTACTGCCTTGAGACAGGGGTCTCTGAATCTGGAGCTAGTATGGCGGCCAGCAAGCCCCAGCAATGCTCCTGCCTCCACACTGCATCCCCTCTGCTGGAATTACAGGCTCCGGCAGCCTTTTTATGTGGGTACTGGGTTTGAATTCAGGTCTTCACACTTGCACAGCAAGTGCTCTTGCCCACTGAGCCATCTCCCCAGCCCTTAAATGGCTATTATATTTTGAAAGATAGACATAAACATTGGCTAAAAAGACATGGAATGTGAAATGAGACTGCCATAGACAAAAGTGTGAAAGCTCTTTAAAAGATTGAACACAGAATTCCCATGTGATCCAGAAGGCTCTTTCGAGTATATATTCACAAGAACCAAAAGCAAGGGCATCCAGACTTGCTACAACACTGGTCATGATAGCTGAGAGATGGAAACAAACCAACAATAAATATGCAAAATATAGATACAATGGATAATTAGCCTTAAAAAGAAAGAAAATATGGGCACATGTTACAGCATGAAGGAACATGGAAACATGCTAAGTGAAATAAGCCAGACAGAAAGGAGAAACACTGCATGCTTCCACTTGAAGGTAATTAGAGTTCCAGGAGCTAAGAGAAACACAATGGAGAACTTCATAGGTACTCAGTTTCAGTTTAGGATAACAAACTCAGTGGAGGGATGGTGGAGTTGGCGATGACTATTGCATAATAAATAATGTGAAGGCAGAAAATGTCCTTGAATTGCACTTTACAATGATGTATTGATACATCTGATGCTATGTATATTTTAACATGTCTGGTTTTGTTACAACAGGACCTCAATCTGTAGCCCGGGCTGGCATCAAACTCATGGTAGCATTCCTCCGTGCCTCAGCTTCCCAATTGATGAGATTATAAGCATGAGCCACTACCCTTTAACACAGGGTCTCCCTATAGCCCCAGCTGGCCTGGAACTTGATATATAAACCAGGCTGGCCTGGATCTCACAGAGATCCATGTGCCTCTGCCTCCCAAGTGCTGGGATTAGAGGCATGTGCTACCATGCCTAGCTCTCATTTATATATTCATATATATATATATATATATATATAATTTTTTTTTTTAAATCAAGAGCAAAGGCTGGGAGGCTGTAGAGATGACTCAGTGGTTAAGAGTGGCTGCTCTTGTGGAGGACCCAGGTTCAGTTCCCACCATCTACATGTTGGCAAACAGTTAGCAACTCTAGCTCCAGGGGATTTAATGCCCTCCTCTAACCTCTGGTAGCACTGCCTGCACGTTATACACTCTCACACATGCAAGAAAAACATTCATATTCAAATAAAATTTTTTAAAAGAGAGCAAAAAAACTGGAGCTATATAACTCAGTGGCAGAGTATGTGCCTAGCATGTGTGAGGCCCTGAACTCAATTCCCAGCATCACACACACTAATCATCATCATCATCAAGAACAAGAAACTGCTAATAAACTACACTTTTGTACACCTTTAATCTGCACATAGGTTGAGGAAAGAATGTGAATAGTGCCATAGGCTGGTGACTAGCCTCAGATGGGATGTTGGGAGAGCAGCAGAGGTGCTCACAAGGTCATAATTATAGGCATTAATTGTGTCTAGAAATAGCCAGAGCCAGACAATATGAGTCCTGCCTGGCCATTTAGGTCTTCCCTCAACACCTCTAAGAAAGATTAAAGGCTTCCACATGCTGCGCAGACACAAGGTGTATTTAGGATTCTTCAGCAGGGAGGTAGGGGACCTGTAGGGCAGGAAGCTGGGGACAGACAAGAGACAGTCTTCCCTCAAAGTTGGCTTTCCTGGAAATCCCTTCCTTCTTCAGACTCCCTCTAGAGACACTTTGAGCCAAGCACTGGGTGGACTTCTGGTTTCCAGAACAGCTCTACCACAGGCTGACTGCACATTCTAGGCTTTGGAATAAGGTTTGCTCCGGGTGCCTTGCGGTCTGAAGAGGACACAGGGCAACGATCCAGACTGAAGCATCATAGTAGCCAGTCTGGGTTGAGGGACCACTGGGGAGGACAGGACCACAGCCTTCCCAATCTGCTGGGAATAGTACACTTGTGATCACAGACATTGGCTTCTGTGGGCCACCAGGGCATCCTTTTCATCCTTCTGCTTCTGACAGGCTGGCCCCAAAGGTCCAATTAGCCCTAAGAGTTATTTGATGTTTAATTTTCTGATTTTCCATCTGGTACTTTACTGGTAAAAACTTATCCTCATTCTCTTGACCAAGAACACATCACAGAGTTTGCTGTGTCCAGAGTGGCCTGTGCTCTGCAGCTTGATTAAGGGTGCAGGCACTCAGATGGCAGCCCCCCAAGGGACCCAAGGGACTTCCTATGCAGACTGAAAAGCCACCAGCATCTTCTTCATTCACCTTTGTTTGATGAAAGAGAACCCCTCCTAGGCCCTTGGAGTGCGTGTGTGGGGGTGCATCTCTGAGCCATTAGGACACTTGAAATTCCTCCTGTGGCTTCCCTTCCCCCACAGCATACAGACCTGACCCAGGGGAGGGGGGCGGTCAATGATGGGGTCACTGAATGTGCCCAGCTCAAAACTAGCTCTGTGCTTAGGAAGAATTTAACCCTCTCCTTCCTGGCTCTCAACTGTCCACCCTAAAAGACTTGCCTATAGGGGCAGAGAAAGCAACTGTAGAAGGCCTGGAAGGGTAGACCAAGAGTTGTAAGTGCAGTCGAGAAAGCCCGCCCTTATCACAAGCTTGGGGTGTAATCCTGGGCAAGTCTTCAAAGGGCTGGGAGCCTCAGCATTCCCCCACCCCATCACGGGGCCTCAGCACACTTAGTATATCAAAGAACTTGATACACTGGATGATTTACACAGCCCCATACACATGCAATGGATGACAGGGCTGGACACTTTTAGCTCATAGAGGGGTCTGGCACACACCACCCAGACATTTGCACAGGGTGTCAGTTATTACTTCTCCCAGTGATTAAATTATAGGTGGGAAGGCTCCAGGTCTTTGATGGGAGAGGTTGGGGGTCGGGGGGTATAGTGTGCTAAGCCCCTAACTTCTACCATGAGAGTATAAACCAGGGTAGGCCACATGGGGAAAGGCCTCAGCAGACATGACAGCAAGCTAAAAGGTATCCTAACCTTTTAACACCCCATCCGACACTGTCTTGTTATCTGCAAAGTTCACATTACAGAACCCTACAACAGAGCTTTTAAAAAAATTGCTGGCCAGGCATGGTGGCACACACCTTTAGTCCCAGCACTTGAGAGGCAGAGGCAGACAGATAGATCTCTTTGAGTTCAAGGCCGGCCTATATTGAGTTCCGGGCCAGCTGGGGTTACAGGGAGACCCTGTCTCAAAAAACAAAACAAAACAAAATTTGCAATATCTCATTTAAATAAGTTTATGATTTTGTTTTGGGCCTCATTCGCAGCTATTGGTGACATGTATTCCTTGGGTTGGACATGCCTGGAATCTTTAACAGGGCTGGTATGAGAGCTAAACACATTTCACAGGTAAGGAAACTGAAGCTAAGAGAGGCGGGAGCAGGATGAGGCTTCAGCCACCCTGGTTCCAAATCCCAAATCACAGGCCATGAACTCTGTGAAGAGGCTGCTGCTTATAGGCTCTCACCCCAGACCCCAGGGAACCCTTACCATCTACAGGATCTGCCTTCTGGTCACCTGATGCCATAGTCAGAAGGGAGAAGCAGCCCTACAGTCACTTCCTGCCAGGCTCCTGCAGGCAGCATCCAGCATGAGGGTCCCAAGGGTCAGTTAAAGGCTGCAGACTATGATGAATCAGCCTTAAGAGTCATTTGATGCTTCATTTTCTGATTTTTCATCTGGTACTTTACTGGTAAAAACTCATCCTCCTGACTCAGAGCACATCACAGGGTTTGCTGTGTCCACAGAGTGGCCCGCACTCTGCAGCTTAATTAAGTGCGCAGGCCACTCAGATGGCAGCCCACCCCAAGAGACCCAAGGGACTTCCTATGCAGACTGAAAAGCTATGTATTAAAATACATAGCCCAGTGGCCAGTTTCCGTGAGTGTGGTGGTTTCATACCTCCCTTGGTTCTACGTGCTGAAAACTATCCCCCTTAGTTTAGAGGAGAGATAAAAGGCAGTGTGCACTGAGTTGAACTGTCATTTCGGTCACCTCTGGCAACAATTTGCTCCATCTACCTGTAAATGTCTCCTTTCTGAATGTTCACTGAAGGGTCTACATCTCAGCCCAGCAGCAGTATGCCTGAGACAACAGCTCACCTGGTTACTTTGGGTGAAACGATAACTGACAGCACAGTGACCACAGCTACCAGGACCACAGCAAACACCTGAATGAGAACCTACATGCCACGCCTGTCTTATATATTTTCACCCTAAGCTTATGACCCCTGTCCATGCCAGTACCACTGCAGGAGCAATTTAGAGAGGGACAGTGCCGAAACATGCTCGTTGCTTTACTGAATCCTTTTTCCTTTATTATGTTTTTCTACTGAGTAAGAAAACTATGCTTTAAGAAAGTTCCAGTAGCTTGTGCCAGGTGTGGTGGCTCAAGCCTTTGGTCCCAGCACTTGGGAGGCAGAGGCAGGTGGCTCTCTGTGCATAACATTTCTCTCTCTTTATCTCTGTTCTAAGCATGCTCTCTGGTACTCTGGGCTTCCTTACTTTCTCTAAAGCTCCCCTCCCTACCATGTGGTTGCTTGTCCGCCATGGACGCTGGCCTGCACGCTGGCTTAACTCAAATGGCACAGCTTTTTTTCCCCTTCTCTTCTCCATTCTCCTCTGGGCAGCTGCTGAGATTTACAGCTAGCTTGTCCTGGGGTTTTTCTTTTAAAATCTAATAAAATTGTCCTTGAATGAAGGAAAGGAAGGAAGGGAGGGAGGGAGGGGAAGAGGGGAGGGAGAGAAGGGAAGGGGGGAGGGAGAGAAGGGAAGGAGGGAGGGAAGGGAGGGAGGGAGGGAGGAAGGGAGGGTGGGAAGGAGGGAGAGAAAGAGAAAAAGAAAGGGGGATTTTCCCAGAGAGAAGAGCCAGGACTCAAACCTGGGCCTCCCCATACAAGACCACTGGGCTGGGAAATGGGTCTGGCTCTAGCTCCTCACCATGTTAGGCCACATAGAACAGATTCCTCAGAGGGCTGGGCCTGTTCCCCTCTTCCCCAACCTTCCTACATAATGAGGACTTGGTACAGTTTATGGGAATTTCAATCATTCAAAAATACATCAAATGGTAATGCTACCTGTAATCCATAGAACCAGGAGGATCAGGAGGTTCATGCATCTTCAGCCACATAGCTACATGAAACCCTGTCTCAAAAAAACCAAATACCAAACCATTGACTTTTTAAAAGGACATGCAGAGATCAGCCTTGAACAGCATAATCTGCCCATTCATCAGAAAATCCCATAGATTCCCAGGCAAGGCATCAATATTCACTCAACTAGCTCCGTACGGCCAAAGCTATGGGCAGTGTAAATTAGCAAGGTAGGTAAAACAATATGTCTCCCAACCTGTCAGTCTGGGCCCCACACCCCAGAGCCACTAGCCCTGGCAAGTAAGGGCAAGGTCCCTCAGTCACCAAGTAGTTCAACACAATGGGAAGGCAGCAAAGATGGCCTTGAATGGAAAGGAAAAGAACAAGGATTGCTGGGAATTTTCACAGGACAATGAGAGACACTTCAGCCTGAATGAACCAGCCACCCATTCTGAAAGTTCTCTGAAACACCCCCTGGTTCCCATTGTCAACAAAGTCCCAGGGCTGTGGCCTGTGTCAAAGGTTCGGCTGAACTGGGTGGGCTCTGTCTAATTGCAGTCTAAGCTAACGCTCTCTGGCTCTCTGTTCCTTCTGTCTAGCAGGGTGCCCTGTTGGGTCTCTGGGCTGATCTTCATGGAACCTGGCCCAATGGTGCCCCCACATATGCTCATCTGAAGAGCACAGGGAATGCTATGAGCCCATCTCTTCATAAACCCCTAGCAAGAACTTTGAATTTAGAGGAAGAGGATGTCAGTCTAGAGAAGAGAGGACATGAAACTGGCCTCAGAGTGAAGAGGCTATCAGCTGTTCCCAGGGCCAATAAAAGTCCAAACCTCACAGCTGGAAGGCATGTCCAGGCTCCAACTGTCTAACACAAGCAGTTCCACTGCAGCTTCTTACCAAGACCTCTGACAACCACCAAGTGGCACCTCACTTGAGATGTGGCTGGTTGCACGAAGCTACCGCTCTCACCAAACTAAAGCAGAGCGGAGCCCTAGGTATCAAGGACCACCATTCCTGACCTGGGGAGGGTCCTCTCCACCAGAGTTCCCCATCATGAGTTTGGTACCGTCTCCTCAGAATAACCCTGAAGAGAGTGATGGGCTACTGGAAGCCAACTCCAAACATTAGGGAGGACAATGGGGAGATGAAAGAAGAATGAAGTCGGTTTACCTGAGGGGTAGACAGAGTGGAGGACTTGTCTCCAGGAGTGGGGATTAATGATGTGCCCTGGGAAGTATGGAGGTCCCCTGGAAGGAAGGGGTGCCCCAGATACCAGTCCTGCCTTCTCCATCCTGGATCCCCACATGATAGTCTGCACACACACAGCCCAGGTGCCCACAGACCTCTATCTATAGCCCAATCTTGCAGTCACGGAGTGAAATTCCACCAGCTCAGCACAGTGCAAAATGGGGGTGTTTTGCTTGTGTGCCATTCTTTCCACAGGGGTGGCCATCTTGCCTGCTCCCCCTCTTCTGGAGTTCTCTCGCATTACCTGCCCTCCTTTTCCTTATAGGGGTCTTTCCAGAGTGCTCAAGAAATGCTACAGGCCTGGTCAGCATCACAGCCCAGACTCCATTTGACAGACTGAAAACTGAAGCCCAGGACCTAGCAGGCATAGTGCAAGAGGGGAGATGCCCACCCTGCTTCCCAGCCCCATGTGCACCTCCCCATACAGGCCAGGCCCAAATCGGCCCATGGTAAAACTAGCGCCTACATAGGCCAATACACCATCGTCAATCACAACTGTTGATCCATTCCTCCTTCCTGTCTAGCCAAGCCATGTCCAAGTGTCTTCCCCCAACACTGGAGAACAGAATGTGCTTGGCTGGAGACCGGGATGCAATAAATTGCTATTAACAGACTCAGTCTGAAAAACAAAACCATAGGCCTCTTCCTTTCTGCTCTCTTCAAGCTCAACACTAGTCCCAATGAGAAGAGAGAGGCTCTCTTAGGCCAGTCACTTCCAGAGAAACCAGTTCCAGGTGGCTTACTTCTGCCTCTGGCAGCCTCTCCTCATGGCAGCCTCCCCTCACCAGGCAGCCTCCCTTCATAGGCACAAGCCAGACCACAGGGACCCTATGTGTTTGTTCCTTGTCTCACATTGCTTTATTTCATATTAATTGAGTACCTGTTGAAGACAAGCTTGAAGGTAGCCTGAGCCCAGCACAAAAGAGGAAAGAGGCTAAGCAGATCATAACAGTGACTCTTCAAGGTGCCTGCCCTCTGTAACGGGGGGTAGAGAAGGGAGAAGGAGGGCAGGAGTGAAAGGCACAGACATAACCAAAGAGCCAGGAGCAGCCATTTTGGGAAGACCAATGACAAACCTAAGTGTTGGGATGCAAGATGTAAGCCTGTGTCCAGTGTACAGGGTGTATGCAAAATGTTTGTAAAAATGGACAAGGTCCCCAGGAAAGCACAAGGGTCCCTGCTGCTCTTTCCTCTTCTCTTTCTTACTTGTATAGTGCCCAGGGTTCTTACAAAGCCATTTGACCTCCTGCCCATATAAACCCAGAGCAGCGTCCCAATCCTATTTCCCAGCACTCCTCCTCGAACCAACTCCTCTTTCCACCTCAATTTGCCCCGTAGTCACCTAAGAAACATGACAGCAAGGGAAGGGAAAATGATCGTTCACTTTGGGCCCAGCCACAATGCACGGAAGCAAGGAAGAGAACAGTGGCCCCAGTCAGCACATGCCCTTCCAGGTGTGGTCTGGGATGAGCTTTCTGTGGCTGTTAGGCACCAAAGGACCTTTTTGCCCCTGCTAGACTGAAGAAAGAGGCCTGTCCCCTTGGTAGGCAGCATTAGGCACAGGCCCCTCCCTGGGGCTGCAGGATACTACTCTGTGCCTTTCCCACTGGAGAGGAGATCCCAGAGCCCAAGCAGTTGGTGGGTCTTTTACCGCCAGCCTTTCAAAGTTAAGCTCCAAGAGGTTAGGTGACAGACCTGAGACATATGCTATCAGAAACTAGACTAGAGTACTCATAGTCTCAGAGGCCCCGACCCCACTTCCAGCTATCAGAATAGAGGCCAGAGGACTCCAAGAGTCTTTCTCCACAGTGGGAAAGTCAGAGCAGCACTAGGCAGCCCAAGTGCCTAATGTTGCCAGCCCATGGGCAGGCCTCACATTCAGTCCAGCATAGATGACGAAGCCCTCAAAAAGGCTAGGGGTCCTGGACTTCCTGACCTCAACCCGTCCACCCAGGCCATGGGCTGCCTGGCCCATCACTTCTAGAAAACCAAGGAAGGAAAGACATAGACCAACGTCCCTTGTTACAGACACCTCTAGAGATAGGGCTATGTCGCAGCCAGGTCTCAGGGAAGCATCCTCACCCACTAGGCACTGTATACCTGGCTATGTTCCCTCTGTCCTCACCTCACACAAACTCTGGTGTAGGAGACATCACGGCCGTGTGTTGTGGATAAAGAAGATGCTGCCCAAAGAAACTAGATAAATGACTCAAAATCTAGAAGCCTCCAATCTAGAACTTCTGAACTCTCAGAAGCCTGCCACACCCTCCCCACTGTGTTTTCACTGAACTATGCTGTCTCACTATAAACTGAAGACTAATCCAGAGTAAGTGGTACCACCATGATATGGAAAGGGCAGGAAAAGAATGCTGAGGACAGAAACTGGTACCTGATCTGAAGGAGTCAGTGGCTGGACACTGTCTAGGGATGAACCCAAGCTCTTCCAATACCTTCAGGATGGTACCGTAGGCCACCCTTCAGGTATCAGTCTCCCAACACTGCATTTTAGGCACAATCATGTACTATCACACCTCTGGGCTCTGGTTCATAAGGTTACCTTGTCAGTAAGGCCTTGCCTACATTCTCAGCACCAACTCCTACATTTCACTAAAAACCCTGCTCAAACATCCTCCTCGCTTCTGGGGCAGGAGAGGTGGCTGAGCAGATTAAGAGCACTGGCTGCTTTTGCAGAGGACCAAGGTTAGGCTCCCAGCACCAACAGGGAGGCTAACAACCATCCTAACTCCAGTGTCAGGGGATCAAATGCCCTCTTCTGGCCTCCATGGGCATTGCACACATGTCGCACTTACATACATGCAGGTAAAACACTCATATACATAAAATAAAAATAAATCAAGAAAATGTAATGTCCTCTCTCCTTTACTATCACACCTCTGGGCTCTGGTTCATAGGGTTACCTTGTCAGAGGTGTGATAGTAAATCCTTCCCTCTCTTGGAGGAGATAATTATTCACAAGAGGCATCCTATGGACAGACTGTGGGCATCCCAGTTCTCTAGCATTTAACTGGATTATAAGTACCTGTTTCCCTGTCTCATTCCCAGGCTCCTGCTGATATTCTCTCAGGGATAGGGACAGCAATGGGCTTCTCTTGTTGTAGGCCAGGCACTGTTTTACACCTCTTCAGAGTCAACCATCAGAGCAGGAGGCAGATACTACTGTTATCACCCCCATTTCACAGATTAGTCTGGTTGCAGAGGCTGCCTGACTACCAGTAACATCTCCCCAGACCCTAGAACAGAGCAAGCACAAGAACGTGCTCATCTCACAGATGATAAAGAGGTAAGGCCATGTCACACTCGGGCCCTTGTGGAATTCTCCAGATCACCCATTCTTTATCTCAGCACTCCATTCTCATCCCAAACTCCAGACACTCTTCCCACTTCCCATCCCTCTTGGATTTACTGCCGCAGCAGGAAAAACTGAGACCCATGGAGGCCTCTGGCAATGTGGAGAGGTAGATCACCTTCTTCCTGGGATGCACCTGCACCCTACCTGAAGGGATCTGACCTCTTGTTTTAAGCAAATACAAACACAGACAGCATCTAGGCTGACCTGGTCACTGGGCTCTTCCTCAGAGGGAGGGGACTGCCCCTTGAGGCAAGGAGGACAGGACAAGAGGCCCTTTGTGTCAGCAGCTACTGAGACACCTGTTCTCTCCTGCCTCCTGTGGCCTCCCTCCCTCCCTCCCCCAGTCTGTGTGCAGTCTTGTTTATCCTGCAGTGCTGGCATAGGCCGCCTGCCCCCTGCACAGGGCTCCACAGCCCCTGCCAGCACCTGCCTGGTTCTGGCAGTCCCGAGGTCCCAGCCAAACACAATCATGCACGTTGACACAGTTGTTGGGTTTTGGGAGGGCAGTATGGGGTGCGCAAAGCATCACAGGCATTTCATGCCAGCTTGGCCGATTTGCCAGTGGCCACATCCTACCCTGAGCTGCCTGGAAAGACTAGGTGTCCAGTCTCCTGACACCTTGAACCACACACCATACTGTACCTGAGCCCTGCTGGAGAACTAGGTAGCTCCCCACAACCCCCAAGCATACAACACAGCAAAAGTCAGTGTCACCCCCGACCCCCTGCCCAAACATCTAGCCAAGGTCCCCTTTAACATCATCTTTGGATTAATAAGGCCCCATTGGCTGCCAGATTAAATGCCTTATAGAGTGACTTGTGAAGGTGCCACCAGCCCATGTACCTAGACTGGTTATATCTGGCCAGGCAGCCATCTCCTTAAGAGACCACAGCACAGTGGATCCCTCCCCATGAAGGACATGGATAGATGATCTCTGAGGATGGGTGAGAAAGAAAAGGGCAGATGCCAAGGCCAGGGTCCAGCAGAGAGGGTAGGTAGAACCCTCCTCTTTTCCCGTTCCTCCTTCTGTGTGCCCCATCTAAGCACTCCCAGCCCAGTCAAGTCTTGACCTGTCATCAGGAGTCCTACTCCTATGGCCACTTAGCCAGAAGTCTCTAAACTGCCAAACACACCCACATTTAAACATAAACCCTCCTCACATTCACATCAGTGTCCAGAAAAGGGGAATACAAATAGCTAAAATCACTCTCCAATTTATGGTGTCACTGAGGACTATGGATCTAAGGCCAGGCAAACCTAGTGGAAGATGTCAGATGGCAGAAATGACTCAGAGTAAAGGTGCTTGCTGCCAAGTCTAATGACCTGAGGTCAATCCCCAGAACCTACATGGTGGAAGGAGAGAACCAACTCCTGGAAGCTGTCCTCTGACCTCCACATGCACCATGGCACATGCCACATGACTGCATACTCTAAAGGCAGTATTCACCTGCACTTGGATACTCACTACAACAGTTCCCTGCACATAGTCAAATTCATCCCTTGTCCCTCAAATACCAAAGAGAAAGCCCTCCTGCTATTTCCTACTTCCCAAAGCAAGATTTGACCCAGGGCCCTTTCCTCTATTCTGTTTTGTGTTCCCCACCCAAGTGTGTGTGTGTGTGTGTGTGTGTGTGTGTGTGTGTGTGTGGTGGGGGGGTTGGGGGGGTGGTTTACTGGCTAGGGAACATGTTAGTACAGACTGAGCCAACAGAGAGAAAGACTGTACTTAACAGAGGGAGGCCAACTGTTCCTGCCCAGTAGATGGATGACGAATCCCAGTCTGGACTTCCCTCCACATCTCCTAAGCAAGGGCTGTGTACTGACTCTTTTCCTCCCACTCACTCTTCCCTTCCCTTGGGGACATTGCTCTAATGTCCTCAAAGTCTCCCTGGTGCTCTCATATGCCCTGCTTGTCTCCCCAGGGGCCAGGGCCACCAGGACACAAGTCCCATATGCACATGCACACACAGGCACACACAGGCACGCGCACACACACACACACAACCCACTCAAGAAAAGGAGAGCGCTCTAAGCCAGAGAAATAGGAGCTGTGGGCCCCTCTCTCTGCTTTTAACACTCCCTTGTTCTGCCCTACCCAGCACCCCACCTGCTCCCAGAGTCCCACTGTACCTGCACACAAACTTCCTATCAGCCCTTCCCACTGGTCTTTTTTTCCTTCCTACCTCACCCCTCAAGGCACTGGCCTGGCACCCCAGCCCCCCAGCCTCCCAGAGATGGTTAAATGACCTTAGACTCCTTCAGCAGAGCTGGAAGGCAGAAGGGGTTGGTTCAGGCCAAGTGAGGAGTACCCACAGAAAATCCTCATGGATGGTCAGACACCTCCTGTCTTTGCCCTCAAAGCCAAAGCTGGAGGCCTGAGGCGGGGTGGGGGTGGGGGTGGGGTGGGGGGTGTCACTCAGAGCTCCAGGGGCCATTGGGTTGTCACAAGGCAGCCTGGCCTAGCCTCACTAGCCCCTTGTCCTGTGAAGGCCACCCCCTGGTAGGACGCCTCTTTCAGTATCCCACTCCTGTCTCCCATGGAAACACCCATTCCTTTCTCTGTCTCACTGGCAAGTCTAGATACATCTTAAGCCCTTTTCATTCTGGTTACAAAAGTAACCACACTGATGTATTACTCTTAAAGACTAGAAACGGCTGTGGATGTGGCTCAGTGCTAATCTGCTTGCCTAGCAGGCCCTGGGTTCCTTCCTTAACATCAAAAAAGGAAAAAAAGAAAAAAAGTCAGCAAAGGCCATTGGACTCAGGAGAGCCACCCAGTCACCGGGGCTAGGGCTACCCGCCTCCCTGCTGCACCCTTGGCCTGGAGGGGCAGGGGAGACCTGGTGCCAGCTGATCTTTCCATCGGTCACACCTGAACCCCAAGGCACCTGCCTCAGCTTTAAGTCCAGGCAGGCGCCAGCCCCGAGCCCTTCAGAGGGGCGGGGCAGCCCACAGGAACCGGTTCTCCGCCCGGCCGGTTCTGCAGGCAGGAGGCGGGGTGCAGGGAGGACAAGCCTCCGCCTAGGGGCGGGTCCCCAAGGAGCCAAGCCTGGCGGGGATTCCAGACCCAAGCCCCAGGGGCGGGGCGCCAGCGGAGGGCCCCAGGCGGCCCCTGGCTCTTTCTCAACTCTAGCCACAGCACTGAAACAGAGGACCAATTCCCACAAGGCACAGAGCAACGAGAGGGGGTGTCACTAATGCCCCGCCCCCGCCCGGTCCCAGTCTCATGGACAGTTTACGGGGCTTCCGGCCAAGGCCATTTAAATGCTAAGGCCAGTGGAGGGGAGGGTGCGGTGGGATGGTACTGAATGAAGTTCCTACCAAGGGAACTGAATTCCAGATCCGATGGTTTCCCAGAGACAAAATGAGCCTGGCTAGGGAATGTAGGGATACTGTCCTCATTCTTCCTCTTGTCTAGTAGTATCCTAAAAGCCCCTGCCCCCTCAACATCTAGGTACAAATCTCAGCTCCTCTTCTAGCTGGTCCCAAAGGCACCTCCGATCCAGGCCACACACAAAGGCCTTATCCTGGCTCGCCCCATGGGTGGGGCAGGGAAACCAGTCACTTCCTCCCCTCACAGTCTACCCTATAGGTCTGACCACCACCATGGGCCATAGGTGCTCTGCAACACAGAGCCCTCCCTGACAAAGCCTGCCAGTCCTTGGGGCCTCAGGCCTCTGGAAAGAGAGGTTATAGAAGCATAAGGGCCTTTCTAAAGCAGAGTAGAGGCCCCTGCCACCAACGGAAGGAGGGCCAGAACCTCTTGGAGCAGCAGGAGCTAGGGTCTCAGGAGATCTCTCCTTGGGCTGGGTCCACCCCATAGAAAGGCACTCTTAGTAGAAAGTACCGTACTGCTGCTGTGCACAAAAAGTATTTGCAGCTTAAAGAAAGCATGGTGACATCCTCCTTTCAGAGAAGGTGGGAGGGTGGGGTGGCCTTGCCCAGGTTGCATGTAACAAATCTACCCTGAGTCTTCCTAAGGAAGGGACAGCCAACCCACAAGAGGATCATTGGGCAAGGACCAGCATCCAGAGTTTGCCTCCTAGCTTTGGAGCAGGGAGATGCAGGAGTTAGTTCACCATCTGGTAACAGGCATTGTGACAGTCACCCTGGCTGACACATTTGGGTTACAGGAAGGGGACTAGCAAAGGACGAAGATGGCAGCAAGTTCAGGCAGGAGCTAGCCCTCTTAAGCAAACACCGTGCAGGAGAATAACTCCCATTTCAAGGCAGTCACACAGAGCCCTTTTCAAACATTCAGCTTTACCCTTCAATGTAATGGGGGAGGGGTGCAGGGCAGGGGCTGTGGAATCCCCTTTCCATGGTGTCAGCTTCCTACAAACAAGGTGACCCAAGAAACCTAAAGAAGGGGAAACCTTAGTGTGGGGGAGCTAATATTAGCCCCCCACGAGCAAGAACCTTGGGTCCCCTGAAGGGGTAGGAGTAGTCAGGACACTTGGCTGGCATGGGGTCCTCAGCGTCCTCAGAGCTCAGCTGGCAAGGAGCTCTAAGAGGCAGGCCTTCTTGCTTTGCTGCCATTATCTCACCTCACAGTCCAGAAAGGAGGGCTGGAGATGTCACATGGTATACATCTATCCTGGCTATAAGCCCTTCTCATCAGACACACATTTCTCAATCTGCTAATTTTCAAGAAGCAAGAAGACCAGGATGGGCCTCTTCCCATCTGGAGGTAAGACTGAGGTTGGAAAAAGCTCTTCATCCTTCTTAGTGCTAGACATTCCTCATCACACATCTATACCTAAGTTGGCATCTTGTCAATGAGACCTCCCAAACAGTCCTCACTGGCCTATCCTAGTCCAAGTCACTCTCAGCTCAGCCCCAGACCTACCTTACCTGCCTATACCCCTCCCTACCTACCCCTCTTCCCCACCTGCTCCCTTCAAGCAAGTCTCTACCTAGAAGCTGAGGCCATCTCTTTTTTTTTTCTTGAGGGGGGGAGTGTTTTGTTTTGCTTTGTTTTGTCCCTGTAGTCCCAGCTGCTATGTAGGCCAGGCTGGCCTCAATCTCACAGAGATCTACCTGCATCTGCCTCCTGAGTGTTGGCATTAAAGTCATGCACCACCAGACCCAGCCCATCTTTCTTTTTCACAACACATTTTTTTTCACTTATAAAAATAATTCCTGGGCCAATGAGATGGCTCAGTAAGTAAAGGAGCAGTGCTGCCAAGCCTGACAGCCTGGTTCGTTCCTTGGGGTACGCATGGTGGAAGGACAGAACTGACTCCCAAAAGTTGTCCTTTGACTTCCACACTACC
Organism: Nannospalax galili; assembly: GCF_000622305.1. NCBI lineage: Eukaryota > Metazoa > Chordata > Mammalia > Rodentia > Spalacidae > Nannospalax > Nannospalax galili. Next base: position 7,373,261 of record NW_008335444.1, on the reverse strand, counting down.
ACACACACAAAATAAATAAATAGATAAATGCGATTAAAAAAAGTTTTAAGTAATTTATAACCACTGTAGATGCCTGGAAAAATCAACTGAAGATGAAACAGGAAGTAAAAAATCATCCCTTAAACTGGTGAGATGGCTCAGCAGATAAAGGTGCTGGCCAAGCCTGACAACCCGAGTTCTCTTCCTCTCCCCACCCCACGCCAGGTGGAGAGAACTGACTCCAAAAGTTAGCCTTTGGCTTCCGCACTCATGCTGTGGTGCACATGCCCCTGACCCCTACCCCCACCGCAGCCATGTGCACACACAACAAATGTAATTTGAAAAAAAATTTTAACTTAAAAATGATCCCTGTGTCCAGCATCCTTCATCAACCTCTGAACATTCCAATGCATCCCTCTAACTTCTTTTTTCTTCCTCCCTCCTCCCGCTGCCCCATGTGTGTATGTGTGAGAGACACAGGTACACATCTTTACCATAAACTGTACTATGTAGTGTGTGTGCATATACATATATATATATTTTTTTCATTTCTTATGACACTTTCCAGGGTTTAAACTGTTCTGTTTAATGCATTTTGGAGTTTTTGGTGTGGTTTATATGTGTGCACATGTACTAAATTTACAAAGGACAAAATAAAGCAAAAACAATCCTTCCTCCTTCAGTCACCATGTCCCTCCCCTAGGGCAATGAGGAATAGTTTCCCATGTATCAAATCATCTTTTAAAATCTTAAACTGGGGGCTGAAGAGAGGCTCAGTGGTTAAGAACACTGGTTGGTCTTGCGGAATACCTGGGTTTGAATCCCAGCACCTACATGGCAGCTAATAACTGTCAGTAACTCCAGTCCCAGGGAATCGGACAGCCTCTTCTGTCCTCCGTGGGCATTGCACGACACAGGTGCACTTGCCTACATGCAGACAATACATGCATACACACAAAAATAATGAATAAAATTTTTTTAAAGTTTTCAGCTTTTAAAAATAAAAAAAATAAAATCATAAATCGATCACTCTGTTCTCCTGTGGCCCTGACAAATAAACACAGGCTCCTAACCAATCCCATTAGATGCCACAGCCCAGGCTCTATGCTCTCCTCTCCAGCCATAGGACTGTGTTATTGGCTCTGACCTAGGGGGTGAAGGATTTGGTGGGGGGACATTTGTGGGCTCCTCAGCCTGGAATGCCCCTCCTCCCAGCTGTATGCAGCTGGCTCTTTCAGTCTTCAGGCCTATGTGAGTCCTCCTCAGGACAGCCTTCACTGACCTTCCAATCCTCCTCCCTCATATGCTGTACCTCCCATCTGGGGTATGTCTCATGGTGTGGTATTATCTCCCAGCCCCCTCATTAGAAAGCAGCCTCTCTAAAGGTAGGCAAGTCACCAGTCTGTCCACCTATCATCACACGGCCTAGCACAAGGGCTGGCAAGTAACAGACACATTCCTTTAATAAGTTTCTGTTAAAGGAATGAAGCGATGTCTTCTCTCTGGCACTGGTTCTCATCTGCAAACTGCCTACATGCAGGACTTCCCAGCACCAAGCATCAACACTCTGGCCACCCTCCCCCGCATGCCTAGTGAGGGTCAGAGGGTCAAGGAAGAAGGAAAGGGGCCTAGTATGCAAGGCAGGGGGCTGGGCAGCTGCCCCTGGCTCTCCCTCTCTGTGCTATGCAGCAATCAGATGAGACAGAAACTTGTGCCTACCCTACACTCCCAGAAAACCCTCCAACCTCCAGCAGAAAATTATCTAAGTCTCAGATGCAATGTGCCCTGACAGCCAGTGTAGTAAGGGTTCCCAAATGAGCCCTGTAACAGGAAACAAACACCACCCAAGGAGCAGAATCCTCCAGGGACAGTCTGCCTATCCCATCTGATTTCCCAGACACCTGGGATCCTCTCTCTGGAAATTCACTCAGTCCCAGAGTCATAAATGCACATCCAATCATGAGCCAACAGGGTGCCCAAGGGAGATCCTTTTGAAGATACTTCCCTATCCTGGGGCTTTTTCCAGGGAAAGAACACTCCATGATGCCAAGAGTGTTCTTTCCCTGGAAACATTCTTAATTTTTTATTCTTAATTCTTAATTTTTAAGAATGAGGAAAGGAGGGGCTGGAGAGTTGGCTCAGTGGTTAAGAGCACTTATAGCTCCTAAAGAGGACCCAAGGATCTAGGTTCTGTCCCATAGCACCCACATGGTGGCTAACACCTGTCCTTAACTCCAGTTCCAGGGGATCCAATGCTCTCTATTCTGGCCCCTGTGGGCATTTCATGCATGTGGTGCACATACATAACATGCAAGCAAAACACTCATATACAAAAAAACTTTTGGGTCTGGAGAGAGGATTCAGTGGTTAAGAGCACGGACTGCTCTTGCAGAGGACCCAGATTAGATTTCCAGAATCCACATGGTGGCTAATAACCATCCATAACTCCAGTTCCAGAGGAAGTCGACACTTTCTTCTGACCTCCTCAGGCATTGTACAACATGGGTGCACTTACATACATGCAGACAATACACTCATATACATAAAAATGAATAAAATATTTTAAAAAGAATAAGGAAAGGGGGTAATGAAATGCCTTAAACAAAAACTTCAGAGAGAAAGAGGAAAGAAGGAAATAAAAAGACTCAAGAAAATGGAACTAGATGAGGAGCAAGAAAGTAAAGTGACTGGGACTGGAGAGATGGCTCAGCGATTAACAGCACGGGCTGCTCTTGCAAAGGGACCTGGGTTCAATTCCCAGCACCCACATGGTGGCTAACAACCATCCGGAATCCAACGCCTTCTTCTGAACTCCATGGGCATTGCACTCATACATATAAATTAAAAATAATAATTTTTTTTTAAAAAGAAGGTAAATTGAATCTGAGGAGTCAGAATCAAGATGGGAAGGGAGTGTTAAGTCTTTTTCTCCAGAAATGAAAAACTACTAAAAGTGGGTACAATCCTCAAGAGTTCTCTGGGCTGTGTACAGGTCACTTAAATTATAATGATACAGGTAGGAGATGCAGCTGAGTGGTAGAATACTTCCCTAGCATGAACTAAGCCCTGGGTTCCATGGTAACATAACAATTTTAATGACAACTAACTTTTTTCTTTTCAGTACTGGGGATCGAACCCAGGACATCCAGCAGGTTAGGCAAGTGCTCTACTACTAAGCTACACCCCACCTCAACAACTAAACAGTTACCTAGCACTTACTATGTGATATGCACTTAAGTTCTGAGTTTCAATGTATTAAGTTTTTTCATCCTTCGGACCACCCCATGAGGTGAGTATCCTCCGGATTTAACCTCATTTTATTGAGCAAGGGGCTGGGTTAAATTGCCCATGGTAGTAGCACTAGCAGTGGCTGCACTGGCTCCAACTTCAGCTCCCTTAACACTAGGCTATCTAATTCTCAGTGGTTCAAAGAGTTCAAGCTTTCCTAACCAATATCCTTCGAACAACCAACATACACTAGTTTCAAGGATGGGTGTATAAATCCACCCTTTTCCATAGGAGAAAGTCGCCGAAGTCAAGCTGCCTGTCCTGGTGAGGAATAAGAACCCAAGCGTGGAATCCCAGTATCTACAGAGGTATTTCCAAAGGCAGTAACTACCTCGGAAACTGGTCTCTGTAAACCGCACCCAGAGTAGCAGCATCTCGGATGGCTATCCTAGGCCAGACACCAGCACCAGCGCCAGCGCCAAGGCGCCCTGCCCGGAAATTCCCACAGAGCTAAAGCAAACTTCCCAGGAAAACTCCTCGGCTTCCTCCTAGCCCTAGTCATGGAGGCGGCTGCCAAGATCACCAGCGGAGTCCTCGCAGCTGCCGTGGGCCCTCCCCTGCGGGAGCCACCGCTTGAGCGCCCGAGGGTCCTCCTGGAAAGGTCTGAGACTTAAGTTCAAAATTCACAGGCAGCCCAGGCTAGACTCGGAACCCCGCCAAGGACTCTTCGGCAACCCCCACTCTCGTGTCCCTCACCCCCAGCCCGGGGCACCTCCTGCCGGGACATCAGGCTGGCCGCGGGGACATCCCGCCGGGGACCCTAGCGCGCCCGGGTAAACAGCAGCCGCAGCCGGCGTGCACACACACACACACACACACACACACACACACACACACACACACACACACCACACACACACCTCGCGTGTGTTTACGTAAAGAACGCGCGGGTGGGAAAACAATGGCGAGCCTCCGGGACCGAGCGACCACCTCCTCTGCATCCCAACAGCCCTGGGTGCAATTTGGTTTCCGCGGTGAAACCCGGGTGAATGGCGCTCCTCCGACACCCCACGATGCGAAGTGGGGGTGGACAGGAGCAGCTACAGCAGAAAAACGAGAGGCGGCGCCCGGGTATACCGCTGGGAACGAACCTGGAGCCGTGGGAAGGCTGCGCGATGGACCCTGGCGGCCCACGCACGGGAGCTCTGTGTCGCAGGCACACTAGCCCCACGCGGGGCACGCACACTTCGCCTCGGCTCCGGGCTAGGAAGCCTTAAACTGGGCGCGTGGTCAGGCAGATGATTAAGACCTAGAGCCCAGCCAGTCGGCCAGGGCGCGCGGGTTGGAGACCCAGAAGCCCGGCTCGCGCGGCGCGCGCCCGCCACCCGCCACCCGCCACGCTCTGCTGCCACCGCGCTCCTAAAGTACCCGGGTCCGCGCCACGCCACTGGCCGGCGCTGTGAGGAGTCCGGGAGGTTCGGCTCCGCCTGGCAAAACTTTGCCCAAGATGGAAACTCGCGCGGAAGAGATCCGGCGTGGCCCCAGAAACGAGGGGGCGCGTGTGTCAAACTTGGCGAGGCTGGGTAGAGGGGCGCGCGGCGCGAAGGGGCGCACTTACTGTTCGGCCAGGCGCTGGCCCGGGGTCGCCGCTCCGCGCTCCCGCTCCTGCTCGGTGCGTCCGGGTAGACGGCAGGCTGGCCTTCCAGCTCACATGCCCGGGAGGCGCGGTGGGCAGCGGGCCCGGACCGCGCAGCGGGACGGAGGCACGCCCCCCGCCGAGGGCCGGAGGAGCTCTGGACCTGCTGCCGGCTGCCCAGCGCTGCCCACTAAGCTGGGGCCGGGCCGGGCCGGGCGGCGCGCTCCGAGGAGCCAGGCCGCTGCGCACTCTGCCCTCTGCCCCCGGCTCGGCGTCTCGCTGCCTTCCGCGGCCCCACTCCGGACTCCCGGGCGCAGCGCCGGGCCAGCAGGGTGGCTGATTGTGCGCTCCGTGCCTCGGCTCGCTCTCCAGCCGGCTCGGTCCAGAGCCAGGGCCTCCGAGGCTGAGCGGCGCCCGGACCTCGGACCCCTCAGGCCGCCCCGGAGGTCGGGGTTCCGGGACCGGCGCTCGCGCACTTCAGTTCCCAGCCGGACTGGAGCAGGGCGCTCGCAGCTCGCTTCTACGGAGAGGCTCGACAGCCTCGGAGGAGAAAGAGGGAGGGAGGAAGGGAGGGAAGGAGGGAGGACTAGAGCGGGCGGGGGAGGAGGGAGGGTGGGGAGATGGAGAAAGAGGGAGGGACAGAGAGTTTCCTCCTCCTCCTCCCTGCACTGGTCCGTCCAGGCCTCAACAGCTGGAAACCTGTGCCCAGAAAGGGACAGCTGAGGTTCTCCGGCGAGGAGGCGGGTGGACATGCAGTGACCGGGTAGAGAGAACTGGAGAGAGAAAATGGATTCTGCCACTCCCTCTGCTCGGGGGTTAGAGTCGCCGCGGGGAATCTTAACTCCTAAGAAGTTATGTATACATTTCCCAGTCTCCCCATCGGACCCTGGATTGGGCAGCTTTGTTGTTGTTATTGTTGTTGTTGCTGTTGTTTTGAGAAGGGTAGTCCTGACTGATCTGAAACTTCTCCCTAGTGCTGAGACTGAAGGAGCTTTTAGATTGAGTTTTTTAAAACCGCCCTTAAATCTGGGCATTTAAGCCTATAATACCAGTACTGGGAAAGCTAAGGCCGGAGGGTCACAATCTGGTCTGATCTCATGGAAGATAGACAGCCTCCTAATGTCTCTGATCATTCCCTAGTTTTGTCCTTTTCAGTATCTCTCAGTCAAGTCCTTTATTTTCTCCTGCCCTGTTTAGAAAGAATCATCTGTGGGGAATGGATTCCCTTCATTCACCCTGTTTGTTAAATATCTACAGAATACCTGACCCTGCCAGGGACCACCAGGTTGAATGAGACTGGCTGCCCTTCCTGGATTCCTGTTTTGTGAAGGAATGGATGAACAACAATTCCAGTAAATGGTAGAGTGCTCAGACAGGGCAAGGCAGAGGGCCCACCAAAAACACTAGATGAGGAATGAAATCAGAGTCTTCTTGGGGAGGTCCCCATCTGAAGTGGGTCTTAAGAGGGACCTGTGAGAGTCAGGCAAGTTGAAGGAGTAATAACTGTGGAACTGTAAATAAGCCCTTGACCACAGTGGTGGCACCTGGCAAAGCCTTCTAAGGACTTGTATTTCATCATTCCTCATTGCGTGGCCTAGGAATTCCTTTTTTTCCGGGGGTGGGAGGGTCTTTTTGAGACAGGGTCTCCTGTAGCCCCAGCTGGCCTGGAACTCACTTTGTAGACCAGGCTGGCCTTGAACTCACAGAAATCCGCCTGCCTCTGCCTCCCCAGTGCTGGGATTAAAGGCGTATGCCAGCACTACCAGCTTCTAGGAATTCCTTTTATCCATCCTTTGGGTCTCAGTCTAGTATCAGTTCTTTGGCATCCTTTCTTGGTGGTTGAATCAGGGTCAAGTGCTCCATCTATGGGTTCCAGGAACCCCACAACTGTAAATACATTTCCCTATTTCTCCCAGTGGACTGTAAACTTCACAGGACAGGAATATGCCTCTAGTTCATGGTTAGATTCCTTGTGCCTAGACAGGACTTGGCAAAGAGCAGGTCCTTAATAAATTCTTTTATCATTCTTCCAACTGAGCTACATCTCCAGCCCAATAGGATAAGATTTTTAAAAATATTTTACTATTTTTATTTTTTCTTATGTGTATGTATTACCTGCATGTATGTAACTGCACCCGTGTTTTGCAGTGCCCACAGAGAACAGAAGAGACATCAGATCCCCTGGAATTGGAGTTACAGACAGTTGTTAGCTGTCATGTGGTACTGGGATTTGAACCCCAGTCTTCTGCAAGAGCAGCCAGTGTTCTTAACCACCGAACCATCTCTCCAGCCCCAAGATTTTAACTATTTTCATAATGTTAAGTACCATGTACTAAAGATTAATAAAACTCTCTTTCCCTTCTTCCCCACTGGTGACTGAACTACTTAGGGGCTTTCATATGGTAGGGGAGCACAAGTACCCTACCCTGAGTACTATCATAGACCCAGTCCCTCCTTTTTTTTTTTTTTAATTAAAATTGAGACAGGGTGGCACTGTTACCCAGGCTGATCTTGAAATCACTCTGTAGCCTTGGCAGACCCTGAACTTGTGATCCTCTTGTCTCAGCCTCGAAAATAGCTAGAATTACAGACTCCTTCCACTTGGCCAGACAGTTCACACAGTTTTTTATTTAAATTTCTAAGACTGGGTTTGAGATGGCTTAGTGGGTAGAGGAGCCTGATAACCTGAGTTCAATCTCAGGATCTCATGGTGGAATGAGGGAACTGACTCCCAAAGGTTGTCATCTGACCTCTACACTCACACTATGGCATTTGGAGAGAGAGAGAGAGAGAGAGAGAGAGAGAGAGAGAGAGAAATAAAACATTTTAAAATCTCCAAGACATTCACTGCTCTTGACATCATGTATCCAACTACATATTTGACCTAAATTCAGCATGTTCAAAATTGAATCCTTGGGGCTGGAGAGATGGATGGCTCAGCGGTTAAGAGAACTGATTGCTCTTGCAGAGGACCCAGGTTCAATTCCCAGCACCCACATGGCGCCTAAGAACCATCCTTAACTCCAGTTCCAGGGGAATTTGATGCCCTCTTCTGACCTCTGCAGCATTACATGACACTGGTGCATTCATATACATGCAGGCAATATACTCATACACATAAAATAAAAATAATAAATTAAAAAACATTTTTTTGGTCTTTTTGAGACAGCGTCTCCCTGTAGCCCCAGCTGGCCTGGAACTCACTATGGAGACCAGGCTGGCCTTGAACTCACAAAGATCTGCCTGCCTCTGCCTCCTGAGTGCTGGGATTAAAGGCATGCACCGCCACGCCTGGCTAAATAAAATATTTTTTAAAAAACAAAAGCAAAATTGAATCCTTAACCACCACCCCAAGCCCGTTTCTTCTTTTACATGTCAACTAATGGTACTTCCACTCATCCACTCATCCAGTGACTCAGGGTAAAAACCTAACCAACATTCTTGATTCCTTCTTTCCAGCTACTCAAGTTAGCGAGTCTCATTGGTCTATCTCCAAAAATATATCCTAATCCATCCATTTCTCAGTCTTCACCCTTCCCATCCAGGCCACAGCCTCACTCAGCTAAACTAGCAGTGTTTCACTGTGTCTGAGGCTACCTGCTTACCCCCATATGACAATTGTTCTAGAAAGATAACACTGAAAACCAGTAAATAACTTCATTATTTGCTTCAGGAACTTCCTGAAAATCAATTTACCGGAATAATGGACTGCACAAATAGCCCCCCTTCTCCAGATAATAGTTTGCTTAAGTGGGCAAACCTTATCAAATAATTATTTATATTTCATTGCTCTCCCCTCGTTATGTTTTCTGATCCTAAATAGTTTTATCGCAAATATTGCTCAGTCTCAATCAGATCTCTATATGGAAAAATTACTAAGTGAAACAGGAACATCAGGAGTTCAAGGTCATCCTTGGCTACATATCCAGTTTGAGGCCAGCATGGGCTACATGAGACCCTGCTTAAAATTTTTTTTAATTAAAAATGTTTTTGTCTTTTTGAGACAGGGTCTCCTTGTAGCCCCAGCTGTCCTGGAACTCACTATGTAGACCAGGCTGGCCTCAAACTCACAAAGATCCGCCTGCCTCTGCCTCCCAAGTGCTGGGATTAAAGGCGTGCGCCACCACACCCGGCCTTAATTAAAATTTTTTAAAGTGGCTTGGGGAGACAGCCAATGAGATGCCTCAACAAGTACCGCTCAGCTTAATGACTGGATTTAATCTTCCAGACCTACTCATTATAGAAGAAACTGACTCCCAAAAGTTGTCCTCTGATCTCCACAAGTATGCTCGCCCACAAACAGACAAAAAATAAATCTAGAATTAAACTATTTGTTTTGTTTTAGACAGGATCTCCTTATGTAGCCCCAGTTGGTCTAGAACTTGCTATGCAGACCACACTGGCCTTGATCTCACAGAGATCTATCTGCCTCTGTCTCTGAAACGTTGGGATAAAAGGTGTGGGCTACCACACCTGGCTCAATAAAATTAAGGAGAAAAGGACACCAGGTATGATGGCAAACGCTACCAGCACTCAGGATGTGGAAGTAAGAGGATCAGGAGTTCAAGGGACTCTCAGCTATAAGAGTTTGAGGCTATCGTGAGTTTATTAGACCCTCTCTCAAAAGAACAAAGAAACCTCCTGTTTACATTTTTCCTCCTCCCTCCCTTTGAAATCAAACACTTGCTTTATCTGTTTTCTGGTTTGTTTTTCTATTTTTTCCATTTCCTTTTAGATTGTAAACTCTATGAGGGAGGAACCTATGCTCCATTTAATTTCCAGAGTCTGTAGTAATGCTCAAAAAACAATTACTCAGGCTGGGAAGGTGGCTCAGTGGTTAAGAGCACTTAAGCTTACTGCTCTACCAGAGGACCGGTGTTTGGATCCCAGCTTGTTTGTTTTCCAGTATTTTATTTATTATTTTTTATTTTGTATGTCTGAGTGTATTACTCACATGTAAGTGCACCCGTGTTGTGCAAGGCCTGCAGAGGTCAGAAGAGAGCGTCAAATCCCCTGGAACTGGAGTAACAGATGGTTCTTAAGCCATCTGGGAATCAAACCCCAATCCTCTGCAAAAGCAGCCAGTGCTCTTCAGCACTGCGCCATCTCTCCAGCTCCTTGGTTTGGCTTTTCTGAGACAGGGTGTCATACTATAACTCAGGCTGGTCTGGCACTCACTGTATAGCCCAGGATGTTCTAAAACTTGAAGTGATCCTTCTGCCTCAGCCTCTCAAGAGCTAGAATTACAGGTATGAGCCATCCAAGCCCTTCTCTAACGTGTGTTTGTCCTGGTATGTTTGGGTGGTTGGTTTAGTTTGCTGAGACAGGATCATTTGTGGCTAGGACTGGTCTCACATTCACTATGCAGCTAAAGATGACCTTGGATCCCTGATCTTCCTGAGGCAGATGAGCATAGGGCATAGCTTAGTAACCTGGGACTCCATTTGGTTTGAGCTATACACACAGCTCTCTTCTAACAATGCACTTGGCAACCTAGGCCTCACCTGCTTATACTATGCACACATGCTTCTCTCCTAGCAATGCACCTAGCAACCTCTATCTCCCACTTGCATCGTGCTGTGTAGTATATAACCCACTCTGAACAATGACATAAGATTCTCCACCAACAACGATTAAGAACAACCATTTAGTGGACAGTTTCTATCTAAATGCATTCCTAGATACATTTAGGTACAGGAGTAAAGGGGCAGTTCTGGCCAGAACTACTTTGGGAAGCATGCACACAGCAAACTGTTTTGACCTGTTTTACCATCCTGTGCATAACTGAGCATGTGTCTGACATGTGCAGAAGAGAAAAGATTATATGACCCAAACTTATCAATCAAAACTGACAGGCAGAGAATTGCTCTGCTGTGCTTCTTAGCAATGAAACACCTCCTTCCTTAAGACCCCCTAAAAGAACCCCCAGGCAATAAGTGAGGCCCTTGAGTACTCTTTCACTCTGGTGGCCTACTGTTACTCCTGACAGCCACAGTAGTATTGCTTTGCTTTTAAATAGTTTTCTTGTGGGGCTGGAGAGATGGCTCAGCAGTTAAGAGCACTGACTGCTCTTGCAGAGGACCTGGGTTCGATTCCCAGCACCCACATGGTGGCTATGAACTGTCCTTAACTCCAGTTCCAGGGGAATCCAAAGCTCTCTTCTGACCTCTGCAGCATTGCATGACATGGGTCCACTCACATACATGCAGGCAATACACTCATACACATAAAATCAAAATAATAAATAAAATATTTTCAATAGTTTTCTTGCTTCTTTACAATATATGTTCACCTTTATTTTAATTATTTCTTTCTAAAAATATTTTCCATTATTAATATTATTTAATTATGTGCATCTGTGTGGGTATGTGCATGTAGATGTAAGTACCCACAGAGAACAGAGGTGTTTGGATTCTCTGGAGCTGGGGTAATAGGTGTCTGTGAGTCACCCAAAATGGATTGTGGGAACCAAACTCTTGTCCTCTGCAAGAGCAATATGCTCTTAATCTCTGAACCATCTCTCTAGCCCCTATTTCAATTCATTGAATAGATGCCAAGAACCTGGATACATCTGGTCCAGACACTGACACTGGTAACACTTCTGCCTCCACCTCCCAAGTGTTGGGATTACAGGTGTGCATAGCCACATCTGGCATTTTCAATGGGAAATCTGTTTTTGTTGGTGGTGGATTTTTTTGTGTGTGGGGGGGTTATTGTTTGTGTGTATGTGTGTTTTTAATTGTTGTTGTTTGTTTTTAGTCCAAATCTCATTATACAGGCCAGGCTGATCTATCTCCATCTTCCAAGTGCTAGGATTACAGGTATGGAACATTATGCCCAGCTTTCAGTGTGCTTTGCATGTGGCTGGCTCTTAAGATGCAGGTGGAGTTGGAGTGCCCAGGTATGTAAGACTCCTGATGTTCTCTTCAACTTCTGAGGTTAAAGAGGTATCACATAAAAATGCCTCTGCTGGAAGCCATGAAAGGGTTAAATCTAGAGGTGTGAATTGCTTTCCTTAGCCTGGGCAGCTTCCTGAGAAAGCACTAAAACAGAAAGTAAGCTGAGGAGTGGGAAGGGTGGGATTTCTGTCTGATTTGCTCCTTTACCAGTACCTGCCTGACCATGGAGGGTCATACTTTCTGTGAAGCTTAGAGAGAACAGTCATACAGGTCAGGCAAGTTGTACACCCAAGATTGGCATTCTATACATGATCATCTATCTCCTTTAAGTTGCCAACAGTGTTGTGAGGATGGGGACAGTTCCATGTTACAGATGAGAAAAATGACCACAGAGTAAAGAGGCAAGAGTGTCCCAGCCCTCAGATCCTGGCTTTGCACAGTGCCCCATGTAGCTTTGCTCCTTTTGGAGTCTCATGATCCTCAGTGAACGGGAGAAAAGGTGAATAACACTCTAATTCCGCCTGCTCTGAATTTGCTTTTGTCACTAATGTTAGAGGTCCGGTAGCTAAGCAGTAATTCCCACTAGTTTTTCTATAGATGATGCCTCTGCAGGATAGCTCACACAGATTGAAACCACCACCAACCCTTCACTTGGGCCCAAACACAGGTGTCAGGCAGATGACCTTTTGATGTCAGGAGGCCAGAATTTCTAACCTGACCATATGGATGACATGCCTGCAGTTTTTCCTTTATCTCAGGCCACAGAAATACGCCAAACTCTATTCTCAGCAGGCAGAGTTAAGACTTGGAGACTTCTACCTCATGAATAAGCTCTTTGGCAAAACTTGGTGCTTCAGTGTTTGGTACTTGTGCAGCAGGCAAAATGGGGCTCATCGGGTGACACTTAGAATTTGAACCATGTAAACCAGCCCTTGAGTGTTACTAATAGCCTATAGCCTTCCCTGGACCGTAAAAGTACAAACAGCTTTCTGCTTTCTAGTGAATCAGCTCTCTGTCTTCCACTTGGAAGGCCCAACCCATACCATCCCCTAACACAGATGGGGTGTTCACTTAATGCTGTATCCACCCCTCACATCCTTAGCTACCATGGGGAATTGAGGGTCCTTCAGCCTCACTCCAGGGCCCTTGTGTGCACATTCTCTTTCTAGCTCCAAATGTAATGCTGCATAACAAGCAGGCTGCATGTCTTACTGCTCCATTTGGAAGGGCCACCTGCCTCTGAAAGGATACCCACAAACACCCACGTGCATACACACAATGGTGGGTGCCTTCTTCCTGTTAAAAAAAAGCTTACTACATTTTTATGTATTTTGTGTGCACATGTGTACACGTATGAGAGTATATACATGCTATAGCAACTATGTAGAGGTCAGAGGAAAACTTGTGGTAGTTGGTTCTACCATGTGGGTCCTAGGGATCAAGCTCAGGTGGTCAGGCTGGCAGCAAGTGCCTTTACCCACTGATCCATCACACTGACCCCTGCCTTTTTTCTTCATCTTCTCCCATCTCAAGGAGGAAAGGAAACATGATGAAAGTGTTCCCCTTCCAAAAGCCTGAGCACAGTAGGAAATGCTGCCTCTGCCTCCTGGGGCCAGCTCACTTCCACCCCAACAGGACTTGGAGTGCCCCGCCCCCACCCCCTAACTTTTTAAAACCCTCTTTCCTGTCTGGAGGAAACCTAGATCCCCATCCTGGGAGGGACTGGCAACAATTAACAAAGGCACCATGGAGTAAAGACAATTAACAATCCAGAAAAGAGGGAAAAGAGAGGCTTTGTTCTGGTCTCCATGACAACAGGGGGGCAAGGAAGGGGGAGGAGAAGGGGCCATCCAGAGAGGCTGATCCTTTCACTTTCCTTTCATCCCTCCCTCCCTCTCACACTCCGGGGGTTTCTGCCTGGGAGACCCAGGAGATCCTGGAGAACAGGGCTGGGAGCCACCAAATCTCAGGAGAGATTTGAGGAGAGTGACTTCAAGGCTTGATCCCTAGCTAAGAGCCCACTAGGAAATTAAGGAAGCCTTTGGGCCCAAATCAAGGCATTGGAGCCCTTCTCTCCTCTGAAGAGCTCACTTTGTCTTAAGAACTGTACCCAAGTCCCAAGCCTGCCCTGTATGGACCGCTTATGGTCAGAACCAGCCTGATCACCCTGGTTTCCTTCTCATGAGGATGCCGTGGCAGTGCCTGGTCTAGAATTAGAAGGTTTTTTTGGGTTTTCCTGTAGCCCCAGCTGGCCTGGAACTCACTATGTAGACCAGGTTGGCCTCAAACTCAGAGATCCACCTGCCTCTGCCTCCCAGGTGCTGGGACTAAAGGCATGTGCCACCACAACCAGCTCAGAATTGGGAAGTTTTAAGACAGTAATAGGAATGTTAAATCAAGCACTCACTGCTCTTGAATTTGAGATCACTGTAGGTTGTCTGGTAGCCTAGGGCCAGAGTTCTTTGGGCCTACTTAGTCTGGTGATGGGTGTAGACACTTTTTGGGGGCATCTTTTCTCCCTGGACTTATTTATTTATATGGACAGAGTCTCACTCTTAGCCATGGGCTAGCCTGGAACTCATTATGCAGTCTTGAGAATCTCAAACATATGGTGATCCTCATGCCTCAGTTTCCAGAGGGTCAGGATTACAGGTGTGAACCACCACTCCAGCTGCCTCTCTGGATTTCTGTTTCCTCAGCCACTACTGAAGAGATTGAACCACCTGATCTTTGGCTGATTTTGTCCATGATTCTGTGCTCCCCGTTCTCCAGGATAAGAAAGATTTTTCAGCCTCCCCACCACACATACTTCTGCTCATGTGCTGTGGTCTGAGAGTTTGTGGGTGCTCCCCCCCCAATTTACATGCTCAAAGCTACAATGAATGGGTGAGCATGCAGAGGTGGGCCTTTGGAAGCCGATTGTATTATAAGGGCTGAGCCTTCATGAATGGGATTGTGCCCTTATGAAAGAGACTTCAGAGAGCCTATTTGCCTTTCCACTACGTCAGAACACGCAGAAGACATCATCTATGAGGAACAAACCCTCACCTGACACTGACTCTGCTGCTTCCTGGATCTTGGACTTCCCATGCTTTTGAACTGTATACAAAACCTTTTTGTTGTTTATAAATTACCTAGTCTAAGGAATTTTGTTACAGCAGCCCCACAGACTAAGATACCTGCTTTGGAGCAAGAGAGAAAAGCCCATTCTCAAGAATGACCAGGCTCATTGGCAGAGGAGAATGAGGCATGAACCCAAAATTCTGAAGAGATCATATTGCCTGAAGAGATCATATATCTTGGGCCTCTGGAGGAGTTTCTGTTCAGACCAGAAGTTCCTCAGCCTGAGCATCCACGCCTATCAGTTCTGGCCTCATAGTGGGCTTCTCTACTAGCCATAGAAAGATGATGCCTTTGACATCATAAGGGAAGATGGGTTAGGATTTCATAACCTTGTATTTCTTAACTTTTCTGCCCTGTGGCCTAAGTGAAATGGAAGAGTACACATCAAAAACTAAAATCAGCTGGGCATGGTAGCACATGCCTTTAATCCCAGAACTGGGGCCAGGGGAGGGTAGCTGAGGAGGCAGATCTCCAAGTTGGAGTCCAGCCTGGTCTACATAGTGAGTTCCAAGTTAGCAAGGGCTACCTACATAGTGAGACCCTATCTGGAGAGCAAAACAAAGCAAAACACAAATCCCTAAAATATAGACTGAAAATCAGTTGCATCAGAGGCCTCAAATCAAGTGAAAATTCCTGCTTTCTTCTTCATCATGCTACCTGAACAGCATCCCAGGGTTTCCTTGGAGTCATGCTATTGTGTGCTGAATTGTGTCCACTCCCTCAAGTTCCTATGTCATAACCCCCATCACCTCAGAATGTGACATATTTGGAGATGGGGTCTTTCTTTACAGGAGTGATTAAGTTAGAATGTAGTCATTAGGGTGAGCTCTACTTCAATTTGACTAGTATAAGACCAGAATATCTGTACACAGACTCGTATAACAGGCAGATAATATGACATCATAGGGCCACCCACAAGTGATGGAGAGAGGCCTGGGACAGATTCCCCCTCCCAGCCCTCAGAAGGAACCAGCCATGCTATCCCCTGAGCTATAGGCTCCCAGCCTCCAGAGCTGGGAGTCAACTAACTTTTTTTTTAATTATTATTTTTATTTTATGTATGCATATTGCCGGCATGTAAGTAAGTACACCTGTGTCATGCAATGCCCGCAGAGGACAGAAGAGGCTGTCGGATCCCCTGGAACTGGAGTTACAGACAGTTGTTAGCTGCCATGTGGGTGCTGAGATTCGAACCCAGGTCTTCTGCAAGAACAACCAATGTTCTTAACCACTGAGCCATCTCTCTAGCCCCTGAGTCAACTAACTTCTACTGTATAAGTCCCTCACTCCGTGGCACCTTGTTAGGGGAGCCCTTAGTTAGGGGAACCTTGGCAAATTGATACAGATGCTCAGAGGCTGCCTAGACTCAAACTATCTACAGGAGGGTAGGCTTTGACAGTGTAGCACTGCATTATGTTAATGAGACAAAATTGGTCTGTTAAGATGCTGTTAATCTCCCCTGCAGCCCAGTCTTTTGTTATATGTACATGTATGGATCTATCTATCTATCTATCTATCTATCTATCTATCTATCTATCATCTATCTATCTATCTATCTATCTATCATGTATCATCTATCTATCATCGCTACACACACATATATATATATATGCACACATACATGTACATACATATATACACAGTACTTTTCTACTTTTCATTTTTGAGGGACAGGGTCTCATGTGGCCCAGGCTAGCCTCAAATTCAGTTTGTAGCTGAAGATGACCTTGCGCTCCTGATCCTCCTTCCTCTGCCTCAAGAGTTCAGATTATAGATATGCGTCACCACACCACTGGAATTTTCCAGTTCTGTTGCTCTCATTTTAATACATTTTATTGTTTTAATCACTTTAGACTTTTATTGTTCTGGTTTTAATGATTTTATGCCTGTCACTTTTACTGTTTTGTCTTTCTTTTACCTAGTTCATATTATTTCCTTTCATCTCATTGTCTAGATTTATTGTTATTACATTATCTCTCTTTTCACCATCTTTTATGTCTAACCCTTGCCTTATCATGTCTTTGCTCTATCTTTTAATTTCTTTTTAGCCTATTTGGCTTATTTTTAGCTCCTACTATTTCTTTATTACCTGCTGTCCCCTCTCCCCTTTAACTGTTTTTAACCATCTTTTTATTTCTTTTTAGTTTATCTTTTTATTGGATGTTGTATTATCTTCCATTTTTAACTGTTTTCAATTTTCTCAGCTTATTAAATGTGGAGGATAGAAGCACAGCCCTCAGGAGAAGCTTCAGGCCTAGCCCAGATCCCACACTGAGGAGACTGCATGCTCTGCTTTTCCCAGTTGGCTCTCCAGAAACTCTCAATGTCCTGGTGGCCCCAAAGCTGGCCCCTCGTGCCTATGAGAAGTCTGTGTAATAGGGAACACTATGGGCTAAAATTGCCCCCAGAGAGATACTAGCTTTGCTAAGAGTAGGAGCACATTAGAACTGCTAGCCTGTAATCCCCTTGGGAGGTAGAGGCAGAAAGATCAGGAGTTCAAGGTCAATCTCTGTCTCAAAAATACAAACAAAACTGGCCCTGGAAAGCCTGGCTTAGCAGTTAAATGCTTGTATTGCTCTTCCGGAAGACCTGAG
The DNA here is from genome assembly GCF_000622305.1 of Nannospalax galili. NCBI lineage: Eukaryota > Metazoa > Chordata > Mammalia > Rodentia > Spalacidae > Nannospalax > Nannospalax galili. Next base: position 7,355,802 of record NW_008335444.1, on the reverse strand, counting down.
TTTGATTCCCAGCATCCAAGTCAGTTGGCTCACAAGTGTCTGTGACTCCAGTTCCAGGGAATCCAATGCCTCTGGCCTCTGTAGGCACCCATATTCAGGTGTATGCATACCCCCCAACACACACATACATGATTAAAAATAAAACAAGGGGCTGGAGAGATGGTTCAGTGGTTAAGAGCATGGGCTGCTTCTGCAGGGGACTTGGGTTTGGTTCCCAGCACCCACATGGCTGCTAACAACTGTCTGTAACCGTAGCTCCAGTTCCAGGGGATCTGACACCCGCTTCTGACCTCCAAGGGCCTTGTACAATATGGGTGCACTTACATACATGCAGGCAATACATTCATACACATAAAATTTTTAAAAAAGAATAAATAAAAATAATATATATATATATATATTTATATATTGTGTGTGTATGAGTGTACTGCCTGCATGTAGGTAAGTGCACCCATGTCATGCAGTGC
>NW_008335444.1:7349820-7355253 GCF_000622305.1 Nannospalax galili | reverse complement strand
TTTGAGACAGGGTCTCCCTGTAGCCCCAGCTGCCCTGGAACTCACTATGTAGACCAGGCTGGCCTTGAACTCACAGTGATCCGCCTGCTTCTGCCTCCCGAGTGTTGGGATTAAAGGCATGCGCCACCACGCCTGGCTAAAAAACATTTTTTAAATGACAAAAATATATAAAACAAATCTTAAAAAAAAACGAAATAAACCTCATCAGCTCTCGGCATGGCTCACACCTATAATCATAGCATTTAGGAGGCTGAGGCAGGATGAGAATGATAATAAACTGGAGGCCAGCCTGCTCTACATAGTATAGGCCAGCTCAGACTATAGTGAGACCCTGTCTCACAACAGGCATCAGCTAGATGAGCCCACCTTTCTCAGGTTTCACACCCCCCCAGTTGCTCTCTGTCCTAGGGACTCACTGAGGCACAGTGGTGGGGCATTTGCCTAGCATGTATGAGGCCCTGGCTTCTGTCTCCAGCAGACAAATAAATAATCAGAGTCTAATAAAAGCTTATCTACCTGACTATATTATCAATGGTTTGCCTTTCTTCCAGGCAAGATTGCAGGATGTTCTTGTGTCAATACTGCATAGTTCTCACAGTTGTCAAACAGCTGTCCCCAGTATCTATTTTTTCCTTCTTGAACCACACAAGTTTAGCTGAGATAATGACTACCAATCAGAAGACTGCATTTCCCAGCCCATCCTTGCTGCCCAGATGGCCATGTACCTAGAGGCAGCCCTTAGCAGAGGGTACAGACAGCTTCCTGGTTCTGCCTGTAAAGTAGAGGGATGCTTACTTCCTGGTTCTGCCCTGGAGGGCCTGCGCAGATACATATAACTTTCTGGTCATGTCCTACAAAAGAAAGGGGGTATTCTTCCATCTCTTTTTCTTCTTGCTAACTGGAATGTAGGCATGGTGGCAGGAACTATGGCAGTTTTCCCAGGCCATGAGATAAAAGAAGGACATTGAGCATAAGCTAGGAGTCTGGCTGGGTCCCTGCTACCAAGGAGGCCTCATAAAGCTCTCAGTGCTTATTCCTGGACAACCACATGAGAGACAATAAATTGCTATCTTGTGTGAGCCCTTTTGACAGAGGCCTTTGTTCTTGCAGCTGAATTAATTCTCTTGAACATGTAGTGCTCCCTTAAAATCTTCCCCAATTTTGAGAGCTAAGGCATGGCTGGTCTGGGATCATGTCACCCTGACAACTTTCAGAAAATAATTGTATCTGTCCCTGCTGGACTACTTCAGGCAAGACTACTGTATGAATCCACACAAACCTGTTCACCATGCCCTGTCCTCAAGAGTCCTGTGAAAATAAGCTGGGTCTCAGCATTTGTTACCACCTTGTTTGTTTGTTTATCTTACAAGGTCTCACTATGTATCCTGGGCTGGCATGGAACGCAACATGTAGACCAATTTGTCCTTGAAATCACAGTACCTGCTTCTGTCTCCCAAGTGCTGGGATTAAAGGCATATGCCACACCTGAATTTTTACTTCTTTTTTAATTTTTAAAATTTTAATTACTTTTATTTTAGGAGTATTTTGCTGTATGCATATTGCATCCGTGCACGCAATGCCCATGGAAGCCAGAAGAGGGTGTTGGATGCCCTGGAACTGGAGTTACAGACAGTTGTTAACCACCCATGTGAGTGCTGGGAACCAAACCTGGGTCCTCTGCAAGAACAGTCCGTACTCTTAACCACTGAGCCATCTCTCCAGGCCCCTACTTAAAAAAAATAATGAAATTACATTTATTTGTGGGGGTGGGAAAGCATGTGGAGGTTAGAAGACAACTTTCACAAGTCAGTTCTCTTCATCTTTATTCTTGGAACACAATTTCTGGCCCATAGTATAATCTCACTGAATATACCTTACATCTTCTTATACAAGAATATATTACTAAAGGGGGACTGGAAAGATGGCTCAGCAGTTAAGAACACTGACTGCTCTTACAGAGGACCCAGGTTCGATTCCCAGCATTCACATGGCAGCTAACAACTGTTCGAAACTCCAGTTCCAAGGAATCCGATGTCCTCTTCTGTCCTCCTCTGCAGGCATTACATGACACTGTACACTTCCATATATGCAGGCAATACACTCATACAAATAAAATAAAAATAATAAAAAAAATTTTGAAAAAGAATATATTACTGAAGGGAGAATGGATGACTGAATTATCTGGGTTTAGAACAAAGCTTGGTGACCTGAGCAAAACTGCTTCCCCCCTGCATTTTTATTCACCTATATAATGGAGAGGTTGGATAAGATTATATCTAAGATCACTTTTTACTCAGTCCTAAAGTTTATGACTAGAGATGAGAGTGGAAACCATACCCTTCCATGACCTTCCAAAGACTGGAAAATAAGAATGGAAATCATTATGATAAGAAACAGACCAAAAATAAAGGAAATCAATGGGCACCAGGTTGGTTCCTTGAAAAGATCAATAAAATTGATAACCTTCTAGCTAGATGGATCCACAACAAAGAGGAAAGGCACACATTTCCAATGTCAGAAATGAGAAGACAGGGCAGCATCACTTCAGATCCTACAGGCATGAAAAGTTTAAGAAGGAGCATTGAGGTTGAGGATGGAGCTAGGTTGATAGGCAGCTTGTCTGACATGTATATGAAGCCCTGGGTTTTGTCCCCAGCACTGCATAACACTGAGTTGTTTGCAAATGCCTATAATTCCAGAACTTGGAAGGTAGAGGCAGGGAGATCTGAAACTCAAGATCCTCCTTGGTTACCTAGCAAATTTGAGTTCAGCCTGGGCTACACAAGACCCTATCCAAAATCCCCCAAATCCCAAAATGACAAAGAAGAGAATTATTAACAATGTTGGAGAATAAATTTGGCAACTTAGATAAAATGAACTAATAATTTGAAACACACATATTATCAAAACTGGCCCAAGACAAAATAGAAAATTTGAATGGCCTACTACCTATAAAGACTTGTATTCATGGGAGGGAGAGATGGCTCAGTGGTTAAGAGCTCTAGTTGCTCTTGTAGAGGACCTGGGTTCGAATCCCAGCATGAATGTGGGTGATCTGATGCCCTCTTCTGACCTCCATGGGCATTGCATGACACGGGTGCACCTACCTACCTACCATGCAGGCAATACACACATACAGATAAAATAAAAGTAATAAATAAAATATTTTTTAAAAAAGACTTGTACTCAATGTAGTTGGGTCTAGTGCCATATCTGTAACTCCAGCACTGAGGCAGGAACGTTACCTTGAGTTAGAAGCCAGCCTGAGCTACATGCAGAAAAGAGACACTCTCTCATTCATCTCCCATCCCAAATCTAAAAACAGCATCAACAACAAACCTGGCAGAATTCTAACAGTTAAGGCTGAAATAATCCCAACCATATTTCAGAAAAGCAGCAAGAAAGGAACCCCTCATTCTGTGAGACAATACTCCACACCAAAACCAATGACGTAGGGAAAGCATGTGATAGACAAGAATCTCCTATGCATACAGACCTGAAGCCCTAACAATTTTTAAAATTGAACCCAGAAATATACAAAAAGAATAATACAGCCAGGTGTGGCCTTTAATCCCAGCACTTGGGAGGCAGAGGCAAGTGGATCTCTGTGCGTTTGAGGCCAATCTGGTCTACACAGCAAGGTTCAGATCAGTCAGGGCTATATAGTGAGACCCTGTCTCAATAAAAGGACCAAGTGTGGTAATCCAGAATGCAAGCACACAAATACTTTTTTGTTTGTTTGTAATGTGGAGAGAGGCTATACACATGTATATGTACATGTATGAGCATCTATGTACATGTTCATGGAGGCCAAAGGAGGATGCAGGGTGTTCTATCATGCCCCATCTTTTTCCTTTGAGACAGGGCCCCTTACTGAACCTATAGCTAATCTGGTAAACAGCAAGGCCCAGTGATCTTCCTGTCTCCAGTCCCCACAGTGCTGGGGAGTCATAGACATAACCCTACTTCTTTAAATATTTTTTTTAATTATTTTATTTTATATGTATGCATGTATTGCCTGCATGTAGGTAAATATATATACCCATGTCGTGCAAAGCCCATGGAAGACAGAAGAGGCTGTTGGATCCCCTGGGACTGGAGTTACAGACAGTTGTTAGCTAACATGTGGGTGCTGGGATTCGAACCTGGGTCTTCTGCAAGAACAACCAGTGTTCTTAACTGCTGAGCCATCTCTCCAGCCCCCAAAACCCTACTTCTTATTTGGGTGCTGGTATATGAGCTCGGGTCTTGCCCACTGAGCCATCTCTCCAATCTCTGTTTGTTTGGGGTTTGGTTTTCCTGTTTTGTTTGTACTGAGGGCTGAACCCTCATGCTAGTCAGGCTCTCTACAACTAATAAATATCTCAGCCAGGAAACAGTAAAACAAAGAAATGAAACTGTCTTTATATATAGCTAAGAAGATACAGATGCGAAAACCCTAAGAATTTATCAATAAACAACAAACCTTGAGACCTAGAAAGTGAATCAAACACATTATAGAATATAACGTCAATGTACAATAATCAATTGTAAGGGGCTGTGATGTAGCTCAGTGGTAGACTACTTGCCTAGCATCATAAGTCTGCAGGCTCGATTCCTAGCATCTCAAATACACATGTGTACATGGCACGCACAACATACACATACACACACACTAGTTGTAAACATTAGGAAATGAAATAAGGTACCATTTTAAAAAATCTTTTGGAGACAGGGTCTCCCTGTAGCCACTGCTGGCCTGCATTCACTATGGAGACCAGGCTGGCCTCAAATTCACAGAGATCCACCTACCTCTGCCTCCTGAGTGCTGAGACTAAAGGTGTATGCCACCACACCCGGTGAAAAAAGATACCATTTTATAGTAGTATCAGCAAATGTGAAATACTTAGAGATAAGTTTAAAGAATTGTAAGATATTTACATTGAAAACTATAAAACATTTTTGTGAGAAATTAGTCTAAATGATTTAAGAGATATACCATGCTCACGGATGAGAAGAGTCAAAAAATATATTTTAACTTTTTAAAAAAATTATTTTTATTTTATGTGTATGCATGTATTGCCTGCATGTAGGTAAGTGTACCCATGTTGTGCAGTGCCCTTGGAGGTCAGAAGAAGCTGTCAGATCCCCTGGAACTGGAATTACTGAGAGTTGTTAGCTGCCGTGTGGGTGCTGGGGTTCAAACCACTGTTGTTCTTCTGCAAGAACAGCCATTGTTCTTAACTGCTGAGCCATCTCTCTAGCCTGAGTCAAAAAAATTTGGGGGTGGGGATCTTCTTTTTTGAGACAGGGTCTCCCTGTAGCCCCAGCTGACCTGGAACTTGCTATGTAGACCAGGCTGGCCTCGAACTCACAGAGATCTGCCTGCCTCTGCCTCCCAAGTGCTGGGATTAAAGGCGAGCACTACCACGCCCAGCCAAAAAAATTTTCTTT
>NW_008335444.1:7348318-7349788 GCF_000622305.1 Nannospalax galili | reverse complement strand
TTTTGTCTTTTTGAGACAGGGTCTCCCTGTAGCCCCAGCTGTCCTGGAACTCACTATGTAGACTAGATTGGCCTTGAACTCACAGAGATCCACCTGCCTCTGCCTCCCAAATGCTGGAACTACAGGCGTGCGCCACCACGCCTGGCTTAAAGAGTTATTTTATAGGCCTGTTGTGGTGGTACACAACTTTAATTCCAGCACTTGGAAGACAGAGGTAGGCAGATCTCTGTGAGTTTGAGGCCAGCCTGATCCACATAATGAGTTCCAGGCCAGACAGGACTATATAGTGAGACCCTGCCTCAAAAAAAAAAGTTAAGTTGTATAGAGTGGAGGAGCTTGTGATGCCTGACGTGGGTGCTGGGAATTGAACTCAGGTCACTACAAGAGCAGTATGTGCTCTTAACCAGAGTCCCGAGAAGATGTTAACTCTCCCAAAATTGAACCATGGACAGTCAGTGCAATCCCAATCAAAATCACTCGGTGATTTTTGCTAAAGATGACAAGCTAATTCTAAAATTAACAAGTTGAAACTCAAAGGACCTAGACTAGCTAAAGCTATCCTGAAAAAGAAGAGCAAAGCAGGGTTCATATCCCCTGGTTTCAAACCTGCTATGATGCTCTATTAATCAGCACTGTGTCAAGAGGAGGATGTGTACAGAGCACCAACACAGGACAGTCTGGAAGACCCACATGTCTTCCTAGTTGATTTTTTTTTTCTTTGTTTTGTTTTGGTTTTTGAGACATGGTCATATGTAGCTCAGGCTAGTGTCAAACTCACTGAGTAGCCAAGGGGAACCTTGAGCTCCTGATTCTCCATCACCTCTCAAGTGCTAGTATTATATCACCATGCTGTGTCAATTAATATCATAATAAAAACAAAAATAAAATAGAAACATATCATAGGAGCATCAGGAGGCAGAGGCTGGAGGATCTCTGTGAGTTCAAGGCCAGTCTGATCTATATAGTGAGTTCTAGGCCAGCTGGGGCTTTTGGGAAACCCTTTCTCAAAACAAAAACAACTAAACAAACAAATGAAACAAAACAGAAAAAACACCCAAAAAGGTAAAATTTTTTCCAGGTTTGATGGCAACACAACTGTAATTCCAGCCCTTGGGAGGTAGAAGCAAAGAGGACCAGTTCAAGGTTATCATTGGCTACAAGTGAGTTTGAGGCCAGCCTGCAATACATGAGACTCTGCCTTAAAATGAGAAAGACAGTGCTGGGTGTGGTGGTGCACGCCTGTAGTCCCAGCACTTGGGAGGCAGAGGCAGGCGGATCTCTGTGAGTTCAAGGCCAGTCTGGTCTACATAGTGAGTTCCAGGACAGCTCAGGCTATAGGGAGACCTTGTCTCATAAAGACCAAAAGGAAAAAAAAAAAATGAGAAAGACAGGGACACAGAGAGAGGAACAACCTTGCTGGGTCTACATGGAAGACATGTGAGGCTTTCTTAGTCTCTTTGTCCATACTCC
>NW_008335444.1:7323845-7348292 GCF_000622305.1 Nannospalax galili | reverse complement strand
ACCCCCAGCATAGTTCTATCATCTTCTGCCCCATAGCCATCCACAGCCCCATAGCCATCCACAGCTGGGCTCCTTTCCCTAAGAAAGTTCTCTTTTGTCTGCCCTGCTGCCCTAGCCAGGACCTTCCAGGAACTGCCTTCACCATCTGAAGACTCCAGTAGCTTACAGCACTATAGCTGGCTTTGGGATAAGTTGCCTCAGGGCTCAGGGCCAAGCCAAACACACAGTGCATTGGGTTGGGCAGATGCACAGTTCGCCTTCAGAGATACCTCAGCTTCCCTGCTCCTGGGGGTCTTGGCAGAGGTGAGACTGCACACACAGTCTCTGGCACCTTTGCCTCAGACCTCACACTTCCCCTATGGGTCTCTGGCAGGGCTTCTCGTTGGCCTTGCACATGAACTTCCACAAACATGGTTGAGGTGTTTGGGTCTCCCCGCTCATCTCATCCTTTTTCAGACCAAGCTCATGGTGTCTCAAGTCCTCTCCTCTGACCCCCAAGACACCATTTCGTCTAAGATGTCCCAAAAAGATGTCGAAAAGACCATGGTGGTGCATGCCTATAAGTCCAGCACTCAGGAGGCAGAGGCAGGAAGGTGGAGCAAACCGAGTCTGGGCTACATAGTGAGAGACTGTCTCAAAAAAGAAATACTTGTGGATGGGTCTCAGTGGTAGCATGCTTGCCTGGAATTCGCAGTTCCATCTCCAGCACTGAAAAAAGACAAAAAGAACCCCAGGGTGGCAGTGTTTCCAGCACAGCACCTCTCCCCTTGACTTTGGAAGTGAATAGTCTTAGAGCCGCTTGAGAAAGAAAACCCTGAATTTGCCAGTGTTTCTCCTGCACCAGGCAAATGACTAGGGCTGAATGATCTTACTGCTCACATTATTGACAAGCTATGTCTCAACCCCTCACTAAGGGCACACACATTCTGGAGATAGAGGGCAAGTCTGGCTAAACCCAGAGAAAAAGACAATGTGACTCCAGAACACTGAGAGGTTCGGTTAGTCTCCTTTCCTGTACTTTTTCTAGATTTTACCTTGTATCCATATTCTGGGGAAAGGCTGAGGGGTAGACCCTGCATAGCAAAGCTGAAGACCTCCTGACCAGGGATTTGGCAATAGCCCCACTAGAGGAGCAATAGCCCTTTGCCTGGCCCCTTGACCTCCTCCTTTTGGACTGAAAAGAGGATGCAACTACCCTGGTCATGGGAATGGCTGGACCCCTAGGACTTGGAGACAATGGCTTGGCCAGAGCACGTGGGCAAGCCCAGGAGGCTGGCTCGAGTCTGCAGCTTCCTGGGAGGAAGTGAGGCATTGTTTCAGGGGCTGTGTGGGCCGGCTGGAACTCGGCACAATGCAGGGAGCGGTGGGTGCCAGGTCTAGCCCACCAACAATCAGGAGCTTGTTTATTGCTTTAATGACCCATGGTAGATCCACCTGGAAACAGACCTGCTAATGAGCAGAGACAGAGCTGGCTCAGCCCCAAGGGATGGTTGTCGGGCCAGCTCCCCTGGAGGCACTAAGGGTGTGTGGTCTGAGACTGGAAGTGCTGGGAAATTGAGACTTGGGTTCTGTCTGGGAAAACCACAGGGAGCTCTCCTGCTTCTTCATCCCTGCCTCCTTCTGTTGTAGGTCAGGAGCAGGTAGAGTGGGTAAGGGCTGGGAGGCATACATACCAAGGCTACCATTCTAGCCTCTGTTTCCAACTGCTAGTGGCCTTGAAGCAGCTATCTAACCAGCCTTCTGAGCCTCAGTGTCCCCATCTTTCAGATGATACTAAAATCATTCCTCCTGTCTCCCCAACTTCCCCAGGGTATCAGGAGGCTAAGGTAAGATCAGACACAGCAACTGCTTTGAAGTCCTTGGAAGAAAAAGTCTCTCAGACATCAAGGCTTCCCAGTGTTTGCTTCTTTCCCCTGTGGCTGGAACCTGGGAGGTTGGGGAGATGTATCGTCTGGACTTGGTTTTCCTAGACTGTTCGTTAGACACCTGCCAGGGACTGAGACAAAACCCAATACTGCCCCTTCATCAGAGACATCTGGGAGCTATGACTGCTGCAAGGAAGAGGCACTCCAACACTAGCCCAAGCTGCATTCCAGAGCGAAGTGTGGTATGCTCCTGTGCTCCAGAGGGTAGAGGTTTTAATTACAAATTACAAATCATGGTTCTTGAGTTTTATGTTTCCTGAGAGCTAGTGTCTCAGTATAGCATGGAGACAGGCTCTGTGGGAGACTTGTTGGGGTCTGCAGGGATGGACACTCCCTCCCCGATCTGGACCTTATTGAGCATCCCCAGCCGCTATGTGGCTCTCTTGCCCTCTGGACACAGACTCAAGAATACCAGAACCTTGACCCACACCAGGCAGAGAGGGGAAAGGAGCAGTCATGATGGCAGGGGGGTGGTGCTGTAATCCCCTCCTGGAGAGACCACTGATTTCTTCTGTACCATACTGAGTTCTGGACATCAGGAAGCTAATGTGAGGGCCCTATTGGATGCTGCAATGGCTGTATCTCTGGGGGATTCTTGGCCCTGGTTCAAACACAGCAGCACATGGAGGGATTGTGGCTAGGGGATGAGGGGAATTGGGGTGAGAAGCCACCTGAGTTGAATATATCAGGTATCTGTGGGGACACTACTTTTTCTCTCCCTTCCTGTCTCCCTCCCTGTTTCCCTCCCTTTCTTCCTTCCTTCCTTCCTTCCTTTCTTCTCTTCCTTCTTTTTTGTGTGTATATGCATGGTATATACGTGTGTGTGTGTGTGTGTATGCATGTGTGCTGATATGTGTGCAGGTATATACACATAGAGGCCAGAGGTCAAAATCTGATGTCTTCCTCACTCTCCACATTATTTTGTTTTTTGAAACGGGGTCTTCCTGAAGCTCCCAGCTGGCCTGGAACTCGGTATGTAGACCAAGCTGGCTTCGGTCTCACAGAGGTCCATCTACCTCTGCCTCCCAAGTGCTGGGGTTAAAGAGTATGCCACCACACTTGGCTCTACTTCATTTTTTGAGACAGGGTTTTTCACTGAACCTGGTCGGCTAGACTGGCCTGCAAGCTCCAGGAAGCTTCCTGTGTCTGTACCCCTAGTGCTGGGATTACAGGCCAAGCCATTGCTCCCAGCTTTTTATGTGAATGCTGAGAATCTGAACTAAGTCCTCATGATTGTATGATAAGAACCTTACCTACTGAGCCACTTCTCTAGCCAGCTTGCCTGCCTACCTGCCTGTCTGCCTTCCTTTTTCTTTTTTTTTTTAAAAGATGGGAATCTTGATCTAGATTCAAATCCCAGCACCCACATGGCAGCTAACAACTGTCTGTAACTCCAGTCCCAGGGAATCCGACAGCCTCTTCTCTCCTCTGAGGGCATTGCATGGCACAGGTGCACTTACCTACATGCAGGCAATACATGCATACACTACACATAAAAATAATAAATAAAATATTTAAAAACAAGTAAATAAAGATGGGGTCTTGCTATTTAACCAAGACTGGCCTTGAACTTATGCTGGGATGACAGGTATGTGCCAACATGCCTGTTGGGTAGCATAACTCAGAGGTCTCATGTAGTTTTTAAACAATTGACTGCTTACCTGGATTTCAGGGTTTGTTTTTGTTTTTTTTTAATTATTTATTATTTTAATTTTGTGTGTATGAGTATATTGCCTGCATATGGGTAGGTGACCCGTGTTGTGCGATGTCCCAGAAGTCAGAAAAGAATGTTGGCTTCCCCTGGAATCAAGTGAGTGCCAAGAATCAAACCTGGGTCCTCTGGAAGAACAGCTAGTGCTCTTAACCACTGAGCCATCTATCCAGCCCCCCAACCCAAGAAGTTTCTTTGCAGGCAGAAAAGAGGTTCTTGAGGAGATTCTGCTGATCTTGACATGGCAGGCAAAGGGGGGCGGGTAGAATGGTGAAGCTAGTGGAGAAAGCAGCTAACACCTTGACCTTGGACTTCCCAGTCTCCAAAACTGTGAGAATTCAATGTTGTTTCAGCAGACCCAGTCTGTGAATTTTGTAACAGCAACCCAAATTAAGATGTGTTCCCCGTCCATGAGACTTTCCATGGGTATCAGCTGCACTGGTCGTTTGTTCCAGGCGGCCCTGGCCTAGATCTTAGCTCTTGCCTCTTACTAGCTGTGTGAGTCAGAGCATGTCTATGTTTCTATCCTACTGCCTCATCTGAAAAAATAAGAGAAATCAGAGTGCCCTCTACCCAAGGTTCTTGGGGGGATTGAATGAGGTAATTTATGCACCAAGCTTGGCCCAAAATGGGGGTACAGTGATGAGAACTGTGACCATCCCTCATTCTAAGGTTTCAGAGCAAGATGACATGGCAGGCTTAGGAAGGACCTGCTGCCTGTTCGAGGCCTGGAGACCTAGATCTCCTGGATCTGGATTGCGTGGTCTTACTAGGGGATGTCAACAGAGCCAGTAGAAATCCCAGTTCCCCAGATGAAACCCCAATATTCTCAGTTAAGCTGCACAATCTCACTGGAGTGTGAGCCAGGGGACTAGGGTCCTGTTTTGAATATTTATATATTAGTATGTGTGTGAGTGTGGATATACATCTGACTTGGTGTGTATATGGAGGTCAGAGAACAACTTTTTTTTTTTTCTTTTTTTGGTCTTTTTGAGACAGGGTCTCAGTGTAGCCCCTGCTGGCCTGGATTCGCTGTGGAGACCAGACTGGCCTCAAACTCACAGAGATCCGCCTGCCTCTGTCTCCCCAGTGCTGGGATTAAAGGCATGCGCCACCACTCCCGGTCCAGAGAACAACTTTTTAAAAATATATTTTACTTAATATTTTTATTTTTTGTGTATGAGTATATTGCCTGCATGTACGTAAGTATACCTGTATCATGCAATAGAGTTATGGACGATTATTAGCTGCCATGTGGGTGCTGGTAATCAAACCCAGGTCTTCTGCAAGAACAGCCAGTGCTCTTAACTGCTGCTCCATCCTCCCAACCCCAAGAACAACTTTTGGTTGTCAGTTCTCCCTTCCACCTGTTTCTGCTGCTGTGCCATGTATGCCAACCAGGCTAGGGGGTCCATGAGTTTCCAGGAGGCTCTCCTGTCACTGCCTCCCATCTCACCATAGGAGTACTTGGATTACAGATGTGCACCACTGCATCCTGCTTTACATTGGGTTCTGGTGAGTGAACTTGGGTCACCAGGCTTGTACAACCAGCACTTTTACCAGCTGAGCCATGTCCCTGGCCCAGGTTCTGATTTTGACACAGGCAAGTCTCTCTCTTAGCTGCTCAAGTTCCTTGTTTACAAAGTGGAACTCCTATGTGGCCTGCTTCATAGCCCAGGACAAATGAGGTAATGCTTCTGAACAAAAATGAAATCAGCAAAAATGTCTTAAGGTGCCCTATATAAAAAGTATGATTATCACAAGTAATGAAGCTCTGTGGCCCAGTGCAGTCTAGGAGACATACTAGTTGGAGGATTCAGCTCTTTCCCAGGCAGTTCTAGCACTCCTCTGCATCTCGGGGACAGTGGCGCCTAAGGTCCACTGTAGTTTGCAGTCCTGTCTTCCACCTCCCACTCATCCATCCACTGGGAAATAGCAGTGTATTTTTAGGGATTCCTCATGCCTCCAGCTGTTTCCTTTCCAGGGAAGGCCTGGGAAAGCAAGCTCACAAGGGCTCAGAAATGGAGACTGCACTGGACCCAGAGGTCTGAGCAAGGCCCAGAGTCCCAGGGTAGAGAAAAGCCCAGTGGCAAGAAGGAGAGTGAGAAAGCCCATATGAAAGGGCAGCAAGGGGAGGCCTCCTGAGGCTTCCAAAGAAAGAAGACAGTAAACCCCAGCAGGGTATAGGCCGGGGCACCAGCACCAGGCTTCAGACAGTACAGCTTCAGGGAAGTCGAAGGTGGAGCAGATGGTGACACTACTCCTCTGGGAGAGGAATAAATAATCTTCAGTTGCAACAATAGGGATCAATGATGACCTAATCGCCCCGCCCATTCCGAAGGCCCAGGGGTGGGTCCCTTTCTCCCTGCTGCTCTAGGTTTAATCATTGAAGTCTTCGGACTTTGGGAGACACCAGAGAAAGATCAGTAAATAATTAAGCCTGGGAATGGTCCACGGGTCTAAGAGTGGAGGGATGCGGCAGGTTTCCTCTGGGTACATGGGAGTGGGGTGGGCATGGGTAAGGACAGAGAACCAGAGCAGTGACGGCCAGACAGCTGTGTGCTTCCACAAGGAAAAAAATGGAGTGAGGGCTGACAGCCTCATTCCTTGACCAATCAGTCAGGACCCTGGGGACCCCTCTTACTCAGAGCTCTCTGTAGTGCTTATGGTCTATTTACAAACATTACATCTGTTGGAATGTCCTTGTCGGGACTAAAAGAACTCCAGATGACATTGGGCAAGAATGGCTGTCTTACTGCTTCTACACTACTGTCCTTAGCATAGCTGGCCATTGTCCCCACGGTCACCATGGCAAGGCTGTTCCCCTCTGACACCATCCTGGGGAAGTCTTTGCTGTTCCTTACTGCCTCTTGCCTCTGCCTGGCAGCAAGGCCAGCACTGTCCAAGCTCACGCTGCTTGCCCAGGGCCACATTCTCCTGACAGACACACCACTGAACGTAATAAGTACATTCCCAGACATGACATCCACTGGCTCAGGGCACCATGCTATACACCCCAGCGAGGGTTAGGCTGAGCCCACAGTGCTTCCTTAGGGCTTTTATAGCATTGGTGTATTTGTCTATGGGTATCTTCCCAGGTCTTCTTTACAATGGGTGTGTCCATAAGCTCCCTACTGGATTTTCTGTATCTTCTCTACTGTATTTGACCCTAGATTTCTAAGTAACCCCTTAAGAATCACAGTTTATTACAGCTTTTATTTATTTCATTTTTTTCTGAGACAGGGTCTCACTATGTAGCCCCATTTGGCCTAGACCTGGTTAAGTAGACCAGTCTGACCTTGAACTCATAGAGCTCCACCTGCCTCTGCCTCCCAAGTGATGGGATTAAAGATGTACCACCATGCCTGGCTTCCTTTTTATGTTTTTGATTGTGTGAGACAGGGTCTCCTGTAGCAGTATAGCTCAGGTTGGCCTGAACTTGATATTGAGCTCAGACTGGCGTTGAATTTCTGATCCCCTTGACCCTCCTTCTACCACCTCCTGAGTTGCTTTTTTACAAGAGTGTGCTATTACACTTGGCCTTTTCCTATTGGTTTTTGCTAGTCACATATATCTTTATTGATAATTTATCCTTTCTTGGCCTTTTTGCTGAGATCAAATGAATAATTTAACATTTGTCCCCAGACCATGTTTTAAAAAATATATTTATTATTTTTATTTTTTTATGTGTATGAGTATATTGGCTGCATGTATTTAAGTGTACCTATCATATAATGCATGAGGAGGTCAGAAGAGAGTGTCAGATCCTCTGGACCTAGAGTTACAGACTGATGAATCTTAGTTGCCATGTGGGTGCTGGGAATTGAACACAGGTCCTCTACAAGAAAAGCCAGTGCTCTTAACCACTGAGCCATCTTTCCAGCCCTCCCCAGACCACATTTTTAACATGATGATGGACACTCACCCTGGATTAAGCTTCATCCCCAAGCAGCCCACCGAGAAGACAGAACACAAGTTGCCTTTGGGCATGAGACCATCCCCCACTGGAGCTCTGAGGCTCCACTGTGTTTTAAAATTATCTTGGTATATTTATATATTAGTGTTCTTTTCTATTTAAAAAAATGCTTTCCCATTGTGTTTCAGCTCACTGGGGCAATGCTGTTCTGGTTGTACCAATAGGCTTTTCAATCAAAAACAAGAAAAAAAAAAACCTTCATGTTTCTATTTCTTTATATATCTCTGCTTTTTCAGGAAAATAAATATTTGTTGAATTGAATTGAAAAAAATTTTGAGAAAAATGTTTTTGTACCTTGTATGTTTGCTATTACTGTTACTAAATAAGTGCTTTTGGTGACAGGCCTTTTGTTCTGAGGAAGGGCTTTTTGTGCTGGGGAAGAAGATGCTCTGTATCTAAGGGGCTGTGTTTGGAACCTCAACGTGGGAGATTCTCAAGTCTCACAAGCCAGCATGGCGCCGCTCTCTCCTCGCTCCTCTTCACCATCTTTCGTCTCCCCCAGATTCATTTCTACCCCAAATTCATGCTCTTGCTCCTATCACCAGTGTCTCCACCTACCACTTGGCCTCCCTGGTTCCATGGTAGGAAGCAGGCCAGAGAGCGTTGCCCTTCTAGGGGGGCAGGTTTGTTAACCACTAAGGAAGAGGAGATTATGGACCCCAGGATGCAGCTAAGGACAGCAGGAATAGCCATGTTGCACCTGGAGATGTGAGAAAGCAGCTCTGACTCCAGCGCCCAGCCACCAAGCCCATTCCTCTGCTGCCCTCTTCCTACCAGGTCACACTTAACCGCCACATCCCCAGGTTACACTCTATGGATTCAGCCAACCAAGACTGAAATTTTAGAAAATGAATCTGTACTGATCTGCAGACTTTATTATTGTTGCTGTTATTATTGAAACTCTTAAGTAGCCCAGGCTGGCCTTGAACTTGTTACAATCCTCCTGTCTCTGACTCCAGGTTTCTGAGATTAAGATAGACATGTACCAACACATCCAGTCTTAAGACTTTTAAAAAAAAATTGTCATTTCCTCCCAAACAATGCAGCTTCTATACTCTGCTAGATATTATAATCAATGATGCAGGTATGTCCAGTCCACTAACCATGGCCCAAGGCCCACGTGAGACTGAGGATAGCTGTGAATGTACCCGACACAGAACCATACATACATAAAACATTATGACATTCTTGTGATTTCTTTTTTGTAATTTAATTGCCCAATTCTTTTTTTTTTTTTTTCGGTCTTTATGAGACAAGATCTCCCTGTAGCCCCAGCTGGCCTGGAACTCACTATGTAGATCAGGCTGGCCTTGAACTCACAGAGATTGGCCTGCCTCTGCCTCTGCCCTAATTGCACAATTTTTTTAAGTGTGAATTGAATTTTGTAGGTGACAATGTTGTCACAACATTAAAAGTTTGGAAGTGAACCCAGTGAAAGGTGGAGGGTTGGGGAGCAGTTCTCTGGGTCCTGACTGACAAGGGCACTTCAAACAGGCCTGAAGATTTTAGACTGCACAAGATGAGTAAAACAGAGTTGAGGGTTCCAGTCAAGTTACTAAGGCCCATGCTGCTAGAGGGACTCAGAGTCTGAGACAGCAGGCAGACACCTATCCCACACCTCAGGGTTAGCTGGAAAAGCAGGCCACCAGAGAGGAGAAGACCTTCATGCTCTTTCTGGAGAAGATGACGGAGTTGCGCCAGGTGTGGTGGTGCACACCTTTAATCCCAGCACTCGGGAGGCAGAGGCAAGTGGCTCATTCCTCTGTGAGTGCGAGGCCAGCCTGGTCTACAGAGTGATTTCCAGGCAACTGGAGCAAGATGATGGAGTTGCAGCAGTTTCTGAGGGATCACTTCACAGAGCTGACAGTCAGGAAGATGATGGAGTTGCAGCAGTTTCTGAGGGATCACTTCACAGAGCTGACAGTCAGGAAGATGATGGAGTTGCAGCAGTTTCTGAGGGATCACTTCACAGAGCTGACAGTCAGGAAGATGATGGAGTTGCAGCAGTTTCTGAGGGATCACTTCACAGAGCTGACAGTCAGGAAGATGCAGCGTGTCTCTGGAAGAGGAGCAGTGTACACAAACCTTCCAGGAGCAGGAAGACAAAGTAGACTACTTGATATATCAGATAGTCAGCCTCATGTGGTCTGAGGTGCTCAAAGAACTCCTTCCCTCAGACTCTAGAGATGATGTCACAGCTGGGCAGCAGGCCCTGTCATCTTGTCAGCTTGACAAGCCAGGTCCCCAACTGAGTGATTTTAAAGTTACCTTTGTCAGCCATGTCCTGTCCAAACATGGTATTGACATCTCTGACTTTTACCACTTGAACTTCCAGAGCTATGAGGCTTGTCAGAAAGACAAACACCACAAGGACGATAATCCTTTGGGCTTCCTCCATGTTGGCACCAGTGAGAACGAGCTCTGCACTGATCTAGTGATGGAAAGGTTGGGTAAGCCTGACATGAATTGCATTGAGGAGGCCTTGCTGCAATTACCCTGACTAGAGAGGACAACCCTTCCTTTGGAAGGAAGTGGCCAAATTCCTCACCTACTACTGCCAGGCTCCTACCTACCTTGATTCAGAAAATGTGGTGGTTCTAAATGGCTGTTGCTCTGTCTTCTCTTCACTGGCCATGGTTCTGTGTGACTCAAGTGATGCCTCTTTGATCCCCACCCTGCGCTATTGTGGTTTCACCTTTAGCTCCTATCTGTATGTGAAAGTTGAGCTGATTCCAGTCCCCCTGGGGAGTGAGGTCACTGAAGCTAACACAGCTTACTGTGGACAAGCTGGAGTTGGCCCTGATTCAGGCTAGGAAGAAGAGAAAATGGTCAGAGGTCTTATGCTAATCAACCCTCAGAATCCTCTGGGTGATGTCTACTGAGAGTCACTGCAGGAATACCTGGTCTTTGCCAAGAAGCATAACCTACATGTGATCATAGATGAGAGTTACATGCCGTCTGTGTATGATGAATCCATTACATTCTGCAGTGTCCTGAACATAAAACATTTGCCTGACCCTAAGAGGACCCATGTGATTTGGGCCACTAGTAAGGACTTTGGCACCTCTGGCTTTGGCTTTGGTGTTCTCTACACTCACAACAAAGAGGTGGTGTCTGCCATGAGCTCCTTTGGCTACCTCCACAGCGTCTCTGGCATTGTCCAATACAATCTGTGGCAACTGCTCCAGGACAGAGAATGGATGGACAAGGTGTACCTACTAACCACAGGTGGGCTCCAGAAGGCTCACAAGTATGTCATCAAGAAGCTGAAGAAGATGGGGGTACCCTTTCTCAACCGAGGCTCTGGCCTCTGTGTCTGGATCACCTTGAAAGGGTACCTGGACCCAAGTACATTTGAAGAAGAGCTGAGCCTCACCGCCACCTCCTGGACAACAAGCTGATGTTCTTTAATGACAAATTCTACATGTGTAAGGCGCCTGACTGGTTCTGCCTCATCTTTGCAGAAAATTGCCTCCGACTAGAAGTGGCCATGGATTGGTTCTGCAAGGTACTCAGGGAGCAGAAGGAAGCCTGGATAAAGAAGCAGTTGGAGGATGCTGTGAGGATGTAGACCATTGGCCTTCCAATCAGTGGCTATTACAGGGCTCAAGGATCCCTAATACCAGCCTCTGGACCAAAAGGCTGGGGCCTTTAACTGGTGCTGTAGTTGAACAGTGACTCCTTAGGGAATAGTCTTGTCTGACACTCATCAACTTCTCTGAGCTTAGTGTCTGCCATTTTTAGGAGATTTGCATTATTTTAGCCTTTGTTAGATATTAGGTACGCAAAACTTTATTGTGATTGGAGTAGGAGGGCCTAGAGACCCTGGAGGAGTAAAAGGAGGCCTCTGATTTCTTTTTAGATGTCTTTAGTTTTTATATTCAATATTTAATAATTTCATTCTCTTTTCTCTTTAAAAAAAAGTAATTAAAAATTAAAAAAAAAGATTGAGGCAGGTGTGGTGGCGCACACCTTTAGTCCCAGCACTCAGGAGGCAGAGGATCCTATTGCAGAGACACTTGTACATCCATGTTTGTTGGAAGCAACCTAGGTGTCCCTCAATTGATGAGTGGATAATGAAAATGTGGTTCATTTATATGATGGAGTTTTACTCGGCAGTAAAGAAAGACGAAATCATGAAATTTGCAGGTAAATGGATGGAACTAGAAACTGGTATACTAGTTGAAGTATACAGGAAGAGCCAGGGGTATGGTAAACATCTGTAACTCTAGCACTTGGGAAATACAAGCAGGAAGATCAGGAATTCAAAATCATAGTTAGTTTGAGGTCAGCTGGGCTATATGAAAGTCTGTCTCAAAAATAAATAAAAAAGATAAAGTATACAAGGGGCTGTTCACATACTGTGCCATAGATCCAAGGGACTTGAGCATCAGCAGGCTTTGGCATATACTATCCCCCTGCACAATCTTCCTTGTGTCTCCAGCACCCCCAAGTTCACCTCAAGGATCATTCATTTCAGATGTGAGGTTTAACAGGTTGAGACACTGTCTCTTGGGAGTTGAGGACCTAGTAGTGTAAGAACCATCCCAGCCCCTCACATGACTCACTTCTCCATTCAGCAAAGACTGAGTCTCAGATGTGTTGGTGAAGGAGACACAGCCCTCCAAAGCTGCACATTGGACAGGGTTTGGACTCTTCAGCAGACAGCATGCTACACCAATGTACAGTGCTGTGTGCCACTCCCACCCCAAAGGGGCATGGGCTCAGGCACTGAACTTTCTTTAAAGGCCATAGGTCTGTCAGCTGAGGAAGAAAAGGAAAGGCATCCTAGAAGAAAGAACAGTGTGGGGGACACAGGACTGAAGAGAACTCCAGGAGTAATACAGCAACAGCAGAAGATGAGCGCTAGCCAGCCTCATTCTTCACCCCAGGGACTGCTGAGTGCCGAGTCCAGTGCTGAGCAAGGACAGGCTTTCACTCAAGAAGTCTCCACTTCAGGAGGGGGGCAGTGAAAGCCTATGTGAGCAACGAACACCATGAGAGAACTGCTATGGTGAGGAGCTGGTGCCACTGTTGGTTTGGGAGCTGAAAGCATCTTCCTGGGTGATCCAAAGAAGAGTTGACTAGGTGAAAATCAGGCAGAGGAAATAGCCATCAAAGAGGTACACAGTGAACAAGCTACTTAAGGAAATTTCTTTAGGGCAATTGCTTTCAATGAGCTGCTCCTGCTTCTCTGGCCCCTAAAGTAGTTATCTCCAAATAATAGTTACTTGGTAAGGTAAAACAATGATGATACTATCTCAGATTCTGGAAACAGTTCTGGCCCAGGGTCTTTCTTGCTTGGCATGTGGCCTATTCACAACATGGCAGCTTCTCCAAAATGAGTGATCCAAAGGAAAAAGAAGAGGAGGATGGCACACCCAACCTGCAGTCACCACCCTACTAACCTAATCTCAGAGTGGAATTCCAACATTTTTGCCACATGCTATTGGTGCAAGATGATCAGGAGGGGGTGGCCTTTGGAAGCTGACTACCTCTGCCTTTGGTTGTTATGGTTTGGTTAAGGGGTATTCCCCATAGTCTCATGTATGCTGGCCTGTTTCCTGGCTAGTAGCACTATTTTAGGAGGTGGGCCTAGTTAGAGAAAGTAGGTTACTGGGAGTGCACCTGGGAAAGATATACCTTGTCTCTGGCCACTATACATCCCTTTCTGCTTCCTGGCCACTATGAGGTGAGCTGCTTTGCCCTGCCACATGCTTCCTGCCATGATCAACTTCAGTTGAGATCCACAGCAATGGAGCCAGGCGACCATAATCTCAAACCATAAACCAAAATGAATCCTTCTTCTATCAGTGGTTTTACTCAGGTATTTTGTCACAGCAATAAAAAACTTCCCCTAATGTTCACTCTTGTAGGCAAAATACACTCTCCCCTCCTCTTAAGGACCTCCAAATCCTGCCCCATCATAGCATCTGCTGTACTGCTTCTTCCAAATCGAGTTCAAGTACTGAGTAGGCTCCTCAGACGGACTTGCTTAAGTAAGTGTCTTAATTTCTTTCTCTGTTGCTACAATGAAACTTAATGGTCTACTTTAGTGCACAGTACAAGGTACAATCCATCATGGCAGGGAGGTCAAGTTAGCAGGAGCCTAGGCAGCTGGGCACATCATGTCTGCAGTCAGAAGACTTGAGCAATGAACACATACATGTTGTGCTCAGCTTGCTCTCTCCATCTTATACAGTGCAGGAAGCCCTGCCCAGGGAATGGTTTTGCCCACAATAAAGGTGAGTCTTACCACAGCAATGAACATAGTCAAAATAATCCCCCCATAGGCATGGCCAGAGGTCTGTCTCTCATGGTTCTAGAGTCTGTCAGGTTGAAGATTAGCATGAATCATCATAGTGAGGTTCCAAGAATGGCTCCTCTTGACTAGCTACACAAAGAAGCAAGTTATTTGACCCCTGAACACTTAATATAGGATGGCATAGGATTCCTGTTCAAAGGGGACAAGTGGCCCACAGCAATTCTGAAACCCAGCCAGGCAGGAGGTGTAGCATGTATGAGGCTTTGAGTTAGATCTCCAACAGTATATGTGAAAAAAAAAAAAAAAAGTCTTAGCTCATAGCCTATTCTATAGAAAATGGTCTGTAATAGCAATTATTAAAGGGAAAAGCCTAGGAGTAGGCAGAAAAACGGCCCCTTCTAAAAGTGTTTACATACTATCCATGGAATCTGTGCATATGTTTCCTACATGCAGAAGGGGCTTTGCAGATGTGACTGCTGTAAAGGTCTGAGATGAGAAGGTAATCTTGGATTATCCAGGTATGCCCCATGCAATCATGAGAGCAACCAAAAATGGGGTAGGGAAGCAAAGAGTCAAAAGACACGTGATGAAAGAGGCAGAGGCTGGAGTGATGCAGTTGTTGGCTTTGAGGATAGAAGGAGGCTGTGAGCCAAAAATTGCAGGCAGTGGTAGGGCAAAGCCCTGGGTTCAATTTCCAGTACAGAAAAAAAGGAGGGGAGTACAAGCAGCCTCTGGAGGCTGGAAAGATGAGGGGGTGGATTTCTCCAGCACTTCCAGAGGGGCATGGCACCACCTTGATTTTCACCCAGCAAGATGCAGTCCAGATTTCTGCCCTCCAGAACTGTAAAATGGAAATCTATGAGATGACAAATCATTAAGTTTGCAAGGTGCAGCAACATATGCCTGTAATCTCAAATTCAGGGACCCAAGGCAGGAGGATCATTAGTTTGAGGCCAGTCTGGACTACATAGTAAAACTTTGTCTTAAAACAAATAAACCAGTAAGTTTATGGCCATCTATTCCAGCAGAAATAGGAAATTAATATAGTGGATAATGGTGACATAAAGGCAGACAGGAGCAGCAGATTTGGAGACAAGAAAGAGACCCAGGAGCCATTAGCATTTTAGGAGAATGGAAACCATAAAAACAGATGCAGGCAGCTGGGCGTAGTGGCACACACCTTTAATCCCACCACCGAGGAGGTAGAGGCACGCAGATTTCTGTGAATTCCAGGCCAGCTGGGGCTACAGGGAGACCCTGTCTCAACAAAAAAAAAGAAAGGCTGAGCATAGGCCAGGGGAGCAAGCAGTACACTTCCATGGCTTGTGCTCCAGGTTCCTGCCCTGAGTTCCTGCCTTGGCTTCCCTAGGTGATGGACTGTGCTATAAGTCAAATAAAACCTTTCCTCCTGTGCTGGAGAGCTTTAGTGTCAGCTTGACACACCTGGGTTGAGGGAGCCTCAATTGGGGAATTGCCTCTATCGGGCTGGCCTGTGGCCATGTCTGAAGGGCATCTTCTTGATGAGTGATGTGGGAAGGCCCAGCCCACTGTGGGTGGTGCCACCCCTGGGCAGGTGGGCCTATGTTGCATAAGAAAGCAGGCTGAGCAGGGGCCAGCAGAGCAAGCCAGTAAGCAGCGCTCCTCGGCTCCTCCGTGGCCTGTGCTCCAGCTCCTGCCTCCAGGTTCCTGCCCTGAGTTCCTACCTTGGGCTCCCTGATGAACTGTGACCTGGGAGATGTAAGATAAATAAACCCTTTCCTCCCCAAGTTGGTAGTGGTCAGAGTGTTTTGTCACAGCAATGAAGAAACAAACCAAGTTGTTTTTGGTCAGAGTGTTTTCTCACAGCAACTGAAAGCAGACTAGAACAGAGGGGGTGAGTGGGGGATATGGAAGGGGTGAGAGTGGGAGGAGATGGAGGGGGTGAGTGGGGGGAGATGGAGGAGGGTGGGAATGTGAATAGGAGGACAGGAAGGAGAGAACAATGACTGAAGACTACACCATCCCTAGCCAGAGCCCTGTGTGCCAAGCATAGTGATTACTGGAGGTTTAGTCCCTGGGGTTTGTACTTTATTTCCCAGGCTGCCTGGATCCCCAGTTTATCTGAAGATGGGGTTGTATGTTCCCAGAGTCCCAGACAGAGGGAGGAGAGGCAGATGAACACATGCCTCTGTACTGCTGTCCTGGGAGAGGCCCAGCCTTGGCTCACAGGAGCCTGCCCCCAAGCACCTCCTGGATCCTGGGGGACAGGGGTAGAGGAACCATCAGTGCGAAGCTGTCTTTTTCACTTCCTTGGCACTCAGCCCAGAGCCCAGATTGATTTTGCAGAGGGAGTAGCACAGGGCCTTCATCAAGGAAGAAGCCACATGGGTCATCTGAGCCGAGCTAGGGAGTCCAGGGCCCTTGAGGATGGAGCTTCCTCCATGGGATTTTCCTTTCCTAGATGGAGAGTGTTGGGGACATATCTTAGCTGGAAAGGCAAGGGGCTCCCTGAAGACCCCTCCCTATCAAAGCACCCACGGCTACTTTACCACTTATAAATGAGCCTCTCAATGAGAAACAGGAAAGTCAGGGCTTAAATAAATCAGGATTTATTTCCTTACATAGCAAGAAGTCTGGGGATTGCCAGTGGCTGGCACTGGCTTAGGGCATGGTGATATTAGGAATAGCGTTCCTGGTCTTCTTCTCAAAGTCACGGTAAGGATGTCATCCCATCCTCATTCAAGGTGAGGAAATATTCCCACCAGTAATGGGGGAAATGGTGCCAGATTCATACGTTCTATTTATTAAAAGGAAACTTCTCCTCAAACCTAAGTAAGTTCCTGCCTGTCATGCATTCCCTCAGCCACAGATGAGGAAAGTAGGTTTATATTTTCCCAGCTGCTAGAGTTGAAACCAGCAAGAGAAAAAAGCTGTGCAGGGGCATGGGGATGCATCAGTCCACAGTCAGCGATGCCCGTTGACTTGTCTTCTCTCCTTAAAGGAGACTCCTGTTTCATTGGGTATCAGTCAGGGTGCCAGGATCTCTCCCAGACACATTCAGCGCCTGCCCCCCCATCTCTACAACCCGGAGCCAGGGCTGTGGCCTCCTAAGCTAGGGCAGTCTTGCTTCACAGAGCCACACCATCTCACCATTAGAGAGGAAGAAGGAAAAGATGAAGTCTGCCTTAATTTTTTTCTTATTTATTTTTCTTTCTTTCATTTATTGTTATTCTTTTTCAGTTTTTGGACTGGAGTCTCAATATGTCCACCAGGCTGGCCTTGAACTTGAGACCACCCTTTTGCTTCTACCTCTCTCAAGAAATGGGTCCATAGTTGAATGCCACCACTCATCACTCAGGGCTTTGCCTTAACTAACTAACTAACTTACTTTCCTTCTTTCTTTTAGAAACTGGGTGTAACCCTAGCTGACCTGGAACTTGCTATGTAGACCAGGCTGGCCTTTACTCACAGAGATCTGCCTACCTCTGCCTCACTAGTGCTGGTCCACCATGCCCACCTGGCTTGCCTTAACCTTCAAAAAATTTATGGCTGCTTCTAGGAGGAAAAGGTGAACTATTCAGTTCACCTAGAGAAGAAATGTCAGATTAGTCCTTAGGGATGGTGAATGATTCTTCAGGTACCTGGCAGCAGAGAGGCAGCTGACTCTCAGGCCCAAGGGCCCAGGCAGCTCAACCCCTTCCTGATCCCACTAAATGGCCACATCTGTTCACCTTAGATAGACCCCCGCCTCCTGTCCATCCTCTGTCACCTGCAGATGGAGGCTCAAGGAAGACAGCTTTCCACCCCCTCCCCACCCCACTGCAGGGTGCTAGTAGGGAGCCCCACATTCCTCTCTGAAGCACTCAACCAGGAGAGCACTTATTAGAAGCATTCTCCAGAGAAGGATGGCTACTGCCAATAGCCTGTGGGAGGTAGAGGGGCAGGATTTCAGGCTGACTCACACTGGGACTTCCTGTGTATCCATACACATGACTGCAGAGACAAGTACCAGCCCATCTTTAAATAGATCTGGGGGTTCCTACTTGAATAGACAGCTGTCTGTGAGGCTACAGGGAGCCCATAGGCACATTCTTATGAGAACAAAGCCACCTGCTGTGGTGAAGCCAGGGCAGAAGCCTTACCAAACTAGACCTTGTGGGCTCCTATAACAAATGGACCAGACTCACACAGACCCCCTGCTTGAATCCAGCTGGCTTGGGAATCTGGCTGTTTCAAATGGGCTGTGCAGATCTACGCTGTAGATCTATCACATCTATTCCCACACCTGCATTCTGCCGACGAGGTTACTCTGGGATGAGAGCAGGGTTTGGGGGGAAACCAGAGAAATATAGTTTTTACTTTTTTTTAGTATTTTATTTATTATTTGTATTTTATGTGTATGAGTATATTGCCTGCATATATGTAAGTGCACCTGTGTTGTACAATGATGCCCGTGGAGGTCAGAAAAGGAAATTGGATCCCTTGGAACTAGAGCTATAGACAGTTATTAGTCACCGTGCGGGTGCTAGGAACCAAACCAAGGTCTTCTGTAAGCAGTCAGTGCTCTTATCAGTTGAGCCATCTCTTCAGTCCCCCTTACTTCATATTTTTTAGTGTTTGTTTTCTTTTCTTTCTTTTTTTTTTTTTTTGCTTTTAAAAATTATTTGTTAGTGGCGGGGGGCACATGTGCCACTGTGCATGTGTAGAGGTTAGAGGACAACTTTGTAAAATAGTTTTCAGGGATTGAACTGTTACCTGGAGGTCTCTAAATTCCACAGGTAGAAGTTTTTAAGAGTCTGGAGGGGTCCATGGGGACATGTGATAGCCAGAAGGAACTGAGGACAGACTAGCACGTTGTGGGGGGTAAGGGCTGTCTCCTGGCTCTCCCCAGCCTGCTCAGCCATCTAGCCAGCCCTTCTTTTTGTTTGTTTGGGGGTGTTTTTGTTTGTTTGTTTTTAGGAAAGTTCTCAGACTAGGTTGGCATTGAACTTCTAATCATCCTGCTTCTCCCTCTAAGTGCTGAGATTACGGGTGGTTTTTGTTTTGTGTTTTTGTTGTTGTTGTGTTGGGGGGGGTTGTTGTTTGTTGGAGTTGGGGATCAAACTGATGTTTCATACATGCTAAGCAAGTCTCATGGAGCTACCTCCCCAATATTTACAGTTTTGGTGTTGAGTATTTGCATTACTATTTCGATTACAATAGTGAAAGTATTAACACCCTTTGCCTACTCCAGATGTGTTGTCAGTTTAGGTAAATGCATTATTCGCACCTTTGGGGAGAACTGTCACCTGGAGGCCTCTGAATTCCACAGGTAGACATTTTTAAGAGTCTGCAGGGGTCCATGGGGACATGAGGTGTCTGCCAATGGGATCTAGGGGCCAGTTAGAGAGGACAGACCGGCAGGCTTCCCTCATGGGGAGTGAAGGCTGTCTCCTGGCTCTCCACTGAGACCTGTGCTCCCAGCATCCAGTTTATTAAGATGAAAAAATAGAAACATGCAGAGGAAAAAAGTAGATCAACCAATAAAAAAGATGAAGTAAATTAGAGGAAATGAAAAGATTATTAAACAATATAAAAGGCAATATGCAGCGAAACAATTAAATGAACTAAAAATAACCCCTGCTCATTCAATAGCTCACCAGCCTGTCAGCTCCTGAGGTGGCCAGACACAGCCACTGGTCTCTATGAAACCCTCTATCCTCACTGCACTGATAAGGAGGAAGCTGTGGAGCAGGGCTTTCTTGCTACGCAGTCCTCAGAGTGGGTGACTATCCTACTGGCCACAGCAGGCTAGAGTTTGGTGGCATAGCTCTTAGAAAGCTGAGTGAAGCTTGGGCCTCTGAGGGGCACTGGAACTGGGAAACAGGCAAGATAGTGAGTCCCCACCCAGTCTGATCAGAGTCCAGCCGGCTTCCTGACTCCCTCCATCCCTTGGAAGAGGCTCAGACTTCCCAAGGGGATCTGGAGTCACCAGGCACTCTCAGCCTCTTGCAAGTCTCACTCCCTTTGCAGTCTACCCCCGGGAAGGGCAGTCAGCAGTGTCTGTCTTCAGGACAGGAGGACAGGCTAGGACCTAGCTCTGAGCAGCATGTATAACCTGCACCTCTCCCCATACCAACACAACTCCCAAAGTCATGTTTCTCTAGTCTGGCGGTCACTGCAGTCTGGCCGTTAGAGTGCTCCTTTTTGAGGGTGGGAGAACAGAAAGCCTATATCCATCCTACTGGCAGCTTCTTCCCTGAGTTCCATAGGCAATGGCTAAAAAAGAGCCACACCTTCCTCTTCTAGGGCCGTATGGGAGCGGAGCTTTCCCCATCCCCATAGAAACAGAACACGTGGCTCTAGGGAAAAGACTCCAGACTGTGGCTGCAGACTCACCTAGTTGTACTCTTGAGCCCTGGCAGGAGATGAATATTGTGCAAGGGGCAGGAAGAGTACTCATGCTGGGTTGTTGAGGTCCAGGGTCTGGAACAAAGAAATATTTCCTTAGAATTAAATCCCTGCCATTTATAAGAGCTTCCTGCTCAGAGACCAAGTGTTTCCCAAGCCTTCAAAAGTCCCACCACCAATTCATGGTCAAGGGTTCAACTTAAATTTTGAGGCTCCCCACCATCCAGAAATTGCCCCAGGGGAGGAAATTTCCCAGGCACAGAGCACTCAGACTCCAGGGATGGGGGAGGAGGAGTTAGCATGCCTTTCTCCTCCAAGCCTCAGGGGTCTCTTCACAGTCTCGTCACAGGAGAAATAACACAATAGCAATAAAAACAAGAAGATAAAATGAGATAAAAGAATGTAATATAAAATTATAAAGGACAAAATAAAGATAAGGAATGATCAAGATAAGTAACAGAACCAGAGAACTAGAAGACTAAAGGGAAAAAAGATACAAATAAGCTTTTAGAATCATACAAAAAAATATAATCAACAGCACATAAGATTATGAGCTGAGGTTATAAAAACAAAGGTTTACAGTGTTCAAGCAGACCCAGCAGGGGAGAGAGCCCAGCAGCCAGCACTGCTGGCTCCCAGACTAAGGGCTTGAACCCTTGGCCAGCTCCAAGTCCCTCTAAAATTCTGATTCTGGATATCCATAACATGGTGTTCAATCCATCTCTCTGCCAGGGTTTTCCAAAGTAAATGTTATTGGAAACTGGGAAAGAGTAGGTGCACAACTCCTAATTCTAGTTCTGAAATGCAAAAGGCCCTGAAAACTAAAAACACTGGCACCTCTTATTTGCAGGCGTAATCTGATCTGGCCTGCACTCTTGTGGTAGCAACACCAAGAACCAAGAAGAAGCTATTCACAGGGTGAATTTCCATGCCTTTCCTTGCAGAAATGTGGATGTGCTTGACTGAGGCCTCTGTTGCAGACTTGCACGGGACAGTGAAGACGTGCACCTTGTTTTCTATTTTTTTTTTTTTTTTTAGCAAAGTTTTTTAAATACGCGGCCACCTCTCCCTTCCCTTTTTTTTTTTTTTTTTTTTTTTTTTTTTTTTTTTTTTTTTTGGAGACAGGGTCTCCCTTTAGCCACAGCTGGCCTGGAACTCGATATGTAGACCAGGCTGGACTAAAGAACTCGCAGCGATTTGCCTGCCTCTTGAGTGCTGGGATTAAAGGCGTGTGCTACCACGCCCAGCTTTCTTCTAAACTCTGAAACACACCCAGACCCAAAATTCCAGATAAGGGAGAGTGGCTCCAAATTAAAATCCTTCACCAGATGAATGGGTGAATAAACCGGCACAGTCACACAAAGGTGCACTATACAACAATGACAATGACTTTGCAATACTACAAGCAATGCAACGTTGAGAGAATGAAGCCAAATACAAAAGCCTCTATGCAATGCCACCTTGTTTTTCTGTGTTTATTTCTTAACTTCCATCTGTATAAAGTTCAAAAACAAAAGGTAAGCATTAAATGGAGGCCAATCCCCTGATGACCTCTTCCTGCCAGTGTTATCAGCTCCAAATGGCACTGCTAAACCCCCATGTTGACAGCTCTGTCACCAACGCAGGGCCATGAGGCGCCTTTCCATCTTCCTCTCCCTGCCTTTGTCTCAGCTTGTCTTTGTTTGCCCTGGTGGGGTGGCTTTTGGGACAGTAGCCATCTTGCCCTTTCATGCTTTTGTCCCAGTTACATTTGGGGGTCCCTCTCCACCCCCCCCCATTCATGTGGGCTTTTTATCTTTCTACATCCCCTCCACCTTGGCTGGCCCGCTGCTGGTCCCACGTGGCCTGGTCTCTTCCTGTCGGTGTGTCTTCACGTCTGATCCTTGGGATCTGCTGGGTTTAGTCTTTGTTTGGACTGTGGAGCTTTCTCTCTGCCTCTGCCTCTCTCTGCCACCACCCTCCCTTCCTTCTCCCTCATCTCGAAGTCCTCTGTGGGACACTCACTTTTATCTCCCTTTGATTTGCTTGCTCCTCTTTGTAGAGGGGAATGAAAGGCTCAACTAATTGTAGCAGTGGGGCAGTGGCGCCTGGCTCTTCTTCCAATGTCTTCCCCACTAGGTCTAAGCACAGTGGGAAATGAGGGCAATTCAGCTCCCACTGTCTGTCCTGCTCCACCTCTCTCTCCCCATGGGGCTCCCCTCCCGACTTGACTCAAGGGTAAAGGCAGAAATGGAGCCTCTCAGCCCCACCCCACTAAGGGTTCCCTGAACTCATCCTTGTACTACTTATGGCATCCAGTGGGCATCAGCCAGCATGCCAGGTGCTGGGTGAACCATGGTCACTCACACAGAGAATTATGGTGTCATTTTCAATAGAAGGGCTGACTTCAGAATGGAGGCCAGGGACTAGCTCTGTGGAAGTAGTGCCCAAGCCAAGAACTGAAGGGAACTTAGAGGCATTTATCTGGAGAAAGAGGAGAGGAGGACACATCTTTACAGAACATTCAGTTCACTGGGAGAGAGCATGACATAAAATTCATTATGGTCAGGGCATAATGGGACTGACAGTGCAGTCTTGTAAGGAGTTTGGAGTATATCCTAAAGGAGGAGGAGCCACTGAAATATTCTTGATGGGGAACAACAGATCACATTTGTGTTTGGGGTGGTGTAGAGAAACAGACTAGAGTAGAACAAGCTGGAGGAAGGGTTGGGAGGTCACACAGTGACCACACCAGTGGTGTCAGACATCACAGGTGTTCTATCTACAATTCTGGAGGTTGGATGCTCAGAGTCAGATGCAATAAGCTAAAGTTAGGGATAGGCGGGCCTGGCTGCTTCTGCAGGTTGAAGTAGACAGTCTGTTCCTCATTTCTAGCTTCTGGAGATCATTAGCATTCCTTGGGACATGGGGTCCTTGTCTCCATCTTCAAAGGGCATCTCTACAGTCTGACTCCCTGTCATATCCTTTCTGGTTGATCCTTTGTGATTACACTGGGCTAAACTGAGTGATCCCAGATAATCTTCCCATGCCTGGATCCTTAACGCAGCCGCATGTACAAAGCCCCTTTGGCATGTAAGGCAGCAGACTCCTAGGCCCTGAGGTTTGGATGTGGACCTCAGTAGGCTGTTAGTTCTTCCCACCAGGAGACTATTGAGGTTTTTCAGGCACAAGACAGTAAAAACTTAAACCTGGTGACAGCAGTGGACTTGGGGCCGAGAGGAGAGATTTGAGATAACTAGGACTCAGACTAATTGGTGAAGGATGCAATGTGCCTGTGAGGTGGGAAGAGGCATAAATTGGGATCATACTTGGGTTTCTGACTCCAGCAACTGACAAGATGGGG
Organism: Nannospalax galili; assembly: GCF_000622305.1. Taxonomy (NCBI): domain Eukaryota; kingdom Metazoa; phylum Chordata; class Mammalia; order Rodentia; family Spalacidae; genus Nannospalax; species Nannospalax galili. The sequence continues at coordinate 7,324,703 of NW_008335444.1, read as the reverse complement.
ACTGTCATAAGACAAAGAAGAGCAGAGCAAAGCCAAATATAGAGAGGAGAATTCAGGGGGAGATGAGTTTGTGCTCCCTCAGAGACATCAAGAGAAATGCTCAGAGGCAGGTAGACATGCATCCCGAGGCCCAGAGAACTGGAGTCTAGAAGAGGCCTTGAGTGGCTGGGATAGGTTAGCTAGGGGTTGCAAATCCTGGCCAGCAGACTGGCAACCTGAGTTGCAGTGTTACTGGCACACAGTCAAATCATTCATTGCATATTGTCCTTGGTGCTTACCCACAGCTGAAGCAGATCTGAGTATTACACAAGAGACTGCACCTTCTGAGAGAGTTTGCACCTGGGCCAGGGATGTAGCTGAGTGCTTGGAAAGCTCAAGGCCCTGGGTTCCCCCTTCCCCAGTACCACACACACAGGAAAAGGTGGAGTATAGGCCTAAAGGTGTGAGGGTATGTGTTCAGAGTGAGAAAAGAAGCCCAGAAACCAAATATTTAAGGAACAGAGAGAACAAAAGGAGCCACAGAAGGATGCTCAGAGGAGCAGCAGAGCAGGAACACAGAGGAGCTGCAGGGGGTGGGGGGTGGGGGTTAGTTTCTTTACTGTTTGTTTGTTTTGAGACAGGGTCTCCCTGTAGCCCCAGTTGGCCTGGCCATGTAGACCAGGCCGTTCTCAAACTGGAAGAGATTGCTGCAATTAAAGGTGTGCACCACCATATTGATAGGTAGAGAGCGGGCGGGAGCGAGCGGATGGATGGAAGAAGGCACCGAGGCACAGATGGAATTCTCAGCGGGATACAGCTTTATTTTGCACGGGGCACCTTTCCCTCAGGGAAGGGAAAGATGTCAGGGAAGGGAAAGAT
>NW_008335444.1:7321921-7322865 GCF_000622305.1 Nannospalax galili | reverse complement strand
ATTTCTTGAGAAAGATGCTGGGTTGAGATCAGCGTGTGTCCCAAGCCTCTGGCCGCAAGTCCTGTGGCTGCCACTGATGCCACCAGGCTAACTCTACCAGGACTGCCAAGGTGGCTGACCTCTTTGTTCTGGTTCCTTCTGTCCCTGTGGATAAGACATCATACACCTCTCCTGGTGTGTATAGGGTTAGTATGGGAATGAGAATGACTGGAGCACAGGTGTCCTCACGAGTATATTTTGGAAGAACAGAGAAAGAGCAGTCCCGAGGTTAGAGCAGTATCTTCCATAATTGTGACATTTTGGCTTGATGAGTGTGGACATTTAGAAGTTTGTGGAGTCCAACACTCTGTTTTGTTAAGAAAAAGGGGAGGGGAAAGGAGAAAGAGTGCGGAGAATGGGAGAGAAATAGAAAGGGAGAGCTTTTGCATAAGATCCCTGCGAAGTAGGGGGGTTGGGCAGGAGGGCATAACCAGGAAGGAGTGAGTTAAAGGCACCTTCCAGAATACACAGGCTAAGGGTCCTGTTGATTTGGGGTTGTGAGGCTTCCCATCAACCCCCACCACAGAGATCTGTGAGGGAAAAACTTTACCAGAGTAGGAAGGGAGAACTGACCATGACGTGCCAGTGTCAATAATGAAATTAATAATCTTACCCGCCACCATGGCTGAAACCCTAGTCTCCTCCATTGTGATAGTCATAGAAGCGGTGGGGGCCGAGAAGCCAGGGCATCGTCAGTCTTCAGCCGCCAGGCCCAGAAGGTCGTTCACTGAACCCTGTAAATGAGGCTGGGTCTGGGACGTGAGTGGCCTTCTGTGGCATTGCAAAGAAGGACAATCAACTCTCCAGTGACCTTGTTGCCCACAGGAAGGACAGGGTCCGGGTGGTGGCCATGGGTTAGGGCATTGCCTTACCCAATGTCCAGTCACTCCGCACTTGAAGCAGGC
>NW_008335444.1:7291694-7321844 GCF_000622305.1 Nannospalax galili | reverse complement strand
AGAGTAGGAAGGGAGAACTGACCATGAAGCGCCAATGTCAATAATGAAATTAATAATCTTACCTGCCACCATGGCTGAAACCCTGGGCTCCTCCATTGTGATAGTCATAGAAGTGGTGGGGGCCGAGAAGCCAGGGCGTCATCGGTCTTCAGCCACCAGGCCTAGAAGGTCGTTCACTGAACCCTGTAAATGAGGCTGTGTCTGGGAGGTGAGTGGCCTTCTGTGGCATTGCAAAGAAGGACAATCAACTCTCCAGTGACCTTGTTGCCCACAAGAAGGACAGGGTCTGGGTGGTGGCCGTGGGTTAGGGCATTGTCTTACCCAATGTCCAGTTGCTCCGCACTTCAAGCAGGATCCTGGCGGATGTCATTGGGCTCCATTGGTGTTCAAAGTGTTCTTGGGAGGAGCCCTTAGGACTCCAGCCATAAGCTGGTACTTTTGCTTGGACAGGGTAAGCTTGTCTGCCTTCTCCTGTTCCTCTTGGTTATAAAATACTTTAAATGCCATGTCCAACAGATCTCTCGTGGGGGTTTCAGGGCCCTTGTCTAAGCGCCTAAGTTTCCTTCTAATAACTGGAACTGATTGTAAGATAAAGTGGTGGTGAAGCATAAGCTGTCCCTCTGCAGACTCTGGGTCATACTTGGTATACTGGACCAGAGCATCAGTGAGTCTGTCCATAAACTGAGCTGGGGTTTCAGCAGAGCCCTGAGTAATCAATCTAAGCTTTTCAAAGTTAACTACCTTAGGGGGAGAAGCTCTCTGAAGACCTGTCAGGAGACAAGTGATCATGTGGTCCCTGGCTGCTCTACCTGGGGAAGGGAGAAGCTGCTGCTGTTTGGAACCCTAATAGTGCTGTCCTGTTATATATCTGAGCCCTGCATGGAAGCTTAAACCTATTTTTATCTAGTTAGATTATTTTAGATTTGTCTACTACAGATTCTCTCTGTTGAGTTCTAATATAGTCCCTTCAGTTAGTAGCTGCACAGGTGGAAATTGTTCCTCCTTTAAAGGAAGGAGGCTAGCCTTCATCCATTCTTAATTGATGTTTGGTGATCATTAGGGCTTAATAAGGATGTGATGCATAGATAGGTAGGTGGGATAGATGGCCAATCTAAGTAGAACCTTTTACTCACGATGCACAGTTCATTTGTCAGACGTTGTAGTCAAGAGCCAGCAAGATGGCTCAGAAAGGTGGATAAAAGAGCTTGCTGCCAAGCCTGAAAACCTGAATTTGATTCCCAGAACTTGCAAGGTGGAAGGAGAGAACCAATTGCTGCAAGTTGTCTTCTGCCTGGGGACACATACACTCTAAAGAAATGTAAAAGAAGAGGTTGTAGCCAAAACAAAGCAAAAAACTCATTTGTCTCAGGAAACCAATCTTTCAAAAGGTGGTAATTGGCAGTAGCAAATGCCTATGGGAATAAGGCTTCCCAGAGGACACACCTGCAGGTAATGAAAGGATCCCCTGGATGGTTTTTTTTGTAAGGTCACATTGGAGCCCCTCTGATACAAGTATTTAATTGGATGATTACAGTTAAAGTGTAGTTCTTCTCCGTGCTCTACAGACATCTTTCCAATAAAAACAACACACCAACTTGACATCCTACTTGCCTCATTGGGAGTGTAAACATAGATTTTAGCAGTAAAGATAGTAAGGGAATGAATTCAGTGCTTAACCCATACAATTTCACTTCATTTTGTTGATACGTTGTGGGAGGTAGAAACACAGTTACTTGCTGCACCTTCCTCACATTGGTTTAGAAGAGATAAAAAGTTTCCAGGCACACTTCAAACACCTCATTCCATCTTATCACTGTCATCTATGTCATCTATCACTGTCATCAGTGTCATCTACATTTAACTTACATTAAATGTAAGTTTTCCAGATGGTGGCATTACCTTGTGCTTGTGTGTGTGTGTGTGTGTGTGTGTGTGTGTGTGTGTGCATGTGCGTGTATGGATTAGTATGTGTGTGTGTGAGAGAGAGAGAGAGAGAGAGTGGGAGAGTGGGAGAGAGAGAAAGCAGGAAGATAAAGGTTTGGCTTAGGTCATGTAAAAACGAGAATGAGAAGAATCAGGCAACAAAAGAAAAGCATCCTTTTTTTCTATTGCTGATTCGAGTTAAATTCCCGAACCCCAGGGCAGCGTCCTGCAATCACTGGGGGGGGGGGAATTCGAGTTGTGCGTGTCCTGCCAGTGACAACAGCATCCTGTAGTCAAAGGCAGGGCGGAAACTCCCACACACCGGTGTGATTTCGAGCGAGTAAAAATGAATTAGGAGAGGTTCTGCAATGTGGTGCGTGACCAGTCAGTAGGAGCCGAAGTAGAAGGTAGTGGGCCTGGAGGCCGAGATGGGCCAGGAATGGAGAAGAGTGGAGAGGCCTAGATGAGGCTCAGGAGAGTCCTAGATGAGGCTCAGAGTAGCCAGTGAACAGAGGGAGAGGAGAGAGAGAGAGAGAGAGAAGATGAGATGTTAGGGGAAGGCAAAAGATGGCAGGCGCGAGGAAGGAAAGGGAGCTGAGGTAGGGAAAAGGATTTGAGTGCAATGGAGAGGCAGGTCTGACTCCCAGGTGGGCGTGGACAGACACAGTAACTGCCGGGCAATTCAACGGTCGCAGAAACCAGTGCTGTCCAGTGGCCGTGAGTGAGGTCCAGGAGTGACCAAATTTGATTGGAAAGGAGATGAAAAGAAAACTGGCGGAGAGTAGTGAAGGGGAAAGGGGAGAGAGAGAGGGAGAGAGAGCTGAAAGGAACGGGAGAGGGGAGAGAGATAGAGGGTGGAAGTGTACCTTAATGCCGAATCAGTGGTGTTCTCAGAGGCCAGTAACGACAAGCGAGTCTGAAAGTTTTTCATGCGAGGTCCCTTGAAGTAAGAGCCAGTTTCGGCACCATCTGATAGGTAGAGAGCTGGAGAGAGTGAGCGGATGGATGGAAGAAGGCACCGAGGCACAGATGGAATTCTCAGCGGGATACAGCTTTATTTTGCACGGGTCTGGAAGTGTTTACTTTTTCCCTCTTAAGATAAGAGGAAATCTGCTTATCTTATCTTTGGAGGTCAGAGGAAAGGCAGGCTGCTTCTCAGCAGAGTTTGTTCCTCTTGACCTCAAAGGTCAAGGTGCTTATCAGCTAAGTTCCCTTTTCCAGGCTCCAAAGTCTGTAGGTCCCTGTTGGGGAGGGGGGGAGCTGCTGCTATTTGGAACCCTAACACATATCTGGCACATGTGGCAGTTTCAAAATATGTCTACAGATTCTTTGCCGATCCCTTCCTTTAAAAATTGGAGTCTGGCCAGGCATAGTGGCGCACACCTTTAATCCTAGCACTCGGGAGGTAGAGGCAGGCAGATCTCTGTGAGTTCAAGGCCACCCCTGGTCTACATAGTGAGTTCCCGGACAGCTGGGGCTACAGGGAGACCCTGTCTCAAAAATACCAAAAAATAAAGTAAATAAATAAATAAATAATAAATAAATAAATAAAAATTGGAATCTAAAGCTGGGTGTGGTGGTGCATGCCTTTAATGCCAGAACTCAAGAAGTGGAGGTGGGCAGATCTCTGTGAGATTGAGGCCAGCCTGGTCCAGACCAGCTGAAGCTACAGGAAGACCTTGTCTCAAAATAGGCCAATAATTAAATAAATAAATAAATAAATAAATAAATAAAATCAGAGTCTAGGGGCTGAGGGTGTAACTTAGTTGGTAGAATACTTGCCTAGCATGCACGAAGCACTGGGTTCAATCCTTACCACTGCATATAAACCACATATAACACTGCATCCTGCAATCCTAGCACTTGGAGGTAGAGATAAGAGGATCAAGAGTTCAAGGTCATCCTTGGCTACATGGTGAGTTCAAGGACAACCTGGGATACATGAGACCCTATCTCAAGAAAAAGAGTATGGATGGCTAATTCTGCTCTCTGAAGGTATGGGCTAGATACAGTCTAGTACTCACTTCTAAGGAACAGCACAAAGTGGAAGTGACAGCATGGGTTTGGAGACTCTACAGAACCCTCCTTTCTGCTGAAGAAATTGCCACCATATCTTGAGGACACATGACAGACAGTTCTAGTGATGTCTGATGTCCACAGGACTCAGGATATATGCAGCAGGCAGAGCAAAAGCCCTGGTTCAAAGACAGGCCCTGGTTCTGGTCAAGCCTGGAGGACTATATATAGCCCTCCTAGCAGCCTGAGGGTGCCAAGAGGAGAGATTTGGGAGCCAGAACCACCCTTTGTGTGATTGTGTAACTCCTGACCCTCAGAAACGGTGACATAGGAATCTGTTGTCTTAGGCCACTAAAGTTTGGTGTAATTTGTAACATAGTAAGAGGTAACTAATACAAGGAAGCAAACTTTTTTTTTTTTTTTTTGGTTTTTGAGATAGGGTCTCCCTGTAGTCCCAGCTGTCCTGGAACTCCCTATGTAGACCAGGCTGGCCTTGAACTCACAGAGATCGGTCTGCTTCTGCCTCCCAAGTGCTGGAATTAAAGGCATGCACCACCACACCCAGCTTTAGACCTTCTTTCTATAAGTTTTTATTTATTTATTTATTTATTTATTTATTTATTTATTTATTTATTTTATAAATACCACCAGACCTGGCAAGTTATATGGCCTTTTTAACTACTAACTTCAACTTGAACTGATTCGGCAGAGCTTAGTTCTTAGTGAACTACTTTTATTGTCTTATGTAGTCCAGGCTGGCCTTGAACACTGTGAACACCAGATCCACCTGCTTCAGCCTTCAGGACTGGGATGACAGCAGTGGGCCATCATGTCCCTATCAGTATACTACTACTGAATTCTTCTTTTATGTCACTTAAATTTTTTGTTCTTTATCAAACATATTTTTTTGTTTTTCCTTATTGCTTTAAACTGTATGGTTGCCCTCTTTTTATTGCATCTTATTAAATACTTTTCATTAATTTTCTATTTTTATTTCAATTTAATTTTATGCTGTCTTATTTTTGTGGTGCTGGGAATCAAACCCAGGCTTTGTGCATGTCAGGCAGGTACTCTATCTCTGAGCTACATCTCCAGTCTCTGTTTTTTCTTTGGTAAATACCCACCCCATGCATATGGACCCCAGGGCCTCCTCCATCTAGGTAAATGCTCTGTCACTGAACAGTACCCCAGCCCTACAGTTCTAACATGCAATTGTAAACCAGCATGGTGGCACACATCTGTAATCCCAGTACTTGCAAGGCTGAAACAAGAAGATTGCTGCAAGCTCAAGCCCAACCTGATCTATTTGGCAATTTCCAGGCTAGCCAGGCCTGCATGAGATTTTGTTAAAAAAAAACAAGGGGCTGGAGAGATGGCTCAGCAGTTAAGAGCACTGGCTGCTCTTGCAGAGGACCCAGGGTTCGGTTCCCAGCACCCACATGGCGGCTAGCAATCATCTGTAACTCCAGTTCCAGGGGATCAATGCCCTCTTCTTATCTCTGCAGGCATTGCACAAGACGGATGCACTTACATACATGCAGGGACTACACTCATACACATAAACAATAAATAAAAACAGTAAAACAAACAAAAAGAGTCACCATGCAACTGTGCTGTGCAAATGGCCCCCCAGCACATACACACCTTGAGCTGAGGAGGCCAGAAATTTTGCTCCCTGTCTGCTTTACTCTTCCAGCTTCCTTTATTAATTTTTAAATTTTTTTATTTTTTGGTCTTTTTGAGACAGGGTCTCCCTATAGTCCCAGCAGTCCTGGAACTTGTTAGGGTTCCAAATAGCAGCAGTTTCCCCCCTCCCCAACAGGGACCTCACCTTGACCTTTGGAGTCAAGGGAAACAAACTCTGCTGAGAAGCAGATTTCCTCTTATCTTAAGAGGGAAAAAGTAAATACTTCCAGACCCTAATCCTACCTGCTTTTCCTGCTTCCCCCTCCCTGATTTCTCCCCCAAACATTCCCTCCTTCCACACCCTAAAGCCCCCATATATAAAGTCCCGGCTCACAACCCATGAGCTGACACCCTTCCCTTCCCTGACATCTTTCCCTGACATCTTTCCCTTCCCTTCCCTTCCCTTCCCTTTCATCCTTCCCTTCCCTGACATCTTTCCCTTCGCTGACATCTTTCCCTTCCTCGAGGGAAAGGTGCCCCGTGCGAAATAAATCTGTATCCCGCTGAGAATTCCATCTGTGCCTCGGTGCCTCATCCATCTGCTCGTTTTCTCCTCCACCTGCCCGCTCGCTCTCTCCAACATTCCTACCTATCAGAACTCACTATGTAGACCAAGCTGGACTTGAACTTACAGAGATCCTCTTGTCTCTGCCACCACACCCAGCACTTCCTTTATTTTTTTTTAAATTTAATTTTGTATTTCTTTTTTTCCTTTCCTTCCTTCCTTTCTTCTTTTTTCTTTTCTTTTTTTTTTTTAATAAATGAGGCAATTTATTATCCCAGCGTCCTTTGCTGCAATGCATCTTGTTGGCAGCTGCCTCCTGTCTGGTGATTCTGTCAGGTTTCTCTGTTCCTGAGGTGTCAGCTTGTGGTCCCCATTGGTTGTTTTCCACCATTTTTCGCCTCTCCAGGGCTAGGAGGACCCTCTGCACGCCATACTCTTAGAGCTCACCACAGGAGCAAGCTCTTTACCTTTGTCCAGCTTGACTGTGTCCTCTCATTTGGAGATGTTCAGTTTCCTGGTCTTTTTGAGGAAGGCTGCCAGAGCTCTGAAGAATTCCTCAAGTTACCATTTGGCCTCTCAGGGGACCCAGCTTCCTTTAATGGGCTCCACATTCCCTTCCTAAGTGAAAAACAAAAAAAACCCCAAAAATCCCTTGAACTTAGACTTAGATGATACAGGAGACCTGTACTAAATTCACTTACATCTTATGATGCCCACATTTATATATCTACCTCTTTCTGGAACCCCAGCCTTGATTATCCAACTGTTTATTCAACTATGTGTGTGTGGGGGGGTACCTCCATGGTAGAGTGCTTTTCTAGCATGCACAAGGTCTTGGTTTAATCACACACACACACACACACACACACACACACACACACACACACTATTTACTCAGTATTACCATTCAGATATTTTATAGACATTTCAAGCTTAGCATTTTCAAACTTTAGCACTTGCCCTGTAACACAATTCCTTCCTCAATTTCATCAAATGTGAACAATAGTAACTCAATTCTTCCAGTTACATGACCCAAAGAATCTTGGTATTATCTTGGACTTCCCTTTCTCTTCTTGTATTTTGCCTCCAACCTGTCAACAAATCCCATCTGTTCAACCTGGAAAATGTTTCCAGAGCTGGATGTGGTGGTATACACCTACAATCCCAACACTTGGGAGGCTGAGGCAGGGGGATCCCAAGTAGGAGACTGGCCTGGCCACATAGTGAGATCCTGTCTCAAGAAAAATGTTTCTGGCATTAGACTACGTTCTCCCCATGGTCTCTCATTGCCTGTTGTGCTTCTGTTCCTGCTTTCCCTCCGGCTTTTCTCAGTAGTCACTGCACAGTCTGTGGAAACTTAATTCACATCATGCCACTTCTACGATCATAGCTCATACTCCATTTGAGATGAAAACAAAAGCCTCCCCCGCCCCGCATCACTGCTTTGACATCCTTTCTTCCTCTCCTGACTCTGTCCCAGCTGTATTGTAGCTGGCTGTCTTTCAAACATGCCAGGCCCAGGTGCTTGCTCATGCCAGTTCATCTCCATGAAACAGTGGTGACCCACAGATCTTTAGGGCAGCAGCCTCACCTTCCTCAAGATGTAACCCAAATGTTATTTCTTAACAAGGCCTTCCTTGGTCATCTCCTTACAATGTCCCGCTGTCCTCTCCTGTGTTATCAGTCACTCTGTGGAAACCCTGGAGAATGTCAGATACAACAGTTTCTGTATACGCTCAAGTTTCAGGTTCCAAGACTGCAGCCTCCATCTGGGGCAGGTGATCTCTTCCCTTTGAATCAGAGTGCCAGGAGCTATGGAGGGGCAAGAAGCAGGCCCCTCTCCAGCAGCCGTGTGAGGGAACAGGACAGCTCACAGACAATGCCTGGGCTGGGATCTCAGGAGCCTTCCAGATCCAGAACCACCCCGGCCAGACACTCCTGCTCCCAACACAAACTCTGTGAGCCCATAAATGTGCAGTGCCTCCAGATGTTAGGTTTTGGGAGCGTTTGTTATGCAGTAATAACTAATGTGGACCCAAACCCAAACACCCCGACAGGTGGCGGCAACTTTTCAGCTTTCTGTTTTTCTTCTTAGTATTGATTACTATCTAACATAATGTGTATTTTACTGATTTATCTTTTTTTGTCTGTCTCCTCAACAGGCATACAAACTCAGGGCATGGATTTTTGTCTCTTTTTCCACTGCCAGATCCCCAGTGCTTAGAATGATTCAGTATACAGCAGGCACTCAGCAAATGGTAGTTGGATGGTTGAATGCATCTAATTCCAGCCTGTGTCTGAAAATTCTCCTACACAAATCAGTTATGATCCCAACCATTTACTCACACTTCTCTGAGTATTATTTTTACTTTAAAACCTGTATGGAGCCAGGTGTGGGACACATACCTTTAATCCCAGCTCTGGGGAGGCAGAGGCGAGCTTGATCTATATAGCAAGGTCCAGGCCAGCTGGGGCTTCAGGGAGACCCTGTCTCAAAAAGACCAAAAAAAAAAACAAACAAACAAACAAAAAACAGAAGCCCAAACCCAAACCAAAAAACCGGTGTGGTTAGTTCTGCTGTAATACAATACATATACTTAACAATCATCATTTCATATAAAAATTATGCAATAAATAACTACAAGGCTTGCAAGGAAAATGGAGTTATAAGGTACAACACTCAAAAACTTTGTTGGTAAGTTGAGCACAGTAGCGCATGACTCTAATCTCAGTGCTTGGGAAACTGAGACAAGATAAGGAATTCAAGGCCAGCCTGGGTGGCATAGCAAAACCCTGTTTCAAAAGACAGGAAGGAGCAGGGTGTGGTGGCGCATGCCTTTAATCCCAGCACTTAAGAGGCAGGAGGAGCTCTGTAAGATTGAGGCTAGCCTGGTCTACACAGTAAATTCCAGGCACAGTAAATTCCAAAACACACACACATACATACACACACACACACACACACACACACACACACACACACCACAACTGGAAGGAAGGAAAGAGGGAAGAAAGGAAAGGGAAGGAAAACAATAATTTTGGAAGTAATAAAAATTGGAATCTAATAAGATGGCAGCATAGTTTACAGATGTTAAATGACTAGGAAGTCTGGAGACACTAAGTATAAGGCAAATATCTTTGAACTTTGTGGAAATGGGCTTTGGGACAGATGAGGCTTATGAGTTACTGTAAAGTGGTGAAGGGATGTATGTCACTTTGAGGTTAATGTCACAAAATATCTTATAGAAACAATTTAAAGGAAGGAAGATCATGTTCTCTGGGTTCCATTGCTTTATCCTGTGGTAAGGCAGAGAGGGCATAGTGGAGGAACGTTATTCACCTTATGGTGGCCAGGAAGTGGGCAAGAAGAGACCAAGCAGGAGATGGTACATGGTACACACTTCACACTCTCAATAACCAACTTTCTTCCAGTAGGTCCTCCCTTAAGCTTCTTCCAATCCTCAATGATGCCCTCAAGTTATAGATCCATGGTGAACACTGGAGCCTTCAAGATATGTTCATTTATTCAATCCCTCCTTCTGAACTATGCATTCAACACATGAGATATACATGTGAATGGCCACCTGTGACTGTAGGTGGTGGTCAACATCTGAGATGCAGGTGTGGGTAGGTGGTCAGCACTTGAGATGCAGAGGTGGATGGCTACCTGTGAACACGGGTGGCTGGTCAGTATCTGAAATGCAGGGGTGGGTGGCCACCTGCGAATGTGGGTGGGTGGTCAGCACCTGAGATGCACATGTGGGTGGTCAGTTTTGAATGTGGGTGGTCACTTGTGACCATGGGTGGGTGGTCACACCTGAGATGCAGGCATGGATGGCCACCTGTGAACATGCATGGGTGATCTGGCTCACCCATGTCTTCCTCCCTACTTGGCTTAGCTGGGTGCAATTTTCTTCCTTAATTTAGTGCTTCTCTGGGCAAACTCAAGTAGAAGCCAAAGCAAATCTGTATTCGGCTCAGGTTCCTCCCTAATGTATGAATCCAATTGGAACAAATTTGTTTTTCAAAACAAGCCTTGCAGGCGAGGACTATCCCACCATTTCCCAAGGCTAGTCTTCTTGTCTGGCCAGTTCCACCTTCTCTTCAAGGCATTTTCCCTTGTCTCCTTTATCACCTACACAGACTTTATCTTCTTTGAACATTCCAAACCTTCCTCTCAGTTTTTAAAGATAGACTTTATCTTTTAGAGACATTTCAGGCTCAGAGCAAAGCAGAGTGAAAAGTATAGAGTTCCCGTATACCTCAGCCTCCACGTATGCACAAGCATCCCCCATACCGACATCCCTCACCAGGGTGGTACATATATTTTGGTACATATGAACTTACACTGACCCTTGACTGCCACCCAAGACCAGAGTCTACATTAGGGCTTGTATTCAGTGTTGTTCCCCTCTGTGGGTTTGGACACATACTCTGTGCTTCACCTGGACATTCCTTTCCCCAGCAACCCCTAGAAACCATGGAACTCCTCACTCTCCATTTTTGCCTTTTCTAGAATGCCGTATATTGGAATCCTATACCATGTAACCTTTCTAAATTAAAAAAAAAATTCATTTTACTATTCACTTATGTGTATGTATCTCTGTGTATGTGCACGTGGTGTGTGTATGTGTACATGTGCCCACACAGGCCAGAAGAGGGCACTGGATCCTCTGGCTGGAGTTATAGGTAGTTGTGAACCACTTAACATGGGTGGGAACTGAACTCTGGTCCTTAGAAAGAGTAGTAAACTCTCTTAATCGCTAAGCCATCTCTCATGGGGATACAATAGAAGATAACTCTCAGGCTCTTTTGTGGCAAAAATTTAATTCTTTTTTTTTTTGGTCTTTTTGAGACAGGGTCTCCCTGTAGCCCCAGCTGTCCTGGAACTCACTATGTAGACCAGGCTGGCCTCAAACTCAGAAAGATCCACCTGCCTCTGCCTCCCGAGTGCTGGGATTAAAGGCGTGCACCACCGCACCACCACGCCTAGCAAATTTAATTATTTTTTATTTTATGTTCCCTGTTTCCTTTATATTGGAAAATTAGGGCTAGGACAGTTTATCACAGTTTATCAGTAACCAGACAGGCTTTTTCCTCCCTATTCTCTTTGGTATGCATATAATTTCCTCTTATCAATCTCAAAGAGATTCTGGATATATCTATATGTATCTATATATCTATATATCTATATCATTTATATCTATCTATCTATCTATCATCTATCTATTTCAAATATATATGTAGTTTGTTGTGGGTTTTGTTTTTTTTTTTTTAAAGACAGAGTCTCACTATATAGCCCTGGCTGTCCTGGAACTCACTATGTAAACCAAGCTGGCCTCAGACTCACAGAGATCTTCCTGCCCCTGCTTCCCTAAGTGCTGGAATTAAAGGCCAGCACTTTAAAGAGCTACCACCATGCCTGGCTTTTTAAAAAAACCAAAAGATAAGCTGAGGGGGGGGGGCATGGTGGCACATGCCTTTAATCCCAGCACTCGGGAGGCAGAGGCAGATGGATCTCTGTGAGTTCAAGGCCAGCCTGGTCTACATAGTGAGTTCCAGGACAGCTGGGGCTACAGGGAGACCCTGTCTCAAAAAGACAAAAATAAAAATAAAAAAAAAATCAAAAGATTTATATCTTTATTTTTAGTTACGTGTATGTGTGTCTACGTGCACATGAATACAGGTACCCATAGAAGTCAGAGACATCAGATACCCCTGGAGTTGGAGTTACAGGCAGTTGTGAGCTGCCCAACTTAGGTGCTGGGAATTGAACTCAGGTCCTCTACAAGAGCAGTAGGCACTCTTAACTGCAGAGCCATATCTCTAGCCCTTTTTTGTTTTTTAATAGATAATATTTAAGCTTCTTTTGTCTTTTCATGGCTTGATAGCTCATTCTTTCTTAGAGCTGAGAAATATCTCACTTGTCTGCATGTACCATAGTTCACTTATCTACTGAGAACACCTTGGCTACTCCATGGTTTTGGCATTTTGAGTGAAGCTGCTACAAAAATCCAGCTGCAGGTTTTACATGAACATATGTTTTAGGATTAATTTTTCAAATAAGATTTATTTTATTTTATGTGTATGAGTGTTTTGCCTGCATGTATAGATTATACCACGTGTGTTCCTGGTTCCCTCAGAGGTTAGAAGAGGGTGTCAGAGCCCCTGGAACTGCCATGTGGGTGCTGAGAACTGAACCCAGGTCCCCTGTAAGAACAGAAAGTACTCTTCATCACTGAGCCAGCTCTCCAACCCGAGGATAAACTCTTTTGAACTAATATCAAGGAGACAATTGCTGGATCCTGAGGTAAGAGTATGCTGACTTTTCTAGAAAACATCTAAACTGTCTTTCAAGGTGACTGTGCCATTCTGTATTCCCACCAGCGGTGCCTGGGGTTCTGTTTTTCCCATGATTGTGTCAGTGTTCTAAATTTTAACCATTCTGACAGATGCATAGACCCACTCCATTGTCATCTTAAGTGACTGAACTGGAATCTCATCTGAATTCACTTTACACATGACTACTTCTGTCTCTCCAGGGAGCTCTTAGCTCCTAGAGAGCAGGTAGACTTCAGCTCAGGACTTCTCTTTTCTCATCATTAAAAAAAAAAATCTGTTTCACGAAATGATGGCAATCATATTTCAGGACTGACCTGAAGCTCTTGCTGATCACTTGGGCATAATTTATGTTCCAATTGGAATACATGGTATACAGTAGAAGTGACAATTTGATGTGAGACCGGTAAATATGTATTTAAAAAAATATCTATTTCTGCTAGGTATTGTGGCACATGCCTTTAATCCCAGCACTCAGGAGGCAGAGGCAGGCAGATCTCTGTGGGTTCAAGGCCAGCCTGGTCTGCATAGTGAGTTCCAGGCCAGCTGGGACTACAGGGAGACCCTCCCTCAAAAAGACCCCCCCCCCAAAATCCATTTTTATTGTTGTTGTTATTATTGTTATTATTAGTTTTTAGTGTGTATGATGGCAGGGGTTCATGCCACAGCATGCATAGGCTGTCAGAGGACAACTTGTGGGAGTGAGTTCTCACCTTTCACCATGGGTTTCAAGATTGAACTTAGATCATCAGATTTGGAGGCAAGCACCTTTTCACGGTAAGCACATGTGAGATCAGAGGACCACTTTCAGTAGCTGGTCCTCTTCCACCTTGTTTTTTCTGAGGCAAGATCTCTCTTGTTTCTGCCCCTGTAATGTGCCATACTCCAGCCTAGCTGACCTGCAAGCTTCCATGGGATTCTCCTGTTCTATATCCCATCTCATTGTGGGAGTACCAGGATTACAGATGCACACTACTATGTCTGGCTTGTTATGTGGTTCCAAAGATTGAACTCAGGCTGTCAGGCTTGTGTAGTAAGCACTTTTACCCACTGAGCCATCTCACTGGCCCATGCATTATTAATTCTAAAATAAGAACTTGGACTAGATGTCTAGCTCAGTGGTAGTGTGCTTATCTAGCATGTATGAGGGCCTGAGTTCTTTGCCCAATACTGGGTGTGGGACTCAAACGCTCAACCTCCTGTGGGCTTTCCACACTGGTCAGCAGAAGCTGCAATCCTTTTTCTACCATCTACAGGCCACAAGGCTCTTTCTTAAACACTCTCTAAAATTCACAGTAAGTCCTCAAAATTTGCACAATAAGCCCTCATCCCCATGGTGGATGACAGTATTGGACTTTTGAGGGATAATCAGATCACGAGAGTGGAGCCCTCTGAGTATATTTGTACCCTTGCAAGAAGCTATACAGAGGCCCCTTGTCCCTTCTTCCATTCAAGGTTACAGCAGAAAGACAGCCACCTGTGAATCAAGAACAGGAGCCTCACCAGACACTGAGACTGCTCATGCTTTGGGCTTGGACTTGTTAGTCTCCTGAAGTGTAGGAGACAAATGTGTGCTGTGTACAAGTCACCCTGTCTTTTGTCAGGGCAGCCTGAGAGGAATGACCAAGCCTTCGTAAGCCCAGCTTCTTTGAATGTCCACAACATTGTCTAGATAAGTTGCTCCCCATGTGAGGCTGTCCCCACAGTCACTCACCTTCCATTCTGCTGTGCTTCTGAGAGTCTGAGCACAACATAGCTCAAGTGGGTACTGGCCCCTGTGCCCAACCCCTGCATGTGTCGGCTAAAGGCCTTTTCCATGCACTAGATCAGCCCTTCTGGACACTTTACACGTGGCCTATGGAAGGGGTGCTAGAGCACATTTGGCTCTTGGTGTCCGAGACCCACACAGTGGCTGTTCTAAGTGGAACAGAATCATGAAGGGCTTGGTTGCAGCTGAGGAAGCTGCTGTTTACTGAATCCTGAAAACCAGCAAGGAAGAATAAAGCCACAGTTTGTGTATGCTCAGCGATAGTCCATTCCAAACCTTAGATTTTCCACTTACCGGTCCTTGATAGGAAGAGGACAGGTGGGAGAAGTCAGGATGAAGGAAAGCTCATTTTCCAGTTTGACAGGCCACAGGTGGCCCAGCCGCCTCTTTATCTCCAAAGATGCTGCTGTTCCTCCACAAAGATGTCACTAACACTCTGCAATGCTTCATGAATTTGAATGTGCTGAACACACAGAATATGTCTTTACAGAACATGAGATTCAACACAGAAAGAGGGAAACAACCACACATGAGTATGTAATATAAGTAAACACTAACCAAGGTTATTTCTAATTAGTAAAGTGAGAGACTGGTGTGTGTGTGTGTGTGTGTGTGTGTGTGTGTGTGTGTGTGTGTCCCACCATGGTGTCACAGATTAAATCCAGGGCTTCATGAAACCTACCAAGCACTCTACCACTGCCCACCAATCTTATTTTAAAATGTAATTTTGTCCCTATTTGTTAGTAACTTTTTCTGCTACAGTAGCAGAGCAACAGCAGTAGCTCCTTCAGCCCAAGAAGTTTGAGGTGGAGTTCTCATCACAGGGTTCTTACACCTGTCTGGAAATCCCTTTGAGTTGTGTGGTGCACAGCAGCATCCCTCGGCTCACTCTGTCTGCTCTTGTGCTGTTTGTGTCTGAAAGGACAGGAGACTATGTCAACATCTCGACTTTGGAAGACTAACAGGGTTATATGTCCTCTGCTGTGAGGCTTCAGGGGGTGCCGCAGTCCCACCAGGCCTCCTCTCCATCATTAGAGATGATAGAGTATTCTGGGACCTCGAAACAAAGCTACAGTGACTCAAGCTTGCAAACCAAAATTTGTTTCCTTCCAGTTTTTGAGATGAAAAGTCTCAGACCAAGGTCTAGCAACTTTGGTTTCTGTCAGGGCTCTCATCTTGGCTTCTAGTCAGCCACCACCTTCCACTGTGTACACGGCAGGAAGGAAAAAGTAAACTCTGATAGCTGTCCTTATCAGGACACTAGTCCTGCAGAGCCCAAACTTGTGGCCTTATTTAATCTTAAGTACTTCCTTACTCCAAATACAGTTACATTGGGGGTTAGGACTTCAAAATATTATGGGGGGACAGTTCAGTCCATAGCATTGTGTTCCCTATTCATGTCCTATTACACACAAAATGCATTTATCCTAGCTGATGCCCCCCAAAGTGGGGTCACATTCTAGCTCAGTTCTAGAGTCCAAAGGTTCATGTCAATCAGAGACAGTGAGACAGATGTATGTTACTCTGCTCTCTGTCACTGTCAATCAACTTATAAAGAGGAAAGCATCACACAGTCTTCTTCCTGAGCATACCCCCAACCAGGTTTGGTGGTATACACTTTTAGTCCAAGCCCTCAGGAGGCAGAGGCACGTGGCTATTAGTGAGACTGAGGCCGACCTGGTCTACACAGGGCTACGGAAAGACCTTGCCTCAAAAACAAAACAATTAAAAAAAAATAGTATACCCCCTCTGACTTAACTTCCTTCCACAAGGCCCCCCATCCTCAAGTTCCACTACCTTCCTAAAGTACCACAGACCAAGGGACCAAACCTTTGCGGGGAGATATTTCTGGTCTAAACTGATATAACCTGAGGCAAAACTGCCCTCCAGCTATGAGTCTACAAAGCTGGAGGAGTTGTGTGCTTTAGGAATGAAAGACATTCTCATTCCAAAGAGAAAAAGCGAAAGAAAGAAAAGGCTCCAATCATGCCATGGGAATTCTGTTCATTGATAATTCTCTTTGGCTTGATGCTGCCTTTGAAGAGACATGGTGGGGAAGAATGTGCACTTCAGGATCCCCGGCCAGCACTGCCTCCGCAGCTACCAGGTAGGAGCAACACTCCAGAAGCTCTGCTGGGTAGGGTCTCACCCCAAGGCACCTCTTAAAAGCTTAAGACAGTCTGTCAAAGCCTCTTGACACTAAGTATGAGGCCTCACCTTGAGACCAAGAAGGTAGCTGTACCCTTTATATTTTTATTTATTTTTTGAGACAGGATATCATTTAGCCTAGGCTGGCCTTGAATTTACCACAGAGTTGAGGCTAACCTTGAATTTCTGATCCTTCTGCCACCATCTCCCAAATGATGTGATCATGGTCTATGCTACCATGATCAGTTTATGCAATGCTGAGGCTCAAACTCAGGGCCTCATGCATGCTAAGCAAGCACTCTACAAGCTGAGCTACATCTGAGGCTTTTTTTTTTTTTTTTAAAGACAGCCTCTTACTAAATAGCCTAAGTATGAACTCATGATCTTCCTGCCTGTGCTCCTAATGCCTGGATTATGGACATGCACCACTGCCCAGCCTTCTGAATCCCCTTTGCTTGAAGTGCAGTGTGTGTTTGTAGCTGGATAGTTCTCTATTGCAGTTCCGCAGTATCTCAGAGGTCCACAGCCTTTCCTCCCTCTGTCCTGTTTTTTTCTGTCTCCTTTAGTCCCTGATCTCGTGTGTTTCTGTGTCTCTCTCTTCCTCCTTTCTTCCCTTTCCTTCCTTTTCTTTTGATATTTTGAGATGGTTTTACATAGTCTAGGTTATTCTCAAACTCACTATATAGCCCAGGCTGGGCTTGAACATCTGATCCTCCTGCCTCTACCTCCCAAGTGCTGGGATTACAAGCTTGTACTACCATACCTGGCTACTGTCAGTATCTTTGCTGGTTCAATCTCTTCTGCATTCCTGGCCTCTGCAGAGAGTGACATCCTTAAGTGAGCTGTCTGTCTTTGCGTCATGGACAGCCTGAGAACTTCCCAAACCTCAGGTTTGGTTTCCTTTTGACAATTTCCCCCGTCTTCTCCTTTTCCTTCTTTTTGTCAGATGAGCCTTTATCGATTTCTTTTGTACATCTTCACCAGTCAACGTTCTACTGTACACTGACAATGTCATATATGGTGTCATAAGGCCATCAATACTGTAGCCTACAGACCATGCAGTCCCCGAGACCTTTATAATGGCTCCAGAAAGTTCTCTGGCTGAAGATTGATGTTGACAATTTTTTTCTTTTTTCTTGTAGTGCTGGGGATAAAACCCAGGACCTCATGAATTCTGGGCAGGCACTCTGCCACTTAGCTATATTCCCAGCCTAGTGTTGACAATCATATCAAAAGTATTATTTCCAGACTATCATCATACCACCCCGAACATTCTGGATCTTGTCTAATTTCAAAAGCTAAGCAGGGTCAGGCCTGGTTAGTACTTGGATGGGAGACCCACCTGGAAATAACAGGTTTTGAAGCCTTTAAAAAGAAAGAAAAAGAAAAAAAAATGCTATCTATGCTATATTTAATGCCTCCATTCCTGTCCCTTAGAATTTCTTGGGGAGTTGGATGATTAGGGAAGAAATAGAAGGTCTCACCACCACTATCCCTACTGGTCAGTGTCACAGCAATCCTCTGGTTTTCCCAGTCATCACCAACTATTTTGTTTATTTTTGAAGCATCATCTCACTCTGTAGCCAAGATTACCCTCAACCTCACAAATGTCCTGCCTCAACCTCCCAAGTGCTGGAATTCCAGGCATGTACCACACCTAGCAACTGTCATCCCTTTTTGGATATAAACCCAGGGGCTGATCTTGGGGGCCAGGGAAGGTGTGGCACCAGCCTTGCCAGTGGTGCATCCCAGGGGCAGGACTGCCATCTCACTGGGGCTGGACTCCAGTGGCACTGTGGGGCAGCTGTTTGATGAATCCAGATTTAGGATGAGAGAAGATTGCAAATTTGTCTCCTCTACACAGAAAGCCAGAAGAACCTTCTATTTCTCTCTTTCCCATTTCACAACAGTCAGGAGAAACCAAGCAACTCCTTTGATGCTTTGCTTAGGAATCTCTGTAGGTAGATATCCGATTTCATTGCTCACGAGTTCTACTTTCTTTTCTTTCTTTCTTTCTTTTTTTTTGAGACAGGATTTCCCTGTAGCCCCAGCTGGCCTGGAACTCACTATGTAGACCAGGCTGGCCTTGAACTCACAGAGATCCGCCTGCCTCTGCCTCCCGAGTGCCCTCTGCCTCCCGAGTGCCCTCTGCCTCCCGAGTGCTGGGGTTAAAGGCGTGCGCCACCACCACACCCAGCAATTTTATTGTTTTTATTTTATGTGTATGTGTGTATTGCCTGCATGTAGGTAAGTGTACCCGTGTCATGCAATGCTGTCTGAGGTCAGAAGGGGCTGCTGGATCCCCTGGGACTGGAGTTATGTAAGTTGTTAGCTGCCATGTGGGTGCTGTGATTCGAACCCAGGTCTTCTGCAAGAATAGCCAGTGTCCTTAACTGCTGAGCCATCTCTCCAGCTCCACGAGTTGTACTTTCTACAATGCGAAACAAAAAAACAAAAACAAAAACCCCAGTTCATTTAAGATCTTGGCCAGTTTATAATAAGGATTGCTTTTCCTCCAACAGTGTGCTTTTCATTTCCACCTGAGCTCCTGCCAGTCACCGTAGCATTCGCAGTCCCACCACGCCTGGCAGTGCTGCCTCTGCCCAGCACCGGTTCCAGCTGCTTTAACGTGGCCAGGCATTCCTTACAGGGCACACTACTTCTCAGCACCAAGAACTATTATCCAGGTTTACTAGAGAAACAGAGCCATCAGGGTGTGTGTGCCTGTGCCTGCGTGGAGAGAGGAGGGGCAGGGGAGAGAGATTCAGTAGGAGGAACTGATTGGTGATCACAGAAGCTGAGAAGTTTTAAAATCTCTGTAAGGCAAGAGACCTAGAAAATCACTGGTTTTACTCTAGTTTGAGTTCTAAGGCCTGAGAACCAATTGTGTGAATTCAAACAAAACAAAACAAAAGAACAGTAGGAAGGCTCAAGACCCAAGAAAAACCAGTGTTTCCATAGAGTGAAAAGGCAGGGGCTGGCAGTGAAGCCAGCAGCAGGCAAGGTGCCCCAGCCCTGGCTCTTTTCAAATCTTCAGTTCCACACCCATCAGGTCTGCTTCCTTCAGTCTTTTGTTTGTTTCTCGTGCTGGGGTGGAACCCAGGGCTCTGGGTGCTAGGTTGGTGCTCAGCCACATGCCCAGCCCCTTCCCTCAGCCTCCTGATTCACAAGTTAATCTCATCTAAGGACACACCCAGAACAATGTTTGACCAAATGTTTGGGCACTTTGTGTCCCAGTCAAGTTGACACATAAAATTAATCATCAAAGGATCATATAGGGAAGTCATAATAGAGAGTTAAAACCTTTCCCTCAGCAAGCTTTGACTGAACAGACACACTAGGGGCAAAGTCCTACTGTGTGATTATCTGGATGCCAAACAGAAGAAATATACTAATTTGTAGCTTCACCTAGAGCAAAGGAATTATGGTACCAAGGAATCTTGTTAAAATAAAAATTCTGGCTTAAACCTCTAATCCCAACACTCAACAAGCAAAAGTAGGACAATTCAAGTTCGAGGCCAGTTTGGGCTACATAACGAAACCTTGTCTTGGGTTGGTCCAGAAGCAGATTCACGTTGAGCTGAAGCATAGCCTGTGGCTTCAGCGAGTATCACAGGCTCCCTGAGATGCTGATGTTGCCAGCATAGAGAACCCTCTTCAAGCTGCAAGCCACCAGCTGAACTCACACCAGTCCACTGAGTCTTTATGGGACTCATGGTGTACCATGAAGCTAGGAGCTGGCCAAAAGAGGAACAGACGTGCTGCCTGCGATGAACAAAAAGTCCCCAGATCGTGTGATGGGTCAGCCTTCCTGGCCACCTTTGGGCAACCAGCTTGGGAAGCCATTCTTCCTGGGTTCTATCAATACTTCCTAACAAGTCTGGTCTCACTTTGTTGGAGGAAGCAAAAGACCTGAAGTAATTTAACCACCTAGAAAAATAGCCTAACACTATAACAGTGATGTTCATTACATGAAAGAATGTTAGGTCCCATCAAAGCCCACAGTGGCAGCCATTATGGGCTACAACCCTGAGAAACTCCAGTGCATGCTATTGACAAGGTAATCCTGAGAAAGGGCCCCTTGGCCCAGCATTCCAGGTCAGAGTTCCTCTGAACCCAGAGTAGTTGAGGGCCGGTGGACTTGCCTGACAGGCCTAGGGAGGGCCAGTACTGAGCAAATGTGCTTTCTTGAAACGGAGACTACCTTTGCTGAACCCTTAGATTCAGTTTGCTGTGGCAGAGGTGGGAAGCAAAGTTGAGAGCTAGCAAGACTAAGGACAAGGAGGAAAGGAAACAGTGGGGTGGGGAAATGTGGTACAGAGGAGGAAGGGAGCAGAGTGCCAGGGTGGGACTCTTTTTCTTTTTTTGCTGAAGAGCCAACAACTGGAGGCCACGAATGTTGAGTAGGGTCCTTTAGAATTCACTACTAGTTTGGTGATTCGGGGTGGGTGCAGAATCCACCTCCTGAACAATGAGCCTCACACACTCAAGTTTCCCAGCTCCTACCTGTCCAACCTTAACCTCCACTCTCTATTGTCTTCCCTGCAAGGCCCTGGTCAGGTGGAGGGCAGGCAGAAGCCCTGCAAGAGACCCTTTTGTCTGGGTGCCTGGGTCTCCTCCCAGCAGGCGGGTCACACACACACACACACAGGGTCCTGACCCAGCCAGTGCCTTGGGCTCTCAATGCCTGGAGCTGGTGGGGCTGGAACAGAAGGAGGAGGAGGGAAGAGGAGAATCAAACAGAAACCTTCTCATCTTTCTATCAGCAGCCATGCAAGGAATATTGTTCAGCATGGCACAAAAGCGGCACTGAAAATAGCTGCAGCCAGAGCGGGGCTGCCAACCACTGCCTGAGATAACGTCTACTTGGAGACAGTGGTGTCTTTGTGGGGCTGTCAGTGTCCCTATTGTTCCCGAGCCTATTGCCTGGGGAATATTGTTCCCAGCTTTTGTCTCCCCAGTTCACTTTTGTTTGCCTTTACTTACCGTTTCATTCCGCGCCCCTTTGTGCCTCCCATCCCCTCCTTTGTCTGCCCTCTCTAAGCTGCCTGGGGCTGTGGATTGGTGCCCAGGGAGACAATAGGCTCAGCCCCCTCCCAGCCTGCAGCCCCACCCCAGCCCCACAGCCCGGCTCCTTTCTGCCTCTGCCTCTCCCTGGGGCATCCAAGATCTTCCAAAGGCAAGGCCTCCGGGGAGGGTGGGGTCTAGGCAGCCCACCCGCTCCTAGGAAACGGAAGAACTACTAATGGAATATTTGCTTCTAGAGAAAGTCTGAAATTCCTGAAGCGGGTCCTCTCCCAGGATCACCTTTTTCAAACAAAGTAGGTTTTCAATAGAGGGAAAGAGCAAGACTCCCCTGCGCTTGTCCCCAGCCCACTTTCAAATGCCCCCTTCTAACCAGGGCGCTTGGTTTTCTCGTTCCCCTCGCCTTGGAACAAAACCCCTCGTGTTTATTTGCACAGTCGAATCCCGCCTGCCTCCAATGACCCGATCTTGCCCGACTGGGTCCCCTGGGGTCAGAGCTGGGCTGGACGCTGAGCGTGAGCCACAGGAGAATGAACCCTGGAACTCTCGCTTCTGGACAACAGATTTAGCAAGCAGCCCACCCGGAGCCTCGGCCGCAGCGCGGCAGGTGTCCAGCGCCAGGCCCTGGAGGGACTCTGCGGATCTAGCTAAGAGAAGAAAGGCCGCAGACAGCGTGCAAGGGTGTGGGGCCCTCCTGGGAGCACTGGGGAGCCTCGGAAGCTTTCACTTGGGGACCGGCCAGGAGCAGGACCAGAGCCTGAGCTGGAGGCGGGCTCGGCTCCTTCATTGTTCGGGTTCCAAGGACAATGGGCATAGTCTCCGGAGAGTCATTGTTTCTGAAACTGGAAGTTGGGTAGGGGATTTCCGGAAAGCCTGAATGGAAGCCAGGCCTGGATTTCAGGAGCTGGAGGAGGAGGGGGAAGAGGAAGGGGAAAGGGAACAGGCAGTCTGGGGTTAGGGGAAGCCACTAGGAGGTCCAGACTACCCCCTTACCGGTTCTTCCCTGCACCCACCTCGCGTCTCCAGCTGGCTTCCTACATTCAATCAGAGAGAGTACTCAGCCCCTGCCTTGAAGACCGGAACATAGTCAATCACCTTTGTGAGCCTCCCTCCCCCACCGGGCAGTAAAAGCCTAAAGGCTGGTATAAAAGGGGGGTGGGGGGCTCTCCAGCTCAGGTGCCACTGTATCGTAGGGCCTCCAGGAGGGCGGGCATCCAACTAAAAGTGTGTACAGAAAAACACTAAAGCTGGGGGACAATGAGTGAGGATGCTAGGACTCACCAGGAGCATAGACGATGGCGTTACTGCAGCAGGGGCTTGCAGCAGTACCCTAGGGATGCAAGTGTACTCCATCTTGTCTGTGTGAAACCTCGCGCACCTTCCCACAGCCCCCAGGCAGTATCACTTAACTGGTGCTGGTTAAGGACTCTCAGGGCTCACCAGAGGTGACTGGTGGTGGGACCTCCACTGGCCAGAACTGACAATTCTACAGTGCTTCCTGAATGGTATTTTAAGTTTGGTTATAGTCAATGATATTTTGTTTGTTTGAGACAGGGTCTCCCTGTGGCCCCAGCTGGTCTGCAACTAGGTAAGACTAGGCTTGCCTCCATCTCATAGAGACCTGCCTGCTTCTACCTTGAGTGCTGGGATCAAAGCTGTGTGCCACCATGCCCAGTGTGTAGTCAATGATTTTGACCTCCCTGTCTCAAAAGACTTAAAAAAAAATAAATGCTATTATTTAAAAGCAATGTCCTGGGACTGTGGCTGTGACTTAGCTGGTGGAGTGTTGGCCTCATACACACAAAGCTCTGGGTCTGGTCCTGGCACAACATAAAACCTGGTGCACACTTGTAATCCCAGCACTTGGCAAGTGGAGGCAGAAGGATTAGGATTTAAAGGTCATCTTCAGCTACATATCCAAGTCAGCCTGGGCTACATAAGACCCTGTCTCAAAGGGGGGAAGAAGGCAGTACAGTAGCTTGCATGGTTCACACACACTTGAGAGGCTGAAGCAAGAAGAGGATCATTGCGTTCAAGGGCAGCATGGGCTGCATTAAGAGTCTGAGGTCAGCCTGTGCTACATAGTGAGGACACTGTTTCGACCACCACCACCAAAATAAAGGCAAAAAATTCCTTTTTTTTCTGAGAGAGCGAGAAAGAGAGAGGAGAGAGAGAGACAGAGAGAGAGACAGAGAGAGAGAGAGAGAGAGAGAGAGAGAGAGAGAGAAAACAAAGATTTCCCTTAAAGCTACAGAAGGTCACTGAAATGTAAGCAGAAGAGGTGGGGTGTCCTGGTATTTCCCCTAAGGAGGTTGATGCAGGTAGGAAGCATACCTTTCTTTGTCCCATGTAGAATGTGGTCATGTTGGGTGAAGCTCCAGCAGTCATTACAAAGTCATTACACTGCTCCAGCAGTGATCACAAAGGGACATGGAGTTGGAAAGTCCTGTGTTGAGGGCCAAACAACTGTGAGTACCTGCTGACTGATAAGCCACAGTCCTCTAATTGTCTGACTCTAAAGTTTTTTTCTTATGTGAGGTGGAAAAAGCTTTTATTAGATTAAACCTTTTAATCTGATCTTTTGTTAAGAGTCAGACACAATTATTCATTATTACAGTGGCTTGTGCTTATTGATGGGGAAATACGTTCCTATTCCTTTTCTTTCTGCTTGCTACCTAGCTGGAAAAAGAAAAGGAGGTCATAAGAGCTGGCCCACTATTTCTAGAGCAAGTGAATAATCCTGTGGGGTTTGGAAGTGAAGTCACAGCTGAGTTTGGAGGTAGCGGCTAAGAGAACACAGTGACTGGGCTAGAGCAGCAGGCTTCGTTTTTTATTTAATTTTATTTTTTATTTACTTTTTTGAGACACAGTCTCACTATGTAGCCCTGACTGGCCTGGAAATTGCTATTGTAGACCAGGCTGGCCTCAAACTCACAGAGATCTGTCTGCCTCTGCCTCCAAAGTGCTGTACCACCCTGCCTGAGCCAGAAGGCGTCCCATCAGGTGGCTGGAGAACAGTGAAGAGACCCAGCCATACATAGTACTGTCCTATTAGATACTTTTCTCATTGCTGTGACAAAACATCCCGACAAAAGCAACTTATAGAAGGGTTGTGGCTACGGTATGAGGTACAGTCCACCACGATGGGAAGGAAAGCTGTGGCGGCTGGAGCGGGAGGCAGCTGGTCACATTGCACGTGTAGTCAGGAAACAAAGAGATGAACGCTGGTGGTCAGCTCCCTTTCTCCTTTTTATTCAGTTCAGGACCTCAGCCTGGGAATTCAGGGTGGATCTTCCCACCTCAGTCTAGCCTAGAAACTCCCTCACAGATCTGCCCAGAGGTTTATTTCCCTGCTGATTCTAAATCCTTTCCAATTGAGAATCAAGATTAACTACCACAACTAAAGATGCATAGATGGACATTAGAATGAAGTGGAAGCTAGTAGCCTGGAACTCAAAAGGGGGTGGGAAACCTTTAAAAGGAGACATAAGAACTGAAGACAAACAAAACCTCAAGAGTTTATCAAGTTGTTTTGTTTTTTGTTTTTTTGAGACAGGGTCTCACTATGTAACCCTGGCTGATCTGGAATGCACTATGTAGATCAGAATGGGCTTAGACTCACAGAAATCCGCCTGCCTCTGTCTCCAGAGTCCTGGGATTATGGGTGTGCAATGAATGTTATGCCTGGTAGTCTATCAATATTCATGACAGTTCAAATACTTCTAGAAACTTCATTAGGACCTAAGTGGCATCAGATTCTTGCAACACTATACAAAAATGAATGATTTAGGGGCTGGAGAGATGGCTCAGAGATTAAGAGCACTAACTGCTCTTGCAGAGGACCTGGATTCAATTCCTAGCACCCACATGGCAGCTAACAACTGTCTGTAACTCCAGTTCCAGGGAATCCAAAACCCTCTTTTGACCTCCTCGGGCAGTGCATGACATGGGTGCACTTACATACATGCAGGTAATACACATTAAAAAAATGAAAAAATAGGGGGCTGGAGAGATGGCTCAGTAGTTAAGAGTACTGGTTGTTCTTGCAGAAGAACTGGGTTGGACTCAAGGCACCCACATGGCAGCTAACACCTGTCAGGGGATCTAACAGCCTCTTCTGCCCTCCTCGACAACTGCACGACATGGGTGCACTTACCTACATGCAGGCAATACACTCATGCACATAAAATAAAAATAATAAATAAAATATTAAAAAAATAAAAATAATAAAATACATTTTTATTGAATTTTTGTATATTTCATACATAAAATCATCCTTATACCTCCTCCCCTTTCCCCTTTGGCACCCTCCTACAGCCCTCTGCACTGGATTTTATACATTCTGTCATTTGTATTAAAATCTATTATGTAGGGGTTGGAGGGATGGCTCAGTGGTTAAGAACACTGGTTGTTCTTACAGAAGACCTAGGTTCGAATCCCAGCACCCACATGGCAGCTAACAGCTGTCCATGACTCCAGTTCCAGGGGAATCCGAAGCCCTCTTCTGACCTCCGTGGCATTGCACGACATGGGTGCATTCACATACATGCAAGCAGTACACTCATACACATAAAATAATAAAATATTTAAAAAATTGAAACAATAAGAACCAAGCATAGTGGTGCAGGCCTTTAATCTCAGCACTTCGGAGGCAGACACAGGTGGATCTCTGTGAGATCGAGGCCAGCCTGGTATTAAAGAAAAAGCATTAAAAATAGCCAGGAAGAAACAGCCTTTTCTTGATGGGACTCAGCAAAGTCTGTTCTCCATTGCCCCCCCCCCCTTCTCTCTCATCTATGGCTGTCCTTTCACACAGTAATTCACATCTTAAGGAGATATAATTGTGATACTTTCCTCTTCCCTAAAATGACTATGTTAACAGAAACATGGGAGGTGGGGCTCAAAGTTGTTTATGAGGGAGCATCCATCCTAAATGACCTCCTCTAGCATTCTGACTAGCTGCCCTCTGGTTTTCCTTCTTTCTTAGATTTCTCCTTCCTGGTCTCCTTTGCCATCCTCTCCTCTAACTGTGCATATGGACTATCCAACACCCTAGCCTGTACCTCCCAGGTTGCACTGAATTGAGACTGCAGTAAGGGTTCCATATAAAGCAGATTTCATATTTTACAATCTTCCCGTCTCTGCCTGCTGATTGCTGGGATTACAGGTTTGTACCATCACAACTGGCTTTGAGACAGGGTCTCCCTGTAGCCCCAGCTGTCCTGGAACTTGCTATGTAAACCAGGCTGGCCTTGAACTCACAGAGATCCGCCTGCCTTGCCTCCCAAGTGCTAGGACTACAGGCATGCACCACCACACCCAGCTATTTTTTATTTTTTTAGGTGCACCTGTGTTATGCAATGCCTGCAGAGGTCAGAAGAGGGCATCAGATCCTCTGGAACTGGAGTTATAGACAGTTGTTAGCCACCCTATGGGTGCTGGGACTTGAACCAGGTCCTCTGCAAGAATAGCCAGTGCTCTTAACCACTGGGCCATCTCCCCAGCCCCTCTTTTTGCTTTTTTTAAAACTAAAATTTAATTTATTATCAGTGTGTTTGTATGTGGGCATGTGTGCCATGGTGCACATATGGAGATCAGAGAGCAGCTGTTTTGGAGTCAGTTCTCTCCTTCCATCTGCATGTGGATTCTGGGCATGGACTCTGGTCCTCGGGCTTGCTGAGCTGTCTTGCCAGTTCTTCTTTTTGCTTTTAAAATTATTGGGACTAGAAAACTTGAGATTTTTGTGCTTCACATTTTATTTTCTTGGTTTTTGTTTGCTTATTTGTTTTTTTTGAGACAGGGTCCCTCTGTAGCCCCAGATGGCCTAGAACTTGATATCAGACTGGCCTTGAACTCACAGAGAACCACCTATGAGATCTTCTGAATGTTGAGATTAAATTTCATTATTTCAAATTTTTTTATTTATTATTTTTATTATATGTGTATGTGTGTATTGCCTGCATGTAGGTAAGTGCACCCATGCCGTGCAATGCCTGTGGAGGTCAGAAGAGGCTGTCGGATCCCCTGGGACTGGAGTTACAGACAGTTGTTAGCTGCCATGTGGGTGCTGGGATTTGAACCCAGGTCTTCTGTAAGAACAACCAGTGTTCTTAACCGCTGAGCCAACTCTCCAGCCCTGTTTCAAATTTATATACATTTGTTTACTGTGTGTACATGTGTGTGTGCCCTGTGGTGTGCATGTGGAGATCAGAAAACAACTTGGGGGAGTCAATTCTCTTTTTCTACTATATGTATTCCAGGGACTGAACTCAGGTAATTAGGGTTGGTGGCAAGCCCCCTTACCTGCTGAGCCATTTTATAGCCCATCAACACTTTTAAATCTTGAAGTGCAGATTGAAGAGAGGACTCAGTGGTTAAGAACGACCCTGTTCTTGCAAAAGACCTGGGTTTAGTTCCCAGCATCCACATGGCAGCTAACAAATGTCCTTAACTCCAGTCCCAGGGGAGCCAACACCCTCTTCTGACATGGGTGTACTTACATGCATGCAGCCAAAACACTCATACACATAAAAATAAAATACATTTAAAAAATGTAAGCCTTGAAGTGGCTCAGGGCTCAGGCTCTGGTCCTCTCCTTTCTCCACAGTCATTCTCTCATTCACAGTTTGTTTTGATGCAGGTTTGTTTATTGTAATTTGACCTTTCTCTGCCCAGTTGTGCTGGACTCAAGGACCTAGGGTGCTAGATACTCAGAGTCACCAAAGATCGAACTGGGTCAGTGGCTCCCAAGTTTGTTTTCTCATGCCAGTGAAGATGAAAGACACAGACATTCATGAGATAATCAAAGCAGAAGCAAGCTTTATTAAGGAGAATTACAGAAAATGAGAAATTAAGGAAAAGTGATACTCCCAAGAGTGGGAGGGGTTGCTAAGAGAGGGAGTGCTGTTCGACTTTCTTGTTTAGGAGTTTTTATAGGACTATGGCAGAAACTGGACAAAGACTGAGGTACTTGCTAGGAGATTGGTTAGCTCTCTGGCCCATATACGCATGTACCCTGGCTCAACCAGGAGATGATCATGCACTGTCTACCCAGTTCAGGGTGGGTGACTAAAGCCCACCTCTGTCAGTCTCTGACTCTAGCTTTGTTAGCGAGTGACCTTGATTGTCTGTTGGCTGTTAGTCACTTGGCTGGCATTGCTATCCTCCAACCTTGCAGAGTTTCAAGTGCTCTTCATTATACTAAGCTCTCTTTGTTCTTACAGCTACCAAGAAGTAGCTGTTGTTAGTTGTTCTTGGTTAACTCCTTGTCTACAGGCTGGTCTGCGGTCTTTTCTCTTTCATGCAATAGACAGACACTTTCTTAGAAGCTACTTCTACTTACTCTGTTACAATTAGCTGCATTGGAAGCAAGGATATAGGAAAGGACAAAAATGCTTACCATGCACTCCTCAAGGGCTCAGGGACCAACCTGCTGACACTGGCTCAGAGCCCTGTCCTTCCTCTTATCTGTTGTCTTGTGCCCAGCTGCAAGCTCTTTGCTTCTCATTTCTAGTGTTTCTGATTTGGCTGATATATATTTTATTCTTTGAAAATTTCATACATGCATGCAATGTATTTCAATCATATCCACCTCCAACCCTGCCCTCCACCTCCTCCCAATTCCCCTCCAATATCCCAGTCCTAACTTCATGGACTGGCTCATTCTTGTGCAAATTTTGTGCACGCAACCACCACTGCTGTGAGTTCATGGGTGCAACCATTTTGTCATGTCCAAAAGACACTGTTTTGCCCCAGTTCTTCCCCATCTCTGGCTCTTTCCACTCCCTCTTCAGAGATGTTCCCTGTCTTGGAGTGTGTATGTGTGTGCTGGATAGCTTCAGTTGTCAGTTTGACACACCTGGGCAGAAGGAACCTCAATTGAGGAATTTCCTCCACTGGATTAACTTGTGGCCACGTCTATGGGGCATTTTCTTGATTGTTGAATGATGTTGGGGGACCCAGCCCAATGTGGATGGTGCCTTCCCAGGCAGGTGGTCTAAAGTTGTCTAAGAAAGCAGGCTGAACATAGGCCAGAAGAGTAAGCCAATAAGTAGCATTCCTCCATGGTCTGTGTTTCAGCTCTGGCCTCCAGGTTCCTGCCCTGAGTTCCTGCCTTGGCTTCTGTCAGTGATGAGCCTAGGAAATGTAAGATAAAATAAACCATTTCCTCCCTTAAGTTGGTATGGTCAGTGTTTTTCATCACAGCAATAGAGAAGCAAACTAGGACAGAAGTTGATACCAGGAGTGGTGTATTGCTGTGCTGGATCCAACCATATGTTTTTGGGAGGATTGTGGAAGCTTTTGGTGCTTTGGCCTGGAAAAGTGCTTGGAGTCCAGTGAGGTATTCTACAGGAACCTGGACGATAATACTAAAAGAGGTGTAGATGATGGAGGCCTGGGCTGTGAAATTTCAAGGGAAGAAAAGACTGTAAGTGCTGTGTGTGATATTTTGAATTGAGAATCTGTGGCTTCTGGTGAGTTGGCGCTGAAGAATCAGCTGTGATTACCCACATAACATTCATACCACTACTGCACCTATGGTCCATCTTGCCAGGATGAATGTTATTGTAGCTTGCAGAGTTGATTTGACTGTTTTAACCCTAACCCTACTTTTAAAAAATTTAATTTTATTAATTTTATTTTGTAACTAATTAATAACCACATGATTAGAAGAAGCATTTCATTACAGCATTAACATATTCAGTAACACACTCCAGAGCAAGGATACATCTCTTTCAAA
>NW_008335444.1:7272533-7291682 GCF_000622305.1 Nannospalax galili | reverse complement strand
TCTGTGAGTTCAAGGCCAGCCCGGTCTACATAGTGAGTTCCAGGACAGCTGGGGCTTCAGGGAGACCCTGTCTCAAAAAAAAAGATCTCTGTTTCATTTTAAAATACACTGTTTCATACAGAAAAACTCATTTTTAATGCTACACTTAGATGTTTGCACATGCGTCTCTAATCTCTTTGTATCTGATTAATACTAGTCACAGTTGGTTACTTTCTGAGATCCTTGGCACCTGAGCATGGATATAAACTCATCAGGTAGCTTTCAATGGTAATGTTTTTCACCTCTACTAATTAACATGAAGCAAATTTTTACGCTTCTTCCTAAAATATAACTCATTTAAAAATTTTTATTTTTATTTTATGTGTATGCATGTATTGCCTGCATGTAGGTAAGTGCACCCATGTCGTGCAATGCCCACGGAGGTCAGAAGGGACTGCTGGATCCTCTGGGACTGGAGTTATGTACAGTTGTTAGCTGCCATGTGGGTGCTGGGATTCGAACCCAGGTATTCTGCAAGAACATCCAGTGTTCTTAGCCACTGAGCCATCTCTTCAGCCCCAATAACTCATTTTTTTAAAATTTGTTGATTTTTTTTTGTATTTCATACAGAACATCCCAAACAATCTTATTCATCTGTATACCCACACCCCAAATGGCACCCTCCCATAGCCTCTCTGCCCCCAACCCTACTTTTAACACCAGTGTCCATTCTCACTGCACCTTGAAGTTTCCACCATGGACCCTGTCTCAAAACAACAACAACATGGGGCTAGAGAGATGGCTCAGTGGTTAAGAGCACTGGCTGTTCTTGCAAAAGACCTGGGTTTGAATCCCAGCACCTACGTGGTGGCTAACAACCATCCATAATTCCAGTTTCAGGGGATCCGATGCCCTCTTCTGTCCTCCAAAGGCATTGCACATGGGCACTTAGAAACACGCAGGCAATACATGCATACACATAAAATAAAAATAATAAAAAACTTTAAAAACAGCAATAAAACAAGCAACAAAAAACCCCAGAAGAGCTCGGAATGGTATATTTCAGGATCCTAAAGACCAGAGCTGCCAACCAAAACTACTGTATCCATCAAAAATGCCATAACCAAGCTGGCGTGGTGGTGCATGCCTGTAGTCCCAGCATTTGGGAGGCAAAGGCAGGCAGATCTCTGTGGGTTCAAGGCCAGCCTGGTCTACATAGTGAATTCCAGGACAGCTGGGGCTATAGGGAGTGTTTCTAAAAAAAAAAAAAAAAAAAAAAAAAAAAAAAAAAAGCCATAACCAAAGGAGAAAGAAAAACTTTCCATGATAAAAGTAGGCTAAGGGGCTGGAAAGATGGCTCAGCAGTTAAGAACAGTGGCTGTTCTTGCAGGAGACCTGGGTTCAATTCCCAGCACCCACATGGTGGCTAACAACCATCCATAACTCCAGTTCCAAGGGAATCTAGTGCTTTTTTCTGGCCTCTGCAGGCATTGCATGATGCAGGTGCACTTACATACATGCAGGCAATATACTCATACACATGAAATAAATATGAATAAAATTTTTTTAAAAAGGCAGGCTAAAAGGAATTTATGATCACAAAGCCAGATCTACTGAAGATACTAGAAGGATTCTTCAGACTGAAGAGGAAGATAGACACATTCAAGAGGCTACAGAAAAGAATAAACCACACTAGCACAGTGATGAATCAAACAAGGATTAGGAAAACATGAAACACTACATCAACAAAATGAAAGGAATCAATGCATACCTTTCAATAATAATTCTGAATATTAATGACCTCAGTTCCCCAGTAAAAAGACACAAACTGGCAGATTGGATTTAAAAACAGGATGTATCTATTTGTTACTTTTAAGAAACACACCTTGTGGTACTAGAGAGATGGCTCAACGGTTAGGAGCACTGACTACTCTTGCAGAAGACCCAGTTCGATTCCCAGCACCCACATGGTGACTCTGAACCATCCTTAACTCCAGTTTCAGGGGAATCTGAAGCCCTCTTCTGACCTCCACAGCATTGCACAACATGGGTGCACTCACATACATACAGGCAATATACTCATACACATAAAATAAAAAACTAAATGTTAAAAAAAAAAAGACGCCTTGCTGGGCATGGTGGTGTATGCCTTTAGTCCCAGCACTTGGGAGGCAGAGGTAGGTGGATCTCTGTGAGTTCAGGGGGAGTCTGGTCTACATAACAAGTTCCAGGCCAGCCAGGTTTAAAAAAAAAAAAAAAAAAAAAAAAAAAAAAAGAAAAAGAAAAGAAAGAAACATCATACCTCAACATCAAAGATAGACACTACCATAAGGTAGAAGTATAGAAAAAATGTACTCCAAACAAGTAGAACTAGGAATAAGCAGGTGTCACTGCTCTAATATCAGATAGAATAGACATCAAACCAAAACTAGTCAGAAGAGATAAATGAGGTCACTATATACTGATTAAAGGAATAAACCACCAAGAAGGTATTATAATTTTAAACATAAATGTACCAAACACAGGTGCGCCCAATTTCATAAGACAAATACCACTAGATGTAAAGTCACAAATTTACAGCAACACAATGATAGTGGATGATTTCAATGCCCCGTTCTCATCAATAGACAGATCATTCCAACAAAAAATAAAGAAACATTGACACTGAATGACCTAACAGGCACAATTTCAACATTCCACCCAAACACTACAAATACATTTTTCTCATCATCCCATAGACCTTTCTCTAAACTAGATTATATAGTAAGATACATAGCAAATTTCAGCAAATAAAGGAAAATTGAAATAATTTCTTGTATCCTATCTGACCATAATGGAACAAAACTAGAAGTGAGCTGCAAAAGAAGCCACAGAAAATGCACAAACCTATACAGCTTAAAGAATAAATATTGAATGACGAATGGGTCATTGAAGAAATCAAGAAGGATTTTTTTTTTAAGTCATAGAATTCAATGAAAATGAGAATACATTATACCAAAGCCATGAGATATGATAGCAGTCTTAAGAGGGAATTTCATAGCTCTAAGTGCCCACATTAAAAAAAAAAAAATCAGTGAGACCTCAGATAACTTAATAATGTGCCTTACTGTCTTGTAAAAGCAATAACAAGGGACTGGAGAGCTGGCTCAGAAGTTAAGAGCATTGGTTGCTCTTGCACAGGACCCAGGTTCAATCCCGAGCACCCACATGGCAGCTAACAACTATCCATAACTCCAGTTCCAGGGCATCTAATACCTTTTTCTGACCTCCATGGGCACTTCATGACATGGGTGCACTTACATACATGCAAGCAATACATTCATACACATAAAGTAGAAATACTAAATAAAATATTAAAAAAAAACCAAGAACAAGTCAAACCCAACAGCAACAGTAATAAAAAATTAAGATTGGTTCAAAAGTTGATGAAGTAGAAATGGAAAGAAGAATGCAAATAATGAATGAAATGAAAAGGTTGTACTTGAAAAGATAAACAGGATTAGTAAACCCTTAGGCAAACTAATTAAGAGAACCAAAACAGAGAGAAGACTCAAATTAATAATATTATAAAATGAAAAGTCACATGACAACAGATACCAACTAAATTTAGAAAAACATAAAGACACACCTGAATAACTTAGAAAAACTTCCACCAAATGGACAACCTAAAAGAAATGGATGAATTTTTAGATGTCTATGACCTACCATTGGAGAAAAGACAGCTTCTTTAGGAAATGGATATCCATATGTAGAACAATGAAACTAGATCCCTATATCTTACCGATTAAAAGAGTTGGCAATAAAACCAACTTCCAATAGATCAAAGATCTTAACATAGGTCCTGAAACTCTGAAACTATAGAGGAAAATGTAGGGAAAACAATTTTAGATATAGGTATACACAGGGACTTTCTCAATAGGACTCAAGTTGCTCAGGAAACAAGGCCAACAATTGACAAATGGTACCTCATGGAATTAAAAAGCTCTGTTCAGCAAAGGAAACAGTTAATCAAGTGAAGAGATCATTTATAGAATAAGAGAAAGCCTTTACTAGCTGTATATCTGACAGAGGATTAATATCTAGAACAAACAAGTCAAAAAATTCTCAACAGTCAAACAACCCAGTTAAAAAATGGGCTAAAGAAATGAACAGGACTGTTCTCAGAATAATGGCCAGCAAACCTGAAAAATGTTCAACTGGGACTAGAGTGATGGCTCAGTGGTTAAGACCATTGGCTGTTCTTGCAGAGGATCTGAATTCAGTTCCTAGCACCCACATTGGGTGGCTCAGAGCATCTGTAATTCCAGTTCCAGGGAATCTGATGCCCTCTTCAGGCCTCTGTGGGTACCAGGCACCCATGTGGTACACATACATACATGCAGGCAAACACCCATACTCTTAAAGTAAAAATAAATCTTTTTAACAATGTTCAAGGGGTTGGAGAGATGGCTTAGTGGTTAAGAGCCCTGGGCTGCTCTTGCAGAGGGCCCAGGTTTGGTTTCCAGCAGCCACATGATGGCTAACACCTGTTCTTAACTCCAGTCACAGGGGATACAATGCCTTCTTTTGGCCTCTGAGGGCACCAGGTATGCACATGGTGCACTTCCACATAGGCAGGCAAAACACTTCATACACACAAAATTGAAATAAAGTCTTTAAAAAATTTCAACCTCACTAGCCATCAAAGAATGCACATCAAAAGTACACTGAGGGTCCATCTTACTGCAACCAGAATTGCAGCCATTAAGGAAATGCATAACAACAAATGACAGCTAAGATGTGGACAAAAGGACCCTTTATCTTCTGCTAGTGGGCGTGTAAACCAGTCCAGCCACTATGGAAGACAGCATGGAAGTTTCTCAGAGCACTAACCCTAGGGTGGGTGTGATGGCTTAGTGTGTAAAGGCACTTGCTACCCAGCTTAATGACCTACCTGAGTTTGAGCTCAAGAACCCACAAAGCCGGAGGAGAGAACTGACTTCCTGCAAGTTTGACGTCCACATGTGCTTTGTGACAGACATGCACATGCACACATACACACGCAATAAATAACTGTAAAACAAACAGAAACAAACAAGTAAAACAATCTAGCCAGTGATAGATCCAGCTCTACCATCCTGAGTATTTACCCAGGGACTCCAAATCCACATATTACAGAGACATTTGCACATCCATGTTTATTTCAGCACTGCTCACTATAACTAATTTATGGAATAAAGCTAGGTGTTTTGAAATAGAGGAATGAATAAGGAAAAGATGACAACAATGGAATTGTTTCCAACCATAAAGAAGGACAAAGTTCAACCCTCAGTGCCAAGTTACAGAACACTAATCCCAAGGCAGAGAGTACCTGGGGGTAGGACATGTAGAACAAGCTACAGCTACTCCCTGGAGTTGGGGGGTGTTTCTGCTGTGCTCCTCATCACAGCAGCCCCTGAATCTGGTCCTTCTGTCCCTGTCTCATCACAAACCAAGGATGATGTCCGTGAAGAGCTCATGAAAAAGATGAAGGCTTCTCGGGCTGGAGTAGGCTTCTGCTTGAAGGAACCAGATAGACTCCATTTTGAACGTCCTCCATTTTGAAATGTCCACCCCAGTAAGTTTCCGTTTCCCAGAAACTTTAAGTTTCTGTTTCCTGGAGAAACTCAGTTACCATTTACTGGAAACTGGTGGTTAAGATTAGCAGACCCCAGATGAACACATCCGGCCGGAAAGATAGCAATCGGAGTCCTTGCCACACATTAACCCATAGGAATTTAGCCAATGAGATGCTAACCCGTGGTCTGGGCACGGGAACTAACCAATGAGAATAAAGATCATGGTTTTTGTGGTTTTGCCCTATAAAAATGCTTGTTAACTGCAACTCGGGGCTAGACTCTGCAGTTGGCATGGGAGTTGTAGCCCCAGCTAGCTGGAATATATTTTTTGACTGTTTAAATAAATTCTTTTAAATTTTCCTTGGTCTGCCTCCAATCATTCCCGATTCTTGGCCCCAACATTTTGGGGGCTCGTCCGGGATCAGGAAAATTGGGACAGACACCTGAAAAGGTGCCCACCCCTTGGAGCCGACCTTGGTAAGTCACTTTCTGGTTTTGAATTTTTCTGGTGTCCAGACAAAAGACTGGGGCTCAACAGGGATCAGGAAGACGTGCTATTGATCCCCAAGCTGGAGGAGACTAGGGGACACCCTATCGCCTCCTCAGGCAGAGGATAGGTTCTACCTAACCTCTTTGGGTCAGGAACAGAAGCAGTCATTTTTTTCATCTGGCTCGGCACACTGCAAATTGGTACTTCCCTGCCCATGGATCCTCCCTTCCCAGACCCTGACTGACTGTTGTTGGCGCTTTTGCTTTCTGTTCGCCTCTCTAGTTCTCTTTGTCTTCGTCTCTTTTTCACTCTTAACCTATTTTTCCACCAGGATGGGGCAACAAGTGTCCTCCCGTCCCTCAGACTTGGTCCTGGGCCACTTCTCGGACTTTCGGAAGGCGACCTCCACCAAGTCCGGGATCCAAGTCAAGCCCGGCCACCTTTGGACACTCTGTTCTCTCCAACGGCCATCCTTTGATGTGGAATGGCCCCTGGAGGGTTCTTTTAACTTGACTCTTATTTTTAGAGTTCATTGAGTTGTCTTCAGTACACCGGCCACCCTGACCAAATTCCCTACATCTTGGGCTGGCACTATCTGGTGACAGACCCCCCTGACTGGTTGCTCCCATTCCTGCCCCTGGTAGATCCCAAGGCTACTGCAACCCTCCTACCTGTCAGGGAGAAAGATTGACTGGGACTCCCTTGGCCTGGGTCCTTCCTCCTTCGGTGCTGCTGGAGGAGGTTTTTCTTACCCCACCCTACATGGCACCTCCTCCACAGGGGTGGCACCATGGGGGCTGTCCTCAGACACCCTGTAGGTCCTATTCCCCCTCTTCGTGATTGGAACAGCCAGAGAATCAGGTGACATCATCTTCTGACTCCTCCCAGTCCCCATCACCCTCAGCTCCCTAGCCCGTCCCCAGCCCCAGCCCACTTCATACCCACTCAAAAGGGGGAGATAAGTTTTGTCAGGGTGTTGCCCCTGAGGGAGGTAGCCCCCCCCCATGAATAGGGAGAGGCCCCCCTGGCCTACTTCCCCCTTTCCACCAGTGATCTGTATAACTGGAAGTTACAAACCCCCTCCTTCACAGAGAAACCCCAAGCCCTTGTGGCCCTTCTGGCCACACTGTACTTTTTACTCAACAGCCCACATGGGATGATTGCTAGCAGTTACTATAGGTTCTCCTAACCACAAAGGAGAGAGACCAGATCAGAAGGGAATGCTG
Organism: Nannospalax galili; assembly: GCF_000622305.1. Lineage (NCBI taxonomy): Eukaryota > Metazoa > Chordata > Mammalia > Rodentia > Spalacidae > Nannospalax > Nannospalax galili. The sequence goes on along the minus strand of NW_008335444.1, from coordinate 7,284,390 downwards.
CCAGCTGGTCCCTGGGGATGATGGGTGCCCCCACAGACAATGAAGATCTTATAGCAACAGCTTTCCCTCTCACCTGACTTGCCATGTAATGGAACTACAATATCACTGAAGGTAGGGAGTGTGGGAAGCGAGCACGGCTGAGTCAGCCAAAAATGGCGCCTTGGCTGGCTGCCAAGCCTCCTGACTCCAACTCTTGGCTGGCTGCCAAGTCTTGTGACTCCAAGCTTCCTGCCTGAGGCGCCTTGGCTGGTTGCCAAGTCTCCTGACCCCGCTTGTTTACTACAACTCCCTCCCAGCGGGATGATCTCGATCATGTGCTGCCTGCCTGATTAGAGACATCATCTGGCTTGACCCTGCTGCGTGGCCCAATGGGCTGCCACTCTGTCTGCCTGCTGTGCGTGTGTGTGTGTGTGTGTGTGTGTGTGTGCGCGCACCCTGATTGGTCTTGGCTGGAGGGAGGGCTGTTGAGAACGCTATATAAAGAGCTGAAGTGCGTAATAAAGAAGCTTGAACCCTGCCTTGGTGTCTGTGTCGTTCTTCCTGGATTCTGCTGGACGGAGTCTTAGATTGTGGCAAGGGAGTGCCTGAAGGTCTATTGCCAGATTCTAATGGGAGGTCTCCCAACCCTGTGAGGCAACCCACAAATTTGTCCAAAGTAAGTCAGGTGATACAGGAAAAGACAGAAGTCCTGGGGGTGTACTTAGAGTGTCTCCTGGAAACCTACAGAAGGTATACTCCCCTGGATCCTGAGGCTCCGGAGAACCACTCTGGACATCAAGAAGAAACTCCAACAGCTTGAGGGGTTTGAAGGTAAAAATTTATCTGAACTAGTTGCAGTTCCACTAAGGTTTACAACAATAGGGAAACTCCAGAGGAAAGACAGACCTGAGGGCTGGCCAAGATATTGTTGGCTGAAAGAGGAAAACCACCCAGCCTAGGGCTAAAAGCCCCCGCACAAGGAACCAGACCTCCCCGATGGGGCAATTGGGTCACCACCCCCAAGAAGGATCAATGTGCATGCTGAAAGGAACTAGGCCATTGGAAAGGAGAATGCCCCCAAAAGAAGAGAAGGAAGGGTCTGTCTGAATGTCCTGGAGCTGGCTGGACTTGAGGAATGAGGGGGATGGGGCTTGGGGACCCTCCACCATGAGCCCTGGGTAACTCTACAAGTGGAGTGGCAGGAGGTTGACTTTCTGGTAGACACAGGGGCTCAATATTCGGTATTAAAGAGACCAATGGGGGTGTTAACCAATAAGCACACCTGGGTTCAAGGGGCTACCGGGATGGCCCAGCACCCTTGGACCATGAAATGGACCGTGGACTTGGGCAACAAAAAGTTTTGCACTCCTTCATGGTAGTCCTTGAGTGCCCTTACCCACTGCTGGGCAGAGACCTCCTAACCAAAATGCAAGCCCAGATACATTTTACTGGCAAGGGGGTAGTTGTAACCCCACAACCGGAAGCTTATGTACTATGTCTCAATTTGGAAGATGAATTCAGGATTTTCACTCCCTCGCCCACCTTCGAACCATCCCCAGTCCTGACTAAATTCCAAAAGTTAATGCCAGGGGTATGGGCAGAGACTAACCCACCAGGGTTGGCCAAACAATGGCCCCTGGTGGTGGTGACTCTAAAAACAGGAGCACAGCCCATCCAGATAAAACAATATCCCATAACCCCTGAGGCAAAGGCAGGCATCACCAAACACATCAACTGTCTTCTAGAGCATGGCACCTTGGTACCCTGTCAGCCGCCCTGGAACACCCCCCTCTTCTCTTGCCTGTTAAGAAGCCAGGCACCGAGGACTATAGGCCAGTCCAAGACCTGGGTTGAGGACATTCATCCAACAGTACCTAATCCATACACCCTCTTGAGCTCTCTTAGCCCCTCCTTAAAGGTCTATACGGTGTTGGACCTAAAGGATGCCTTCTTCAGCCTAGCCCTTGAGTCCAGAAGCCAGCCTCTCTTTGCCTTTGAATGGTATGATCTGGCCCAGGGGCTCAGTGGCCAGCTCAGTTGGACTCGGTTACCACAAGGATTCAAGAACTCTCCCACCACCTTTGACGAGGCCCTCTACCAGGACTTACGTAAGTTCGGCACCTCCCACCTAGAAGTGTGCCTTCTCCAGTGTGTATATGACCTTTTTGTCGCAGCACAGGATGAGGTTTCCTGGGAGAGAGCCACAAGGGACTTGCTTCAAGCCCTGGATCACCTTGGTTATAAAGTGCCTGCTAAAAAGGCCCAGCTCTGCACCTCACAAGTGACCTATCTGGGATATATTTTAAGGGAGGGCCAACTCTGGCTGTCTCCAGCCCACAGACTATTCTCAGTATCCCTACTCCAAAGTCCTGGAGGGAACTCCAGGAGTTTTGGGGATTGGCTGGGTTTTGCAGACTCTGGATCCCAGGCTTTGCTGAGTTGGCCAAACCCTTATATGAGACAAGTAGAGGAACAGAAGAGTCCTTTCGATGGTCGGGTGAACAGGACTGAGCCTTCTGAACCTTTAAAGAAACTTTGTTGAAGGCCCCCACTCTGGCCCTGCCCACTATCAACAAGCTGTATCAACTATATGTAGATGAGAGATCGGGAGTTGCAAAAGGAGTTTTGACCCAGCAGCTAGGACCCTGGAAAAGGCTGGTGGCTTACCTGTCAAAAAGACTGGACTCTGTAGCAGCTGGATGGCCCAGTTGCCTCCACATTATTGCTGCAACCACCCTCCTGGTTAAGGACACAGACAAGCTGACTTTGGGCCAGCCCTTAACTATAATCACCCCTCATTCTATCAAAGGGGTACTTAAGAACCCTCCAGACCGATGGATGATGAACGCTTGGCTGACCCATTACCAGGGGCTGCTCCTTAACAACCCCCCCATAAGGTTCCTCCCTAGCACTTCACTCAATCCAGCTACCCTGCTGCCTGATCTGGCACTAGAGATCCTGCATGACTGCACCAAGATCCTGTACCAGATACATGGGATCAGACCGAACCTAACTGATGTGCCATGGAAGGACCCAGATGCCACCTTCTACACTGATGGCAGCAGCTTCATGCTAGAGGGAACCAGGTATGCAGGGGCAGCGGTAGTCACCTTGACTCAAACAAAATGGGCTGCTTCATTGCCTACTGGGACTTCAGCTCAAAAGGTTGAATTGATTGCCTTAACCAAGGCCTTACATCTGGGAAAAGATAAAAATGTTAACATATACATGGACAGTCACTATACTTTCGTTACGGCGCATGTCCATGGAGCCATATACCGAGAGAGGGGGCTACTAATGGCGGAAAGAAAAACCATCAAAAATAAACAAGAAATTTTAGACCTGCTCGCCATCCTCTGCCTCCCCCGGAACCTCACTATCATTCATTGCCTGGGGCACCAGATGGTGATTCTCCAGAGGCCCAGGGCAACAAAAGGGGAGACCTAGCTGCCAGAACAGCAGCTCTGGGGAGTACCAAAATGGTAGTCACCTTGCCAGCCCCTACCCTACAGGAAAAGCCCATCTATTCATTGAAGGATGATGAGAACTTCGCCTCACTACCTCGCACCAAGACCAAGAATGGATGGAGGTACACTGCCGATGGGAGACTCATCTTGCCCCAAGACCTAGCTGAGTCCCTAATATGAAAACTCCACCATAGGACCCACCTAGGACGGAGAAAACTTAGGGAACTCTTGACTCCCTACAAGATCTTTAACCTGCACCAACTTATAGAGAACTGTATCACCAAATGTCTCCCTTGCCTGGCCACAAATCCCTGCGGTGTGAATACCCTGCCTGGCAAGAGAGAAAGAGGAACTGCACCTGGAGTCTACTGGGAAGTGGACTTTACTGAAGTCAAACCTGGTAGGTATGGTTATAGGTATCTCCTAGTATTCATACTTTTTCCAGCTGGGTGGAGGACTTCCCCACCAGAGGAGAAACTGCCTTGACAGTAATCAAGAAGATAATGGATGAGTTAATTCCCAGGTTTGGCCTACCTTCTGTCATAGGCTAGGACAATGGACCTGTATTCAATATCTAAGGTAACATAGGGCTTACTAAAACATTGGGGGCTGATTGGAAGTTTCATTGTGCCTACCACCCCCAGAGTTCAGGTCAGGTAGAAAGTATGAATCAGACTCTCAAGGAGACCTTAACCAAATTAACCTGGAAACTGGCGATGACTGGACAGGCCTCCTGCCTTTTGCCCTATACCGGGCTAGGAACACCCCATACACTTATGGTTTAACTACCTATGAAATTATGTAGGACAGACTGCCACCCCTACTCCCTAGGCTGCCATCTGATGTGTTAACTGACTTATCTGAATTTAAGTTTCTGAAGTCCATCCAGGCATTGCAGACTGCCCAGGACAATATCTTCCCTCTGTTGAGACACGTGTATGAACAGCCTCCGATCCAGTCACACAGGTTCAAACCAAGAGACCTTGTCTGGGTCAAGTGGCACCACAAGGAGACCCTTGGACTCTGCTGGAAAGGCCCACACAATGTGATCCCCAATGTGGGCCCACACAGTGTGACCCCACCACGGTCAGGGTCGATGGTATTAAGACTTGGGTACATCACTCGCTCCTGAAGTCCATGCCCAATGGCTGCGTGAATGACTCAGACAAAAGATGGAGAATGACGTGTATGCCAGACAATCCTCTCAAGGTGAGACTCATGGGCTGGTCCCTGAGTCTTCTCTTTCTTCTCTCTTTCTCTTTTTCCTTTCCCACTTGTCCTAGTTCTGGCTCTCCCCACAACGTTCAGCAATCTCCTGGATGAAGCCTGGGGACATGCATTACCCCCCCACCCCCACCCCCTTATTTGAGCCCAAGATGTACTGCCCTGGTAATTCCCCCTACAGAGGCAGCTGGCCAGCTGTCTGGAATGAGCTCCAGATGAAACAATTTGTCCCAGGGACTCTGCTGCAAGGCGACGGCCCGGCTGTGGAGGACCAGATCACTTCTTCTGCCAGTCTTGGTCATGGGTCTCAATGGATGATATTGACTGGAAAGCCCCTGTTGGGGATGACCTTATTATGGTCACTAGGGTACCTGGAGTTGTTCCTTGGGCTGGTCACCAGTTGAGACCACGTTCCAGGGACCATGCTCTGACAAATGCAACCCAGTTATCTTGAAATTCACTCCACGGGGCAGGCATCCCGACACCCTGCCTCTATGGTATCATGGACACACATGGGGAATACAGCTCCATGTGTCAGGCTCTCCTGGAATCCTGTTTATGCTTCTTGGTTACACAGGTGCAGGCAACCCCCTTAGGTCCCAAGCCTGTGCTGCTGACTCCTAACCCCAAGCCTGTGTTGCCAGCTAACCAGACCATTGCCATCCAGGCTCCCACCCCTAGTAGGTCTCAGTCTATTGAAAGAGTCCTCACTACTACCAGAATTACCGGGCTCTTCGAGTTGACACAGACCTGGACCTTCAGGCCCTAGAGGAGTCAGTCAAGCACCTAGACAAGTCCCTTTCCTCCCTGGCCGAGGTAGCCTTACACAACTACTCTTTCTGGAGAGAGGCCTACTCTTTCTGGAGAGAGGCAGTTTGCACTCCACCCTGGGAGAGCAATGTTGTTTTTATGTCAACCACTCAGGGGTGATTAGGGAATCTCCAGCCCTACACAAGAGACTCCAGGAGAGGGAAAGAGACAAGACTCCAACAAGAGAACTGGTACGAATTACTATTCTCTTGGTCCCTTGTTAACTACTCTTATCACAGCCCTGGCGGGACCCCTACTTCTCTTGGTAATAACTCTTACCTGAAGTTCTTGCCTTATAAATGTTCTCCTTAGATTTGTAAGGACTGGCCTGCAGACTATCCAACTAATGGTCCTCTGCACGCAATAGGATCAGGTTACTCAAGAGGACCCATTGCCTCAAATGACTGTTTGCTAACTGCTGCCTACTTAGCTTCTGTGCAGATGCTTGCTTACTATGGTTTAAAGATTTAACCCTGGGCACAACTCAAGGGGGAAACGAAGGAACCAGATAGACGCCATTTTGAACGTCCTCCATTTTGAAATGTCCACCCCAGTAAGTTTCCGTTTCCCAGAAACTTTAAGTTTCTGTTTCCTGGAAAAACTCAGTTACCATTTACTGGAAACTGGTGGTTAAGATTAGCAGACCCCAGATGAACACATCTGGCCGGAAAGATAGCAATCGGAGTCCTTGCCACACATTAACCCATAGGAATTTAGCCAATGAGATGCTAACCCATGGTCTGGGCACGGGAACTAACCAATGAAAATAAAGATCATGGTTTTTGTGGTTTTGCCCTATAAAAATGCTTGTTAACTGCAACTCGGGGCTAGACTCTGCAGTTGGCATGGGAGTTGTAGCCCCAGCTAGCTGGAATATATTTTTTTGACTGTTTAAATAAATTCTTTTAAATTTTCCTTGGTCCGTCTCCAATTATTCCTGATTCTCAGACCCAACACGCTGAGAGCAGTGTTTCAGGGGATGAGAGGCAGGCTCTCACTAAATTGAAGGCCAGAGAGGACTCCAATTGTGAGGGTGTTTTCTAATTTAAGTTCCAGGACTCTCCTAAAGTTTAGCCTCTCTGGGCCTTTACTGCACAGAGGGTGTTTCCTTCCGAACAGACTGGGGATGGAACAGCACTGCTAACGTCTATTCCCTTTGCAACCACCATTTCATTCCTTTTCTTCCCTTTCTCCGCTCTGGAAATTTGTGATCAGAGCTCCTAGTTATGTACTTACTTTGACTCCTGTGTGCTATGAGCCCTGGAGTAGAGATTTCGGTGGGGAGGGGGGGACCAATTTATTTCATTGTGACTTTTGTGTTTGAGTTATTTTTAATATTTTCCTGTAAATATTTTGTAATATTTTATTTGTAGTGAAATGGATTACAGTGTCACTTCCTAATTCAAAGCAGGATGTGTGGCTAGAAAATGTACAATTCTTTAATTAAAATTATTTCTCCACTGACAAGAAAAAGACAAAAATGCATGTAGCCAGAAATAATCATATTAAAGCAATTAAGCCAATCACAGAAAAATATAATGTTTTCTCTTGGTTCCTAGATTTTTATGTAGATACATAAAGTCATATATGTCATGCATACAAAATTTGAAAGTAGAAGTAAAGTTGTCTATGGGTCCAATGGGGGGTGAGGAAAAGGAGAGTGGAGGCGTGAGCCGGAGCAATATATAGGTTAAAAAAATAAGAAGAGGGCTGGGGCTGGAGATGGCTCAGCGGTTAAGAACGCTGACTGTTCTTGTAGAAGACCCAGGTTCCAATGCCAGAACCCACATGGAAGCTAACAACTGTTCGTACCTCCAGTTCCAAGGGACCTGAACTGTCCTCTGCGGGCATTGCACAACATGGGTGCACTTACCTACATGCAGGCAATACATACATACACATAAAAAATAAAAATAAAATAAGTTTAAAAAAAATAACAATAAGAAGGCCTAGAGAGATGGTTCAGCAGCTAAGAGCATGTGCTGCCCCTGCAGAAGACCAAGATCACCTCCTAGTACCCTGTAACTCCAGCTCCAGGGGACCCAGCACCCTCCTGTGGCTCCCATGGGTGCTTGTGCTCAGGTAGGATACATTCTAACACATACCCACACATTAAAAAAAAAATCTTAAGAAAAGTAGAAAAGCTGATTTCTTTCTTTTTTAAAAAAATTTATTTGTTTTTATTTTGTGCATATGAATGTGTTGCCTACATGTAAGTGCACCCATGTCATGCAATGCTGGAGGAGGTCAGTCATGAGGGCATCGGATCCCCTGGAACTGGATACAGACAGTTGTTAGCTGCTGGGATTCCAACCTGGGTCCTCTGCAAGAGCAGCCAATGCTCTTAACCACTGAGTCATTCATCTCTCCAGCCTGATTTGTTTCCTTCTTATGTGAGAAAGGTTGATATACTAGACTGAAATTCTGAAAATCTAACTGGGAATGTGAGAACAGCACTAAGAATTGCTCAAGCCCTGTCCTTGGCCTTGGCCTGGTGAACAGTCCCTGGTCAGGACAACATTGCAGGATAGCCCAGTATAGGGCTAGGAATGGAATGCAGTTTGGGGGAAGGGGCAACATTCCTGGGTAGGTTGAGAAGACAGGCACACTGTGACTCCTTTCAACCCTTTTATTCTGGGCCTGTGATTGGACTGCAGGGGATGCTAAGGGAGGATGAGGGCCTGGAGGAGGCCTGGCTTCTCTGCTCAGAGTGGTATGCCGGACAAGATCCAGCAATGCTACTGACCATCCAACTCTATAAACAAGGCTCTTTTGCCTTTCTGTTACAATCTTTCTTGGCCTTGAGGACACAGATGATTAGTATATGGTCTTTGCATTCATGAAGCTTATGTTATGGCTGTGAAAAGAAAATAACCAAATAAAAGGTGACCAAGACAATTTTAGATCATGGTACTTAGGAGGCATGGAAGAAAGGAACATGGGGCTGCGGGAGGGACAGGGTGCTTGCACAGGTCAGGGAGACCTCTCCCAGAAGGTCTTGTAGCACACAGACATCCAAACTCTCAACTTCCCTTTCTTGGTGAGTGTCCAGTTGACTAGCACAAGAAGGAGTTAAGAGTAGAGAGGCTAGTCTTGAAGTAAGAAGGAAGAGCAAGGGAATGGATTTACAAATCAGTGTTCAGTGTTCTGGCCTTTTTATTGGGGGCGATGCATACAAATTCATATAGGGAGAGCACATGGGGACAGGCAGAGGTAGGCCCATTCCTGAGCATGTACATTGCAAGATCACAGCCACTTCCAAAACAGCAGGTACACTCCTGCTTGCCCAGCCTGGACTGCATGAAATTCAGTCTCTGTAAGTTTCTCTTGAGTCTTGCTTGAAAGAAAAACTTTGAAGTCACTTTAATAATCTCTTAAAGGGGCATCTCTCTCCCCTGTGCTATATAGGAACCTGCCTCTAAAAATGACTGTCTCACCTAGAGTCCGACACCTAGTATACAACACTTCACTCATTTTGAGTTCATCAGAAAGTGTGGGGGGCATGGTGTGGTGGCACACTCCTATAATCCCAGCACTTGGGAGATGGGAGTAAAAGAATCAGGAGTTGAAAGTCATTGTCAGCTACAGAGGAGTTCAAAGTCAACCTGGGCTGCAGAGTGAGACACTATCTCAAGGGGAAAAAAAAGATAGCCTCCACTTTAAATGCATTGTAGGCTATAAACTGTGCTTCTGAGTGGCTGTAAATTGAGGTTCTCATCCCTTTTCCTTAGGTGTGATCATTTGCTAAGAACACTTAACTGTATACCAGTTTATTAGAAAAGGCATAGCCAGGTGATAAAATACACAGGGAGGGGTGCCCTCCAGGCCCCAGCATGTGTTCAGCAAGTTGAAAGGTCATCAAATCTTTTTCAGTTTTTTAAAAGTTTATTTTGGGGGTGGGGGGGTGCCTTGTGGGGGTCAGAGAACAACTTACAGCAGTCAGTTCTCTCCTTCTACCATGAGGGTTCTAGAGATTGAACTCAGATCAGCAGGCTTGGCAGCAAAGGATCTTACCCATTGAGCCAACCTGCTGGCCTTTGTTAAGGTTTCTACAGAACTTAGTGTCCAGGTGTTTCTGTCCTCACCTCCTTCTCACCCTGTAATTCTCTAATCACTTGGACTTGGCTGGCCTAGTCCTGGGCTATGTGGGGGCCCCACCCTGAGTGGCATCATTAAATAAGCCCACATGTAAGCAAAGGTTCCTATCATGATTAGAAAAAGTACTCCAAAGACTCAGGAAGTTGCAAGGGTTTTAGGAGCTCGTGACAGAAAGGGGACTTGGGCTGTGTCATATTATCATAGACTAGATGATAAAAAGGATCCAACCATTCAGAGAACACTCAAGGAGAAAGAATAGCAAGCACCAACGTTCTGGGCTGAAAAGGATGCTCAGGGAGACCACTGGAGCCTTCGTGGCTTAAGAGAAAAGAGTAGAGGGTGAGTAGAAAGGCACAGCAGATGGAGTTGGAACAGTGTCAGGGAGCTGGACCAGTGGACCAGTGACAGCTGGTCTGCTTTTAACTTCATAAATACTATAAATTGGAGGGGTGCCTAAAAAACTAGTTCAATAGTCCAAGCAAAAAAATGATGGCAGGTTGGACAAGGTTAAGTAGTGAATGTGACAGAAATAAAAAGACATGGACAAGGATTGGGGATGTAGCTCAGTTGACAGAGTGCTTGCCTACCATGCATGCAGCCCTGGGTTCCATCCCCAGCACCACATAAACAGGACATGGTGGCTCATGACTGGAAATCCAGTGCTCAGGAGGTAGAGGCAGGAGGATCAGAGGTTCACAGTCACCCTTGGCTATATAGTGACTTCTGGGTCAGCCTGGAATACATGATGTCCTGTCTCAACAAAAGAACAAACAAATAAGCAAACAAACAAACCGGGTACGATGAGACTCAAGAGGCATTGGATATTTCGTAGAGTAAAAGAATGCACCAGCTCATAACCAAAGCATTATCTGACAATTAAAACCAAGAGATGGCTTAGGAGGCAGAAATATCCCATTGCAATTTCTGTCATGTTGGCAGGAAGATTATTTTGAGTTGAAGATAGTTGAGAAGCAGCAGGCACCAAAAAAGCTCTCTTCCTTCCCCATCCCTTAAAAGGAGAACATGAATTTCTAGTTGGAAAATTGTCCCTCTTATTAGGAACAACTTTTTAGGCTGTTTTGTTTTGAGAGCTGGACTGAAATCCATGTTAGATGCATGCTAGATGTGTACTCTTGACACCGAGCCATATTCCCATCACTACCTATTAGACTTTTAGTCACTAGAGACAACTACAGACCTAAAAAATTAGCAAATAAGCAAAATTCTACATTTCTGCTTCAGTATTCTATCTCGGGAATGACATAGGTGTCTGGTAAAAGTTAGCTGATTTAACATCAGACTCAAGTTTTAGGTTACTAAAGATCTTGAAAACTATATTGTAATTCTCGCTGAAGTTTGTCAGAATAAATACATCGCCTGGTTAAAATAACTTATACTTTGTATAATCTTAAACATTAAGTAGATGTAGTGTTAACCTATTCAACCAGTATGTTAAGTTAGAGAACATTCTTGGGGATGGAGAGGAGGTTCTGTAGACAAGAGCACTTGTTGTGCAGGCATGAGGACATGAGTTCAAATTCCTAGCACCCACATAAAAAGCAGGGCATGGCCATGGGTGCCTGTAACCCCAGAACTGTGGAGCAGAGCAGATCCCAGAAGCTGCTAGCCAGCCAGCCCAGCCAAGGTGAGCTTCGGATTGATTTAGTGAGACTGTCTCAGGGGAAAAAGGCAGAGCGTGATAGAGCAGGACACCTGATGTCCTCCTCTGGCCTCTGCATGTGTGCTCATAGGTTATGTACCTACACACACAAGTGCACATATACCACACACACACACACAAACATACCTATATAGAGAGAGTGAGCTGGGGATGTAGCTTAGTGATAGAGTAATTCCCTAGCACATATGCGAGATCTTGGGTTCAATTCCCGATACTGAAAAACCAAAAACAAACCACTGAAGTAGAATAAAAATTTATTATAGCTCAGCTTGTAGAGTGCTTACCTAGAATGCACAAAACCTTGGGTTCAAGCCCCAGCACCATATAAAACCAGGAGTGGTAGTGAACACCTGTAATCTCAGCACTCAGGAGGTAGAGGCAGGAGGATCATAAGTTCAAGGTCATCCTTGGCTACACAGAGAGTTTGAGATCAGTGTGGGCTATATGAGACCCTGTCTTAAAAAAGAGTTAAAAAATATTGTATGCCGGCTGCGTATGGTGGTGCACACTTTAATCCCAGCACTCAGGAGGCAGAGACAGGCAGATGTCTGTGAGTTCAAGGCCAGCCTGGTCTACATAGTGAGTTCCAGGCCAGCTG